>NC_057710.1:147208304-147244002 GCF_004010195.1 Chiloscyllium plagiosum | reverse complement strand
ACAGCTAACCCGAGAATGCAACTTTAAAAAAAGGGTTTTGTGATTTACACATGAAAGAAGTGAAACTATCACTGTATTCTAACAGATGAAAGGCTTAACAGACAATCAATTTTTCAATGTATAATTTCAGTTACATCACACTGTAAATTTTTGCTATAAATTCTGTGTTATGATCAAGCCCTCCACAATCACCTGATGAAGGAGTGTCGCTCCGAAAACTAGAGTGCTTCCAATTAAACCTGTTGGACTATAACCTGGTGTTGTGTGATTTTTAGCAAAAGAATCTTGCATGTGTTTATTGCAGGGCACCACTGGATAGCAGTGACAGTGAATCTTTAGCGGTTCAATGGACTGCTCAAATAGGGTTCTGGTGAGCATGCGGCTTGCGGCTTAACACCTCTGTGTTTGCAGATGAGTGATAAACCATCTCCTGAAAGGATTAATAAATCAGCCAGGGATGGAATATGAAATTTGGGCGACATGGTGGCTCAGTGGTTAGCACTGCTGCCTCACAGCACCAGGGTCCTGGGTTTGATTTCAGCCTCGCACAACTGTCGGTGTGGAGTTTGTGCATTCTTTTCGTGTCTGCGGAGTTTCCTCCGGGTGCTCTGGTTTCCTCCCACAATCCAAAGATGAAAATCACACAACACCAGGTTATAGTCCAACAGGTTTAATTGGAAGCACACTAGCTTTCGGAGCGACGCTCCTTCATCAGGTGATTGTCAATCCAAAGATGTGCAGTTTAGGTACATTAGCCATGCTAAATTGCCCATTGTGTTGAGGGATGTGTAGGCTAAGTGCATGAGTTAGTGGCAATGTAAAATAATAGGGAAGGGGAATGGGTCTGGGTGGGATACTCTCCAGAGGGTCAGTGTGGACTTGTCGAACCAAAGAGCCTGTTCCCATACTATAAGGATTCTATGAAAGTTTTTTTTATTACACAGATGGTTGCTACAGGTTAGAATAAACCACCTCTAAAAGAACGGCAGAAGCAAAATTAATAGGAACGCATGAAAGAGAATTAGATATGAATCTGAAGGGAAGCATTTTAAAGGGTGATGGGGAAACAAAAGGGAAATGGGTATAATTGAACAGTTCCATCAAAGAGTCATGATGGGCCAAATACCTTTCTTCTCTGCTGTTTGACTTTATGACTGAATTTCAATGGAAACATTTGGTAAAGAAACCAGTGCAATTTTGATCAATTTATAACGTAATTATTCGATGCTCTCATATTATAGCCATCTTGGTGGCTATTGTGAGAAATGAAGCTCACTGCCACAATCGAGCAGACTTATGATTTTATCGCACGCTTTGCTGATTCTGCAGAAGCAACACTCACATACACTTTCCACAGCTATAGTGAATTTACGCAAGACTAAGTGTATTACACAACAATATGATATAACATCCAATCCCCCAACTACAATGTTCTTCAACCGCAAGAGATGTGCTTTTTGCAATTTAGAATCCGAGTCATTTCAAATACTGAATGTGAATATGCCTGTCTGAGGTTTATTTAATGCTGTTGACCAGGTTTCAAGAGCAGCAGAACTGAAATTATACCAAATACTAGCCTTGAATGAACATTGGGTTTGCCCAAAGAATCATAGCTTCCTTTTCTCTTGTCTATCGTCCTCTCTGTTATTGATTAATTCTGTCCTGAGCGGACCAGATAAAAACACTCAATTACATCATATGACAGCAACATAAACGACTCTAGAATCTAGGGACCGTGTGTTGTACTGTCAGATGCTGCATCATTTCACAGTGAGCAGGCACGGCCAGCTGTTGCTGATTTGAAAGGCACAGCAGATTTTTCAAGAAAACCTCAACTATGCAGAGAATCAGGACTTTCAACTATCATATAACAGGAATGCATCAATAGCACTTCAGTCATGGGTAAGTAACCATCAATCAGACTGCAGTTTACATGTGTGAGGTTATAAGTGGTATGATCACAGTCTTTGTGACTTTATGTTGGATATGTTGCTTGCTTTCTTGCTGCAGCTGAATTTTAAAGCTTGCTTCTCCCGAAGGCAAATGATTCCATTTAATCTCAAATGGGTGCATGTATGGGTTCGCAATCTTCATTGAAATGACAGGAAAAACTCATGCTGAAAACTACAATACCTTTGGATACCTAGGAATGCTGTGATAAAGCCATGACGATCCTGATTTGAGGAGAGGGAGATATTGCTGTTTTTATATAAATCTCTGAGCTGTTGCAGGAGGTGTTCTAATGACTCACAGTGCATCAGTTCCAATTACTGTCTTAGCACCAACGATTTCTTGTTGCAGAGCTGAATTTTGGAATATAATGTGTGTATTCTGTATGTTTAATTAATCATATTATTTAATGACTCTTAATTGCACAGCAAGTAATATAAATAAAACTGAGTTTTAATTCATAAAATTCTTACACTTTATAATCAGCCGGACTTGAGGGTTTGAATAGACTAATAACAGATACTTAATCGTGCTGCACTTACAGTGATGGCTTTTGCTAAGAAGCTAATGATGTATTTAATGAACTGAAATCCTCAAAAATTAAATAAACCTTTCCAGAATATGTTTCTTTCTCATACTTTGCAGCACAGCTGAAAAGGGTTAATTTTAACTTTGGAAGATGTAAAATTAATTCCACATTGTGTCCTTTAGTCAAAGGTATCCATATCTGTGGGAACTCAAATGTATCCAGCATGTTTTTTGATTATATAGCTACTTTGAGGTGACTCCTTTATTTTGCAATTAAACCATTGCAGTAAGTGTTAAAATTACTGCTCGTGGTACACTGCTTATTTAAACATTTGTGTTGATGGTTGCAGTATACATACACCTAACTATAAGAACAGGTTATAAAAGCTTTTAAATTTAGGAAGAGATCACGTCCCACAGAAAATGTGATGCATTACAGCAGCAATAAGAGAAAAACTAATTCAATTATGTCTCAGATTGAACCCGTCTTAAAAATAATCAGATGGATATTCAAGTCATCTTTAAAATTTGAAGTATTTTGCAGTGTAGTTAATAAAGATGAGAGGAATTGCGTAAGCTTGACTGGACTTGATTGGCGAAATAGTACAGAAGAAAAAATAATTTTGATGTGCCTTTTTTCAAGACCTGGCGCAGTAGCGTGGAAAGCCCATAAAAGAGATGAAGGAGAGCAGTGATCAGGCAACTTATGTAGCTTGCAACCTGACATTGTAAATTATGATTTTCATGACCTTCCACTGCCCAGTGCATCAGAGTCAGCAAAAAGAAACTGTCTGAATTTTCATTTCATTTGGAATTTAGTCAGGCCGGAGTCTTTGCCCTGATTTTGATACATTTGACAACTTAGCCTTATTTGCTTATTGTTGGTAAACTGCCAGTCCTCTCCCAGTTTGGCAATCAGTGTTTGGTGAGGGGAGGAGTGTGGTTGGCTTGATGCAAGGATTCCAGTGACCCTTGTATAGCCGATCAAGCAGCTGTGAGAGAAGGCAACTCTCAGGAGGATTAAGCTGCGGGAGGCTGCCAGAACCACATTTTTTGTTAAAAATGCTATTTTTAAAAAAGATTTCCTGCAGGGATTTCTTCATGGTTCGCTGGTTAATACCTCAGAATGGTGTCAGTGCCATACAATACCAATTAGCATACTGCTAGAAGATACTTGGGCTGACTGAATGAAACTAACATTGACTCTACCAGTTAAAGGAGCAGGATGGCCAATGCAGTGCTGCCATTTTCATCTAGCTATGACCTACTTTCCAGTAAGTAAAGGGCATGCAAATAAGTCCCGAAATCTGTGCACATGGTTATCATAAACTACAAGAATTATTGGAAAACAATCCAGGATGACACGTTCAATGTCTTAAGAATTTTAGTTTTACAGGCTTTATACTGCATTGCTCAAAAATATTGCTCCTGCTGTCAGTGCAATGCTAGTTGTACAACAGCAACAAACTGCTGTGCTGTCTTCAGAGAGAGTCATCCTGACACATCATGGCCTGTAAATATCTGAGAGCAGTTTTCCGAAATTGCACTGTCAGACCAAACTGAGCCTGCCACAGGATGGTGTCACGAAACTGCACCACATTTCTCACAGTTGTCCTTCTATTGAAAGTAAGGAGGTTGTGGATAAACCACACAATCTTTGCACTGCCAGCATATGAAATTGACTGTTTCATGTTGAAACTGACGAGTGGAATGCTAATTAGACTCCAATGAAATCCACACTTCATTCCGATGATCAAGACCGTTTGCTAGAAATGTCATGTCTTAAACCTAGGCGTTTGATCATGATATTTCTTGTTTGAGTGTTGTATTTTGGGTGGAATGTTTCATCGTGTCCTCATGGTAACAGCAATTTAAATATCACCCAGTTGTGTTTAATTCAGCAGTCCTGCGAGCAGCATGCTGATTCTATGCACACAATCAGTCACATTAACTTGTTCGCATATTTATAGAATTTCTGCAAGTGGAAGGGGGAGAAGGGGGAAATCAGAAATTGGCGACCAATTTCACTGCTAAACACAGATTGCAAAGTTCTGTCTAAAGTTGTCGCCAACTGAGTCAGGTCTGCTCTGGGATTGGTGATGTATTCTAACCAAACCTGTGCTGCACAGGGCAAGAAGATCTCGGAGAGTGTTGTACTGCACAGGGATACATTTGCCCACAAGCAGGACAGAGGGTGGATGCCTGTCTCTTCTGGACCAGGCGAAGGCTTTTGACAGAAGATCAAACACCTACGTGTGTGGGATGTGCTCTCCAAATGGGTTTTGTGAGGCAATCTGATGTTGACTGTTGCAATACCAACAGTGTTCGTGCAGTCTCAGTCAATGGGTGGGAATCAGAAAGCTTCCCAATCAGATCTGGAGTCAGGCAAGGCTGCCTTGTCCCTGATGTCTTGTTTGTGTGTGGAATGGAGCCTTTTGCTGAGTCCATCAGGAAGGCTGCAAGCCTGTGAGGGATGACTTATAGCCAGCAGCAGAGGTCTGTAGTTCAAAGTCTCTCTGTCCATGGACGACATTGCCAGTTTCTGCTCAGATCCACTGTCAGTGTGCAGATTCATCAGCGTTTGTGACTGGCCTCGGGAGCCAAGATAAATCGAAACAAGAGTGAGGCCATGTTATTTGGGAATTCGGTTGGCTGATCCTTTATCCCTTTCACTGTCAGGATAGATTATCTGAATGTGCTGGGAGTAGGGAGTGCATGTGCACAAAGACTTGGGATTGAGTTTATGGGAGCACTGCTTCCTTTCAATTGCAGATAAAAACCTGCTCATCAGATGTGAGGTACTGTCTGTGTTACTGCATGTGGCCTAGCTCTAGCCCATTTCCCGAAACTGTGCTTTTGCATCACCTGGACCATCATCCTCTTCATCTAGAATCATAGTCTCTACATCGGGAGGTCAACGGTGGGCTGTGGCTGCAGGGACAACACATACAAAGCTCTGGATAATAGGGGAAATGGTAAACCCAATCCTGACAGCCATCTTTGTGTGTGGCTGCATCATGCTGTGCTTGGACCCCGGGGTACACAAACACCAAGTGTCACTAAGAACTGAGGTTTTACCTGTCCTCCCTATTGTGTAGGATGGGACAGTGAAGAAGGTGTTTGGTATGCTTTCCTTTATTGGTCAGAGTATTGAGTATAGGAGTTGGGAGGTCATGTTGCGGCTGTACAGGATATTGGTTAGGCCACTGTTGGAATATTGTGGCAATTCTGATCTCCTTCCTATTGGAAGGATGTTGTGAAACTTGAAAGGGTTCAGAAAAGATTTACAAGGATGTTGCCAGGGATGGAGGGTTTGAGTTATAGGGAGAGGCTGAACAGGCTGGGGCTGTTTTCCCTGGAGCGTCGGAGGCTGAGGGGTGACCTTACAGAGGTTTATAAAATCATGAGGGGCATGGGTAGGATAAATAGACAAGGTGTTTTCCCTGGAGTGAGGGAGTCCAGAGGCCATATGTTTAAGGTGAGAGGGAAAAGATTTAAAAAGGATGTAAGGTGCAGCCTTTTCATGCAGTGGGTGGTACATGTATGGAATGAGCTGCCAGAGGAAGTGGTGGAGGCTGGTACAATTGCAACATTTAAAAGGCATCTGGATTGGGTATATGAATAGGAAGGGTTTGGAGGGATATGGGCCGGGTGCTGGCAAATGGGACTAGATTAAGTTGGGATATCTGGTCGGCATGGACAGGTTGGACCGAAGGGTCTGTTTCCATGTTATATGACACTATGACTCTAAAAGCAGAAAGTGCTGGAGAGGCTCAGCAGATATGGCAGCATCGGTGGAGAGAAATCAGAGTTAATGTTTCGGGTTCAGTGACCTTCCCTCAAAACTCACATCCTTCAGGCCTACTGAGCCTTTCGATAATTTCTATTTTGGTTTCTGATTTCCGGCATCCATAGCTGGTTTGGTTTTTATTCTGTGAAGGGTGGGTCTGGCCTTGCTGCTGTGAAATGGTTAAAGTAGTTGGAGCAGTGCGTATCACCTGCAGCTTGTACAAACATTTGCAAAGAGAAACAACTTCGACCAGAGGTCCATTAGGAAGTGGTCAGCACACAGCGAGTTCACGTTCCTGAGGGAAAAGGAGAGTGTGGGTGCTCTCGCGTCGCTGCCTGAGCAGACTGCCAAAGTCATTTGGTGGAATTAGTAATCACCAGAACTTTCCAACAAGCACCAAGACTCAGCTTGGCTGGTGGTGAAAAGGGCACTGCCCATCAGATCCTTCATGCATGCTGCCCTCGGAGTGGCTGCACTGGCAAAGTCCATCTCCTTCCGGAATGAGCCTTTGCAATAGAAGATCCGGAGTGGTTGCAATGGTTTTTGCCAAGGCTGGTCCGTGACACAAGACTCTGTGCTTTACAGTCTCTTCCCAGGATGCACACTGAGACAAACATCGACTGTGCCAGGAGGATCTAATTGAAAGATGCTCTTCGGTCTGCCCGAAACACGTCGGTCTTCCAGTGCAAAGAGTTGACCTCGCTCGAGTGTTACAGACTGGCACATTTCCTAATCCAGGCTAGGTGCTGGAAAACGCACTAAAACTTGGAGCAGCTGCTGCAAAGGTGCAGTGGGGAAAGTCCACTGGCCAAGACCTTTCTGCCAAAGTACAACAAGGGTCTGTTCGGTTGTCAGACCCTCCTCATTGCCTTAATATATGTAAATGTAGCTAAAAACAATGACTGCAGATGCTGGAAACCAGATTCTGGATTAGTGGTCCTGGAAGAGCACAACAGTTCAGGCAGCATCCAAGGAGCAGCGAAATTGACCTGATGAAGGGCTTTCAGGATGCTGCCTGAACTGCTGTGCTCTTCCAGCACCACTAATCCAGATATATGTAAATGTAGTCCTGCATGAGTAAGAAATGACTCTAGGTTTTGCAACTCCAGGGAAGGTCAAATTCCAATGATTGTTTTTCTTGATAATGCAAAGACTGTCCAGAATTATTGTAGTATCAGTGAATATAGATAAAGATATTTTTAATGAATTAAGTACATTGTTGCAGTAACAACTGTATGGAATTTCCCAAAAGCATTTACACATGCCATCCTACCCAGAGGTCAGTGCATCAGTGCCTGAGTTTATGTTTCACACAATTCTCCTATCATTTCTTATTTATTACGATCAAAATATTTTCTTCTGCCTCTTGGGCATCATTTTTGGGAAAAGCATTTTGTCAAGTGAGATTCATGATGTCCAATCCAATATGGCTTGGAACAACTTCACTGATTTAAGACTTGCGGTGTTCACCTTTTTAATTACGCAACTGGACCCTTGAATGCCTTCCTTGGCGAATTATGTAGCAGGAGAAGTGGAAGTGCTCACCACTATCAGGATCATCTGGCATTCAAGTGGGGCAATTGTTAAAGCCTAACTGCGCAGCACTTCAGAAGTTGCAGGCCAGGAACATGCCTTCTCACCGATGTGATCCACGCTCCAGCCCAGAGAAAAGCAAAGTTTAATCCTCACCTCACAGCCAGGGACCCTGAGATATATGTTCATGGGGAGGTGAAAAGGAGGGCAGTCCTTTTGCAAACTGATGCTGTAGGAGGCCAGGCCACCACGCACAGTTAGCCTGTACACAGATTGCAGCTCCAATGCTGTCCAGTCAAGGAGATCAATGTTCTTGTGTGATCCTCACGTATAAGTGCCAAAATCTTTCATTCCACACTCACAGGGCCACCACTCACTCTACCTCTGCCACTTGATACACATCTCACTAATGTTCATATGCGTTCACCAGTGCTCACTAATGCACCACATCCATTTAGTAGCTGTAGCTCTTCTTATCCTCCTGAACATCCAACACATCTTGCCCTCTGTCCTCCCAACATACTCAATGTGGACACCTCATCACCTGTCTGCATCACCCTGAACACTTCAAATAAAGAACTGCCGAGCTGGAAATTTGAAATGAAAACAGAAACTGCTGGAGAAACCCAGCTGCTCTGGCAGCACATGTAGAGGAAAAGCAGAGTCAATGTTTCAAGTGCAGTCGCCCTCCTTCGGAAGCCATAACACCTCTCTCATCTACTTCCATTTTGATTCATTCCCATCTTTGTTTCATTGCAGTGAAAACTGGCTCACCCCCTTTGACTCTTATCTCTGCAGCATTCTGACTCCTGTGTCTATAACGCTTGGACTGATTGACCGCGGTCGAGTGTTTTCAACTCAAGTCTTGTGGAGTTGGAAATCTTTCCAACTCTTGTGCTGTCAGCTTGGGAGCAAAAACATGGCATTAGAATCTAACATAAGCTTCTCTTCTTTGTCATCTCACAGGTTATATGTTCCCTAACTTTCACGGGGAACTCTCGATTTGCAATCCCATTATTTTTCTCTGTACGAACATATTTGTTCAGCATGCTTCAGCATTATCTTTCGTACTGATGTATGTAACAATGGGGCGGCACGGTGGCTCAGTGCTTAGCACTGCTGCCTCACAGCACCAAGGACCCAGGTTCAATTCCTGCCTCGGGTGACTGTCTGTGTGGAGTTTATACATTCTCCCCGTGTCTGTGTGGGTTTCCTCCAGTTTCTTCCCACAGTCCAAAGATGTGCAAGTTGGCGGATTAGCCACAGGAAATGCAGGGCTAGGGTAGGTGGTTAATTTGGCTGGGATGATCTTTGGAGAGTTGATGTGGACTTGTTGGGCTGAATAGCTTGTTCCAACACTGTAGGCTTTCTATGATGAATAGATAGAGTAGCTGCAGAACAGGTGGATGTTTTCCCTGACTGTGCAGTCACAGAGTCTCAATAAGGGCAGGTCATTTAGAACCGAGAGGGGGAGGATGTTGAGACCTTAGAATTCTCGACCCCAGAGGTCTGTGTCAGCTGAGTCACTTTGCAAGTTCAAGACAGATTTTAGTAGCTTTCTCTTAGCTATAATGACATGGAGGGAAATGGGGGGGACAGCACAAGTGTGTTGTTGAAGTAGGTGAACAGCCATGATCCAGAATGTGGAGCAGACTTATGATACTGAATGGCTTTCTCCTGCTCCTATATCCTTTGGTATCCCAAAAGGACTATGTTTGGATCCAAAAAGTGTGGTGCAGGAAAAGCATAGCTGATCAGGCAGCATCCGAGGAGCAGGAGAGTCGACTTTTCGAGCATAAGCTCTTCATCAGGAAAGGGACAGTCCTGATGAAGAGTTTATGCTTGAAACATCGACTCTCCTGCTCCTCAGATGCTGCCTGACCGGCTGTGCTTTTCCAGCGTCACACTTTTTAACTCTGATCTCCAGCATCTGCAGTCCTCACTTTCCTATTTGTGGTTCCCTGCTCTTTCTCAATTGCATGCTATGCCTTGGCGATGCTATCTTAAAAAGAAGACAGTATATATATAGCACGGTGGCTCAGCAGTTAGCATTGTTGTCTCGCAGCACCAGGGACCCGGTTTGATTCCAGCCTTGGAACTGTCAGTTGTAAACTATCAGTTTACACATTCTCTCTGTGTCTGTGTCGGTTTCTTCCTTGTGCCCCACAGTCCAGAGATGGGCTGTGCTAAATTGCCTGTAGTGTCCAGGGATGTGCAGGCTAGTTGGATTAACCATGAGAAAGTGCAAGATTACAAGGATAGGTCATGGTGGAATGGAGTTCAGAGGGTCAGTGTGGACTTGATGGGCTGAATGGCCTGCTTCCACACTGAAGGGATTTGATGATTCTAAGATTTTGCTTGGCTGTGGGAAAAAAGGAAGGTCAATACCATTAATTTAATTTTTCTTTCAGTGGATAAGTCTGGGCCTGATGCATGGAATCAGACCTATAAATGTCCTTCTGAGCTATTTCATTCTATGATTTATATCTGAGGTTCAATGCTCTTTGCACTATTGGATTGGACTTTCTTAAACAATGCTTACAGCTATTAATGTCTACTGATAGGCTAAAATAGAAGCAAGGTACTGTGGATGCTGGTGGTCTGAAACAAAAACATAGCTGGAAGCATCCAGCAGGTCTGGCAGTATCTTTGGATAAAGAAATAGAATTAACGTTGAGTTCAAAAACTCTTCTTCAGAATATGCCTACTCAGTATTTCCAGCACGTTCTGTTTTTTTTAAATTTCCTGATTAACTAATGTCCATGTCAATGATTATAGTCCCCTCATCTCCTCATTTTGCTTCAGAATGTGATGGGGGGACGTTTCCTTTGGAGATCAGAAAAATTGCTTCCCCCAGACCAGTGACGGAAAAATCCCAGAGTGTTGTGAAGTTACTGATTTATTTTTCCAATAGATCTTCAAATCTACATGAACTAAGAACACTTCTCACATTTTCTCAGTTAAAAATCACACAACACCAGGTTATAGTCCAACAGGTTTATTTGGAAGCTCTAGCTTTCAGAGCACCGCTCTTTCATCAGGTGGTTGTGGAGTATAAGATCGTAAGACACAGAATTTATGGCAAATGTTTACAGTGTGAATTATATATTGACAAAGATGTGATTGTTTGTTAAGTCTGTCGTATTTTAGAATGACCATGTTGGTTTCAGTTCTTTCATATGTAAATCCCAGAACTTCTTTTTTAAAAGTTACATTCTCAAGTGAACTTTAACAATAGGTGCCATGCCAGCTCAGATAATGCATTGAAGGTGTGAGGTGCCCTGTGTGAGACTGTCTGTGCCCCAATGTTCAGACTGATTCTATTTCTTAAAGGGATTTGCAGAATCTTACAAGGATTCATGCAGTTATTTTACCAAAATAAAATGTTATTCTGCAAGTACATGTTCACCCCGCAAACCTATATCTGTGTGTGTACATGTGTGTGTGTGTGGGGGGGAGTGGGTATGAGTGTCTGTGAGAAAGTGTGTGTATCTGTGTGATTGTGAGTGTAAACGTGTACACATCTGTGAGAGGGTGGGTATGTATGTGTGAGTGTATTTGAGAGAGGGTCTGTGTGTGTGTGTGTGTGTGTGTGTGTGTTGCGGTCACCTGTAGTGTGACATGAACCTAAGGTCGCAATTGAGGCCATCCCTCCGAAGGTACCGAACCTCCAAATCATCATATTTTTTGAGGTGGCTCAGTAAGTACGTACAATCCAGTAATGGTGATCAATTTAGTTGGTATCCACATGGTGATGATAATCAGAGTAACCGCTGTCCCATTTGTATCTTGCTGCTCAGTGCAGCAGTGAAACTGCTGTTTGATTTTGCATTCACACTCACTGTCCCCACCTTTACCATGATGGCCAGCATTTGTTTCATCGAATAAATCCAATCGCTGCTTTCTATTCAGCTGTTGAAAGGGCTGGTGACAATATTGCCGAATAGCTCTGACCAGTAATTGTAAAACTTGATCAGTGAAGTAAAATAATGTCAGCTTTATTCTTGGAGAATAAATCACTGATTAAATAGCTATTTGGCATCAGCACCTCCTGTTACATTATTTAGGATCTGATACCCTCGCCGTCTGATTTCTGTCCTGCAGTCAGCTGAATATCTATTCTTTTAACTTTGCCCTGACTCTACATGCTCTTGTTGATTAGTATATTTATTTTATGGCACATTATTGGAAGTTTTTTTTTCTCTGGAATCTAGATAAGCTGCCTCGCATCTGTGGTGGGAAAATTGTTGGAAACTATAAATAAGAATGAGGTAACTGAACACTTCAAACATTTTCAGGCAACTTGGATTCATGACCAATAGCTCATGTCTGACAAATCTGATTGAAGAGGTGACTAAGGTAGCAGACATGTAAAAATATCTGTGGAAGTTGTTTATGTAGACTCCCAGAAGGCATTTGATTAAGTTCTACAGAAGAGACCTTCAACTAAGCTCGAAGCCCACAGCATTGAGAGCAAATTACTGAGATGGATGGGAAATTAGTTAAGCGGCAGGAAGAACAGGTTAATGGGTAGGTGTTGAAATTGGCAGGATGTGACTAGTGGTCTCCACAAGTACCTATGGGAGAAAGTGAGCACTGCAGATGCTGGAGCTGAGTCAAGAGTATGGGGCTGGAAAAGCACAGCAGGTCAGGCCGCATCCGAGAGGCAGGAGAGTCAACGTTTTGGGCATAAGCCCTTCATCAGGAATGTGGCTCCACAAGGATCTATGTTAGGGGCCTCAGTTTTTCACATTATTTATTAACAACATAGATAATGGCATAGAAAGGCATCTTTTCCCAACTTGTAAGGCAGCATTTTAGACAGTGTAGATGACAACATAAAATTACAATGGGATATTGATGTACTAAGTGATGGGCAAAACGGTGCCAGGTGGAGTTCAATGTAAGCAAGTGTGAAATTATTTGTTTTGGACTGGAAAAGTGAAAGATTACTTTTTGATGTTACAAAGTTAAATAACAATGGATGTCCAAGGAGATTTTGGGATTCAGGTGCAAAGATCATTAAAATGTCATGTACGGGTGCAGAACCTAATCCAGGAAACTAATGGAATGCTGGTCTTTATATCTAGATTTCTGGAGTGCAAGGATACAGAGGTTGTAGTGCAGATAGAGAAAAATCTGGTTTGACCCCATTTAGATACTGTGAGCAGATCTGGGCACCACACCTTAGGAAGGATCTAATGGCCTTGGAAGGATTACAATGTTGGTTTACAAGAATGATAGTCAAAACGTGTGGTGCCGGAAAAGCACAGCCGGTAAGGCAACATCCGAAGAGCAAGAGGATCGACTTTTCGGGCATAAGCCCCGATGAAGGGCTTATGCCTGAAATGTTGACTGTCCTGCTCCGCGGATGCTGCCTGACCTGTTGTGCTTTTCCAGCACCACACTTTTTGACTCCAATCTCCAGCATCTGTAGTTCTCACTTTCTCCTTTACAAGAACGATACCTGACTTCAGGGTTTAAATTATGAGGAGAGCATATACAAATTGGGCCTGTTTTCACTTGAATACAGAAGATTAATTGATAATCTAATTGAAGTCTTGTCATGACACGGGGTAAACTATCCTGCTTAATTTAAACCAGCAACACAGAAAAGATTTATCCCGTGCAGTGATCTGTGAAAATTTGATAGGTCAAGAACTAGTTAAAATAAAAAGTAATAACTTTACGTCTTAACGTATAACAGAGAATTATTAACTAACAACTATTTACAACTCCTTCCTCTAACCTATCTTTTACCTTCCCTTCTCTAATACTAGTCCGATTAAACCGCCCCGATTAAGATTAACGAAAATTCAAGTTTTCAAAACTAGCCAGCTGTCAAATCTTCTGTTTGGATCTTCCTGTGTCATCTTTTCTTCTGAGGGATTATGCTTCACAGGTCACTGATCGATAAAGGTACCTTTAAGAGAGCTATTTTCTGGGCAATCTCTACATGCTGGTGGCATGGCAGTTCTCCCCCCAGCTGTACAATTTTCCCTAGTCTTATACCCCCAAAGCATTGGATTGTTTCATTGGCTTTTAATATTGCCAATATACTAAATTCAAACTTGATTGGAGGTTGGTATTTTGGGGTATAATTTAATCTGATTGACTGAATTTGAATTTGATTTTTTGTCTCCAGGCAACCAGTTATACTAACTGCTGGACCATATGCTCCATTGTCTCTTGTTGAGAACACTTGGTGTTGTCAGGTAGTTCTGCTAGCCTTTAACTTTCTTAAAGGTACAGTACATAGACATCTTCATAACAGTCTTCAGGAAAAGACGGGGTAGGTAAACTATTTCCACTGGTTGGGGATTCTAGAACTAGGAGACATAGTCTGAGAGTTAGGACCAGACCATTCATGAGAGATGTTAGGACACACTTCAACACAGAGTGGGTGGTAGATATTTGGAACACTCTTCCACACACAGCAGTAATGCTCAATCAGTTGTTAATGTTAAATCTGAGATAGATAACTTTTTGTTAAACCAGAGTACTAAAGGACATTGGCCAAAGGCAGGTATAGGGAGTTAGGGCACAGATCATCTGTATCTCATTGAATGGTGGAACAGGCTCCTGGTGTTGAATGCCCTACTCCTATTCCTATGGAAGCTACATCTACTACAGCACTTTGTCTGCTCTCTGTTATCTCTTCAGAGAACTCAAGCTAGAGGTTTTGTTTCGAATTTTATTCATTCTCTTTTGGCTTCCAGATTTGTTTCTATTTATTAGAGATTGCATATATTTTCCTATCACTGATTTTAAGCTGACCTTTGTGAGCATGCTCCTTCTCCCTTCTTCGGTATATTATTAGCAAACGCCCCCAGCACTCTGCACTGTACCTTCCTCTAACACCTTATTAGTGTTTTTGCTATCTCCTCCAAGTTAAAGTGCATGGAGTAAATCTGTACAGACCAAGGCTTATTTCCTCTTTGAGTTTCATAAATATATTTAATATTGCTCCTCCTTTTTGCTTTGAATGCAGCTTCTGATCACATCTTCTGATCACATCTTCTGATGTCATCTTCTGATGTCATTCTGATCGGCTCTGACACACTGCTAAATGTTGCCTTTTCATTTTCAAAGTTCTGGTTTTATTCTGTGCGCTCCTTGGTGGCATACTCCTATTCCCAACTTGCAATTTGCAATTTTGATTTATGTGCTTGCAGAACACTTTAGTAACTTTTCGTGTTCCTTAGTAATTTGATTTTGTAGCTCCTCTGACAGATTTAAAAAAAAATTCTCTCCTAATCTCTTCATAGTCTCCCTAATGTATTATATTCAGAGGTTTGAGAATCTCATTAGAATCTTCCGGAAATCTTCTTGCATCAATCATTTAGCAAATCCTTGTATGGTGATCTGTTCTGATTCTTCAAGTGTTTGAAAAGTGTGGTCTCGTAAATGGAATACAGTTTTGGAATTTGAAACTGTATGGGGCAGCACAGTGGCTCAGTGGTTAGCACTGCTGCCTCACAGCACCAGGGACCCGGGTTTGATTCCACCCTCAGGCGACTGTCCGTGTAGAGTTTTCATATTCTCCTCATGTTTATGTGGGTTTTCTCTGAGTGCCCCGGTTTCCAACCACAATCCAAAGGTATGCAGGTTAGGTGAATTGGCCATGCTAAATTGCCCGTAGTGTTCAGGGATGTGTAGGTTAGGTGCATTAGTCAGGGGTAAATGTAGAGGAATGGGGCTGGGTGGGTTACTCTTCAGAGGGTCGTTGTGGATTTATTGGGCTGAAGGGCCTGTTTCCACATTGTAGAGATTCTATATTTTAAAAAAATCAGTCCTTGCATTTACAAGATGACTGCATATAAAACCAAAATGGATGACAGTGCAAATTCAAATAATTACTTGCTACGCAAATTTTATTCATTGGAACTGTTGTTGAATTCAATGCGAAAGAAAGTCAGGTGGGTACCATAAAATATCACATGCAGGGGTCTATTTATTTGTATAATTGTGAGAGAACATATCACTTTATTTATCAGACAGAAATGGATTAGGCAGGTTTTAGAATGTTTGAACTGTCAATAATGATGATGAGGCAATCATTCCTACTTCAGATCGATATTCTCATCATGGGAACTGCAGCACGTTAGAGTATGTGGTGATCAAATATCATCAACTAATGCTGTTTCTCCATTGTTGATTGCAAAGCCTGGCCCAATGTACTTACTCAGGATCAGCCAGAAATGCCTGGGATTATTGGATCTTGGGAGTACGGTGAAGACAGAAAAATAGTGACGGGAGGAGTTCACAAGGGAATGGATGGCAAGGATTTGGATAATGGCCTCAGTTTGAAGCTCAAGTAGGTTAGATGGTGGATCCTATGTAACTGATAGTCTGATATCTTGGTGCACCGATGATGCATAAGACGGTCAAGAAAATCGACTGCTCTGTCTTTAGGAAAATCAGAAACAAAGCTTCTTTCGATTTTGTTGTCAACGGCAATGTGCACTCCCCTTATTACTATGTCATAATATCCCTTTCATCTAAAATGGAATTTCTGTAAAGTATTGGATGATTTGTTGGTTTCAAAAAATATTTTCATCTTGAAACATATTTCTATGCCCTTTTGCCTCCTCAGCCATTGTCTGAGGGCTTGGGTGCATTTTCACCTCTGAATCTACCTGAGGCACCTTCACCACTTACTTAAGGATGTGTATCTGAATAGGCAGGGTTTGGAGGGATATGGGCTGGGTGCTGGCAGGTGGGACTAGATTGGGTTGGGATGTCTGGTCGGCATGGACGGGTTGGACCGAAGGGTCTGTTTCCATGCTGTACACCACTTACCCATCCTTAAGGTTTCCCTCAGTAGGCTCCTGGTTATTGA
Source organism: Chiloscyllium plagiosum (assembly GCF_004010195.1). Classification (NCBI taxonomy): domain Eukaryota; kingdom Metazoa; phylum Chordata; class Chondrichthyes; order Orectolobiformes; family Hemiscylliidae; genus Chiloscyllium; species Chiloscyllium plagiosum. The sequence goes on along the minus strand of NC_057710.1, from coordinate 147,227,359 downwards.
ACCCGTCTTCTAATGGAAAAATGTGTCTTCCTATCCACTATATCTATGTCCCTCATAATCTTATACATTTTAATCAGGTCCCCTCTTAAAGTTCATAGCTCAAAGGAAAACAACACCAGTCTATCCAACTTTCTTCATAGCTCATGTTGGGCCTTTTCCTGTTCAGATGTGACCCGTGCAATTTGTACAGGCCCACCTCCTCCCATAATGGTCCCAATGTGATGATCTTTGGATCCTCACTCTCCACGGGAATAGTACCGGATGATTGGAGGGAGACGAATGTTGTTCATCTGTTCTAGAAAGGGAATAGCTACAAAATCATTGAAAATTACAGACTAGTCAGTCTTACATCTTTGGTAAGCAAGTTACTGGAAAGGATTCTGAGAGATCGGATTTATGACTATTTGGAAAAACATAGTTTGATTAAAGATAGTCAGCATGGCTTTGTGAGGGGCAGGTCAAGACTCATAGGCCTTATTGAGCTCTTTGAGGATATTACAAGACAAGTTGACGAAGGTCGAGCAGTGGATTTCAGTAAGGCATTTAGAGTCATAGAGTCATAGAGATGTACAGCATGGAAACAGACCCTTCAGTCCAACCTGTCCATGCGGACCAGATATCCCAACCCAATCTCGTCCCACCTGCCAGCACCCAGCCCATATCCCTTCAAACCCTTCCTATTCAGATAACAATCCTTAAGGTTTCCCTCAGTAGGCTCATTCAGAAAGTTAGGTGGTATGGGATCCAGGGAAATCTGGCTGTCTGGATGCAGAATTAGCTGGCCGAAAGAAGGCAGCGAGTCGTAGTGGATGGAAAGTATTCCGCCTGGAGGTCGGTGACCAGGGTGTCCCGCAGGGATGTTGTCTTGGGCCTCTGTTCTTTGTAGTTTTTATAAATGACTTGGATGAAGAAATGGAAGGGTGGGTAAGTAAGTTTGCCAATGACACAAAGGTCAGTGGTGTCATAAATAGTGTCAAGGGCTGTTGTAGGCTGCAACAAGACATTGACAGGATGCAGACCTGGGCTGAGAAGTGGCAGATAGAGTTTAACCTGGATAAATGAGAAGTGGTTCATTTTGAAAGGTCAAATTTGAACACTGAATATAGGATTCTTGTCAGTGTGGAGGAACAGCAGGATCATGGGGTCCACGTACACAGATCCCACAAATTTGCCAACTAAGTTGATAGGGTTGTTAAGAAGGCATATGGTGGTTTTGCTTTCATTAACAGGAGGATTGAGTTTCAGAGCTGCGAGGTTTTGCTGCAGCTCTATAAAACCCTGGTTAGACCACACTTGGAATGTTGTGTCCAGTTCTGGTTCCTCGTTATAGGAAGGTTGTAGATGTTTTAGAGAGGGTTCAGAGGAGGTTTACCAGGATGCTGCCTGGATTGGAGGGCTTGTCTTATGAAAGAGAGGCTGAGTGAGCTAGGGCTTTCCACACTGGAGAGAAGAAGGAAGAGAGGTGACTTGATCGAGGTGTACAAGGTAATGAGAGGCATAGATAGATAGATAGCCAGAGACTTTTCCCCAGGGCAGAAATGCCTGTCACGAGCAGTCGTAATTTTAAGGTGATTGGAGGAAGGTATCGGGGAGATGTCAGAGGTAGGTTCTTTACACAGAGAGTGATGGGTGTGTGGAATGCACTGCCAGCGGTGGTCTTAGGGTCGGAGACATTAGGGACATTTAAACGACTGCTGGACAAGCACATGGACGTCAGTAAATTGAGGGGTGTTGTAATGTTCAAAGATTAAATAGAAATATCTCTCTGGGCATTAATATAATATTGAAGAGTTAGACTGCAGTGCTGAACATTCTAGAAGTGGGTGGGGCTGACATTCTTTCTCACAGCTAGCATGCAGGAATGTGGATGACGATCCATTGTAATTCTCATTTCATTTAGACAGCCATTTCCTACCACTCCCCCTGCTATAATCAAATTAAACTCTCATTTAATCTCTTCCGTAATTTCATAGACATCCCCAGCCAATCAGGTTCGCTTGCGTGATCAGCCTCGGTGGCAAAAGTGAGGACTGCAGATGCTGGAGATCAGAGTCGAGAGAGTGGTGCCTGCAAAGTACAGCAGGTCAGGCAGCATCCGAGGAGCAGGAGAATCGACATTTCGGGCAAAAGCCCTTCATCAGAAAATCTTTCCTGACGAAGGGCTTTTGCCCAAAACATTGATTTTTCTGCTCCTCGGATGCTGCTTGACCTATTGTGCTTTTCCAGCACCACACTCTCTGATCATCCCCAATGCTGAGGCCATCACACCTACATTGTCTGGGGAAGATGTGGAGCCAGAACTCATTTGCAGGGCCACCCCGAAGCTAGGACACATCACTCCTACATTGTCTTGGGGAATCACTGAGTCAGGAAATTGCCTGCATAATGATTTCCCCAGATTTAGGGTATTTACATTTACATTATCTCTGAGGCTGATCTCATCCTACCATTGTACCTGGGGTAACATGTGACTGTGAGGGAGTGGCTGGGGGTTTGTCTTGAGTGGCTTGTGACTGTGAGGGAGTGGCCAGAGTACCTGTGAGCATTATCAACTGACCTGTATAAAGGGGATGTGTTTTCTTTGTTCGGAACCTCTTTTGCATGTCTGCGAGTGGGGGGGGGGTCAAAGGGGGTCACCGAGTGGGGGGGGGGGTCAAAGGGGGTCACCTCGTATGGACAGGTTTTAATAAACTTTAGCTGTTTGCAGAAGTTGGTGTGTGTGAATTGAATCTCGTGTGAGAAACCCCGGAAAAACAACCCAACACATGGTGGCAGCAGTGGGACTCCAACATACACAGAGATTCCAGGTAGACTGAATAAGCAATCGCCTGAGTGTTGGTTGTGTGAGACAGATGGGCCCACAAAGTAAGATTCACCTTGATCTCTCTCTCTCTCTCTCAACTTAACACTCAGCCGACCTCTCATCTTCTGGGACTTGGTGGTGATGGAATCTTTGAGGTAACTCACACACTCACACCCCAACGAGTCGCTTTGCGCGAAGCTGGGTTTCAAAAGGGTTCGAGTCCCCACAGTTAAATCGGGGTTAGAGTCCCTCGGGAAACTGAGGGTTTGGAACCCCGGGCTACAGTGCACTAGGTAAAGCGGCGTCACTGTGTCTGTCTCAGCACCCTGCCTTAGACCGGTTGTTAGGAGGGGAGATCCCCCATGCGAAGGTCAGGAACCTGCAGTGCGTACGGAGGCTGCCAGTACAGTTCCATAAAGGTCAGCTGGAGAAAGAAATATATATATAATAACATAGGGCAAGCACGAGAGAAGTCAGGGGCTGGAACCCCTTTGTATGGGTTATGCCAAGGTGACGCCCAGAATGGGGAAAGGCTCAGGCCTCTCTCAGGGTGTTTAAATAAGAAATTGGGCAAAGAAATCAGGCCACAAGGAGAAATGGGGGACATAGAGAAATGTTTAAAGGCTGAAGAGGCAATCTGGAAGTGCAATGTGGGCACTCAGTGGGAAACTTTAATAACCGTGTGGTGAAAAGCAGCTCAGGAATTAAAAGACAAACCTAAGCCGAGTATTGGGGAGAATAGTGTGCGCCAGAGAGGGATTAGATTTTATGATAACGAGGGTAACCCTAAGCCTTGGGCAGCGTTGAAAACTCAGTGCGAGGACGACAATCTAAATTAAAGAAACCGTGAAAAGCTAAAAGGCACTGGACAGACTAATGTACCAGGGTTAGAATGCCAAACCCAGGTACTGGCCAAGAGCAAAACAGAGGTATCTCCGGATTGTCGATGTTATTCCAATTGATGACACTGACGAGCAGGAGGAGGGTGGCAAATCCTGGCTAATGCCCCTCCCCCTCCCATATTGGCCATTACACCCTACTAGCCCTGCTAGCGCCGTGACACCCCAACCAAAATCCACCAGCACACGACCACCACCCCCACCATATCCTTCACTGCCACCTGTCCGCCCGCGCTCTATCCTTCAGCCACAGAGAAGTCCTGACCCCCCATGTCCTGACCAGATTCGGGCTCCTGAAAGCTTTGCTGACCCAGTCCCTTTTAGAATGCGATCCAACACTAGAACAGCCAAAGAGACAGGCTCTTTTCAGCCACGCAGAGACCAGAACACATCGTCCTGTAACCCCAACACAGACAGCGGTAGCGAGCAGGACAGGCCCCACTATTGTGACCCTGAGAGCAACGGCTGCTCCAGAGAGGTCACAAGTGAAATAGCTAATCCTGACCCACCTAACCGAAACAGAACACCACTGATAAATGTGAACAGAGACAGTCCCTAACCCAAACCCTGGCACAACGGGAGAGGCCACCATACAGTTTTACACCCGCTGGAAACCCCAAGAGATGTGCTTGATCATGTCCTATGCCCCCAAACGAAAGACGGGTCCAGAGGATATCCCTGATAATGTTACAGGTGCAATTCAAATGTGTCAAGCCACACCTCAGGACCTCTTCAGTCTGTATGGCTTTGACCCCAAGTGAGGGTTTGCAATGGAAAACCCAGCTTGGGGGGGTTACACTGATTGGGAGGCCTTTTCCAGACTCAGGGACCAAATCCAGGTGATTAGAGTGCTCTCCAGAGAACCCTACGACAACCAGTAGATATAACTAAGGTTTTGGAGAACTGCCCAAAGCAGGAGGAGGCCAGGTCAGACTGCTGCGATCGGTTTTGCTCCACATACTCCACCTATGCAGGGAATGCCACTTATAAAACAGGGAATCCCTCACCCCAGTTTAATGTCCGATTATTACAATGTATCCCGGAGGGGGTAGCTACTGCTGTTTGAACCAATGATATGGATTGGCCAGATAACACTCGTCCACAAATGAGAAGAGCGCTAACTTATTACTGGCATAGTCCTAAAGACCCAAAATGGGCAACAGTCAAATATGAAATGATACAATGCCCTCAATAGCATGGCCAGTGCAGACCTGTTTTCACTGTGGTGTGCATGGTCATTGGCAGCGAGACTGCCCATTGCAATGGGGCACCTGCGATATGGAACCCCAGGCAGGGGGCGAGTTCACTACACTGGAGACCCCTTCCCAGCCCAACTGACCTCCCTCCCACTTTACCCTATCCTGACTAAAGACCCCGAGGATGAACCAGTAATCCGTATGACGGTTGAGGGTAAAGAAATCCCCTTCATGATTGATACCGGCGCCACCACCTCAACACTTGAGCCCTTCTGTGTGCACCAACATGGGTTTGGGCTCTCACACAGCTCTGTACACCTGATTGGTCGAACTGGTCAGGAGAGGCAGTATCCCAGTAACAGAACCACTCACAGTTCAGTTTGGCCCCCATACCTGTACTGTCCAATTTACTCAAACCCCTAATTGAGGCATTAACCTAGCAGGGAGGGATTTGTTGTGTGCCCTTCGGGTCAAAGTTCTCTGCCTTGATGAAGGCATTACAATTAGAGAGAATTCTCCCAAGAGACAGTTCTGGATCTATTGCTCCCCACCAATGCTGGGCCATCGAATTACAGCCAAAGGATTTTACGCCCCATCTACAAATCCCTGATTCCCATGTAACACTTTGTTACGATTCTACTGGAGCCTCCACTGAACTGGCAGCCATCTTTGCCCCCTTCCTAATGGCACACATTGAACGTAAACAGGGATCTGTCTTCTTCGTAGATGTTCCTGCCCACCTCTGGAACCAACCAAGGTTGGTTTCACCCCACGTTACCTTGTCTGTAAACGAGAGCTACAAAGCAAAGGCCCTGGGATTTTTTAGCACACCATTACAGCAACAGTCAGACCCCTGTATCACTGACCAGAGCCAAATGCTGCCCAACAGGAAGTTAACTTATTTCTCTAGCCCTTACACCGTGGAGGGTTTACTTTGCCACCACCAACCCCTTTCCTGACCACTGGTCAGCCTTTGAGCATGAAGTGGGGGGCACCTCTCTGGATCCTATCAAGATCCAAATTACACCAGCAGCAGAACTGCCTTTGATACCTCAATACCCCACTAAGACCAGAGGCCATAGAAGGGATATCAGCTTTGATAGACTCGTTCCTAAAACAAGGAGTTATAGTCTCCTGCCAATTGCCCTGAAACACACCCATTCTACTGGTCCCGAAGCCAGGACACCCAGAGTGGAGGTTAGTACAGGATCTCTGACAGATCAACAGAACAGTGCACCCATTGCACCTGGTCGTGCCAAACTCTGTGACCGTTCTCAGCAATATCACTGCCAGCGCCTGTGTTTTCACCGTAATTGACCTGCAGCATGCTTTCTTTGCTCTGTCCCTGGCTGCTGAGTCTCAGTATTTGTTTGTTTTTCACCTTTAAGGGTCAGCAGTACACTTGGACACGGCTCCCACAGGATTTTGTCCATTCATCCACTCAATTCACCCAGGTATTACACCGGCAGCTCTCTGAGCTTCAGCTCTCGGATCGTTCCACTATTGTCCAGTATGTGGACGACTTACTCCTAGCTAGTCTTTTGGAATCTGCTAACAGTGCAGATACCACCTGTCTCCTAAACGCCCTCCACTCTTGGGACTACGTTATACCATCCAACAAGGTTCAGCACACCCAGCAACAAGTTACATTCCCGGCGACATTGCTTAGTGCATCAGTTGACCCCGGACTGCATTGTGCCCATCCTGGCAACCCCTCCACCCATCAGCGCTAAGCAGATGCGTGCCTTTCTCAGCTTGGTTAACTCCTGCCAGCAGTGGCTCTCCAATGTAACATTACTTACCAAGCAGCTAACCCCTTTAGCTTCCAATAAGGCCTCGGGGACTTTCACCCTCGCGGAAGACCAGACGTCAGCTTTCAGTGAGTTAAAAGCAGCCCTTGCCAATGCCCTGGCCTTCAGGAGACCATTGTGTGACAGACCCTTCCAGCTGTATGCCGGTATCCTAGAGGACTGTGCAACCGCTGTTTTAACTCTGACCCACGGAGATGGCAAGAGCCCAGTGGCCTATTACTCAACTCACCTTGACCCTGTTGGCATGGGTCTTCCGCATTGCACACAAATTCTGCAGGCTATCTACTCCCTTGCCACGTCCAATATAACCCTGCAGGAACCCCTAACCATCTATTCGTCACATGCGATCGTAGCCCACCTCACGTCCCACCAGACCCAACACCTTACACAAGCTCGACTCAGCCGTTACGAGGTAGCCATTCTCAACAACACCCTTCTGACCTTCTCCCGCGGCTCGACCGTTAACCCGGCGACTTTCCTCAGTGCCCCTTCAGAGGAGCTTCCCCATCCTCCCCATGACTGCCTTTTGTGCAGCCACTTCCTGACATCCCCCCGCCCAGACCTCTCAGATGCTCCATTGCCCACACCGGATTTAACTCTCTTTGCCGATGGTAGCTCATCAGTGTCATCCTTAGGAGTGCCTCTTTCAGGATATACAATCCTTACCCTCATGGACACATTAGAAGCAGCCTCCCTCGACACCCCCTCCACCCCACCCCGGTTACCGCCCAGAAAGCAGGACTCTTTGCACTGACAGAAGCCAGTTTCCTGGCAACAGGGAAAACGGTCAATCTCTACATAGATTCACGGTAGGCCTTTGGTGTGACCCACGACCTTAGCCAGCTTTGATTCCTGACCTCCTCAGGCACCCCTATACACAACATACTGAGTGTCCAACATCTCCTTAAGGCCATCCTCCTCCCCAACCAACTGGCCATAATCAAATGTGCTGCCCATGTCGCAGACAATACAGATGTCAGCCATGGCAATGTCAGAGCTGATCAAGCTGCCAAGGATACAGCAAGGGCTCGCAATTCAATCGTCTCCACGATGAACCAGCAGGCACCCAACCGAAAACCTGCCCCAAAAAGAAAAAGGCATTCCAGACACTGTCACTGTGCAGCGTTCACAGGGGGACGTCCCTGATTCAGAAAAGCAGATATGGAAGATGGGTGGGTGCTGGCACTTTGTGTCAAGAGGCCTCTGGATCACTCCGGTCGGTCAAGTATGTATACCTGATACCATGTGACCAATGCTCATCGATTGCCTTCACACTGATGCACACCTTGGCAAGGGGGGGAATGAGCAGTATCATGTTGCAAACCTGGTGGCACCCCTGACTAGCCGAGGATGTTCAAAAGCGCATCAGGTCATGTTTGATGTGTCAGCAAAATAATGCAGGTCAAGGGGTGCGCTGTGTAACAGGAAAATCTCCCTTGCCAGCAGGTCCATTTCAATGTATTCACCATGATTTTACTGAACTTCCGCATCTACGTTGCTGTAAGTATTGCCTTGTTATTGATGTCTTCATTGGATGGATTGAGGCTTTTCCCACCACTAATAACACGGCCTCAACAGTGGTACAATTACTCCTAACAGAGATCATTCCGAGATTTGGGTGTCCTGACAGCTTAGTTCAGACAATGACCCCCACTTTGTCGGGAAAGTTAACGCAGAGCTCTGTGAAGCGCTACATATCCAGCAGCAATTCCATTGCGCCCACCACCCCCAGGCGTGTAGCATAGTGGGGAGGGCAAACGGGACCCTTAAGCCCAAATGGACTCAGCTAACATGTGAAACGGGCCTGAACTGCTTGAAGGACCTGCCTTTGGCCCTGTATCACATGAGGATTACCCCACACTCAACCACTGGGCTGTCGGCAGCTGAGGTAATCTACAGCCGACCCCGTAGGACCCCTTGGGATGCAGATACAAACCCACTCACCCGCGCAGACCTAAATATTATGGGAAGAGGAAATGCAGGCAAACTTTTGGCAGCTAGCCTCGTCTCTAAAGTTCCTTCACTCACGGGTGAGGAATGTTTTCCGATCACCACCTCAAGCAGTGAACCAGGATTTGAAGGACCCAGATGAACTTCCCGACCTGCAGACAGGAGGGCACATGCTGACCAAAAGCTGGGACCGCTCCAAGCTCAGACACAGTTGGAAGGGCCCATACCAGGTGCTCCCTACAAACACCGACAGCAGTCAAAGTCCAAGCACAAAGCAGCGGGGTCCATTTAAGTGACTGTAAAACGATGGTCCCCTCAATCGGCCTGACAACTGTACTCACAGTCCATGGCACCATAGCTGTTGTTGAGGCATTCGGCCTGGAGGACAATTTGTTTTTTAAGGCTCATTTACATTTCAGACCCACTCCCCCAGTCAGTAGATGAACTGTTGGTTGCCATTCCCAGGTGGGATTCCACCACCCCCCAACCTATACATGATAAATACCTCAGACGTCCCCTGTGTAGGCCAGAGCGGGAGGCTTCAAAAGGTGGCTTTGGGTTGGTACGTAAAGCTGATAAATTCAGATAACACTCAGTCCCCCAACTACACGGGCGCCCAGGGAAGAGAAGGTGCTGTTTCCCACGACCCCACATGGGACGGGGCTGAGCTGTGCCTATGCCTTGGTCCCCACGAATGCCTCTAGTGCCAAGAAACAACGTACCCGCAGGCATTGCCAGGTCAGCCATGGAACGTTTACCTGTACCTGTGATGAGCAAAGCTGCTTCAATGTTACCGCAGGATGGCAGTTCCTTTGCAGGCATTGCAACGGTACCCGTATCAGCTCATACCCTTTTTCTGATCACCAGCTGATTGGCATCGGGGGAATCTCCAGACAGGACGGGGGAATTGGCGGTAAATGCAGTTCGTGGCTGATGGCCACAAAGCTACCGGGCCAAAAGAGGGTTTGTGTTCCTTCTCAATGGGACCCTCACAACAGCCACCCTTACTCTCCCAGTCCTATTCGCTGTAGGGACAGTAGGACCACTCACTGTCGCATTCCCTCAAAATGCCCCTACCTACCGCAGGATAGTAGCCCAATTGGTGAGTGAGAGAATCTGTGTGGACCCAGTTACTCTGGGATCCTCCCTGGGCTATAGGTTCCAGGGGACGCCGTTCCTAGGGAGAGCAGTGGGGACGATCACACTGAACAACAGAAATTACTTCATTTGTGCGTTGACCATTCTCGGAAACAGCACCGTTAGGGGACTAAATGCAGTACTCGTGAATTGGCACAACTAAAGACCTACGTACAACAGACCAGATATGCTGTTGAGTATTTACTGGCCCAGCAATGAGGCAGCTGTACAATTGTGGAAAATAAATGCATTACCCACGTTACAGATGAATCATACAACATAACACACGCATTCAATCCATTCAGCACTAGTTGGAGGATTTCAGACAGGGCTCTCACAATGTTGCTGTTCAGGGGATCCAGGGGATCCTATTTGTTTCACTGGCTGGTAATATTTCCTGTCCTGCTCATTGTATACTGCGTCTTACTGACTTGTTTCAACACTGGCTGTGGGTTCGCTATGAACATGCCGCTAAGACCCTTCCCAGCCTCCATTCGGGGAGTTATCATGGAATGATAAAAGGGAGGAATGTCATGTTCAAAGATTAAATAGGAATATCTCGCTAGACATTAATGTGATATTGAAGAGTTAGACTGCAAAGCTGAACATTCTGGAACTGGATGGGACCAACATTCTCTCTCACAGCTAGCATGCAAGAATGTGGGTGACTATATATTGTAATACACACTTCATTTAGACAGTCATTTACTCCTACCCCCCCTTCCCCATCCCACTATTATCAAATTGAACTGTCATTCAATCTCTTCCATACTTTCATAGCCATTCCCAGCCAATCAGATTCGCTTACATGATCATCCCCAATGCTGAGGTCATCACACCTACACTGTCTAAGGAAGATGCGGTGCCAGAACCCATTTGCAGGGTCACCCCAAAGCTAGGACACATCTCACCTACATTGACTTGGGGAATCACTGGATCAGGAAATCGTCTGCATAATGATTCCCCAGGATTAGGGCATTTCCATTCACATTATCTCCAAGGATGATTTCATCGGACCATTGTACCTGGGGTAACATGTGACTGTGAGGGAGTGGCCAGAGTATCTGTGAGCATTACCAACTGACCTGTATAAAGGGATGTGTTTCCTTTGTTCAGGGCCTCTTTGACTTGACTTCACATGCCTACGAGGGGGGGTCAAAGGGGGTCACCCAGCTTGTACAGGCTTTACTAAACTTTAACTGTTTGCAGAAGTTGGTGTGTGTGACTTGCATCTCGTGTGTGAAACCTTGGGAATAGAACCTAACAGTGTGTAGGTTAGGTTGGTCTTAGATTAAGGTAAGCGCTTGGCACAACATCTTGGGCTGAAGGGCCTGTACTGTGCTGTACTGTTCTATGTTCTATCCCTCCCTCCTGCACCAGCCAAACAGTCACCATCTGTATCATCTTCTACTTATACTCCACTGCTGTGTCATACCAGGCGTGGTCCAGAGATTACTATATTTTAAGTCCTCATTTTCAATTTCCTACCTAACTGACTACTTGCAGGACTTAATTTCTCTTCCTTCTTATGTATTTTTTCTGGGCATGAACTCTGACCTTTGGTTGTTCATCCTTACCCTTGACATCCTGGGGCTCTATCACATGGGAGACATTGGTGTAGTGGCAGTGTCACTCACCTCTGAGTCCAGAGCACCAGGTCATACGTTTGAATTCTTCCATGGTAGATGGTGAAGTTTGAATTCAATTAAAGATCATCTGGAACTCAGAGCTCGCCTGGTGGCATTGTCAATTGTGGTAAAGATCTTTCTTGTTCACTGTTGTTCGTTCGGGAAGGAAATCTGCCATCTTTGTCTGGTCTGGCCTGAATGGTGAAGTTTGTACAGAGTAAAGCTACTGAAAATGGATTTACCATTAGAAAATTTAGCAAGCTGGAAAGGGGGTTGCGGTGCAATGGCAACATGGCTGACTCTTAACTGCTGTTTATTTTTTTTTAAAATTAACCCCCACACCACCGCCTAACTGCGGTAGTGCTTATTTTTTCCCCAGCACCCATGGTGTGTGTGTGCAGGTGTGAGACACAGTGAGAGACACAAAGTGCACGAATCTTTATTCAATTTCCACCACCAGGAAGATAGGAAAACACCCGGGTGGCCAGTGACAAACACTGCCCTTCACATCAAAGGGCAGTGCTGTGTGATCAAAACAGTGAAGGGGAGGGTAGGGACTAAATCAAAATAGAGTTGGAGGGGGAAATAATGCACTCCACTCCCTGCGGCGCCCACCTCTCCCTGAACAACTCCAGGGTGTTGGTGGACACCGCGTGCTCCTTCTCCAAGGACACCCGGGCCCTAACGTAACTTAACTGCTGTTTAAAATGGCACTTGATAGGCAATAAATGCTGACCCATGTGTAGTTACATCAATGGCTGTGAGAGCACTAGTTTCCTCCCTTCATTTAAAAGCCTCCAACAATTGGTGCCCATCTAATTTTCTCTCTTGAATTGTCCCCTACCAGGGTGACTGGACCACCTGCTGTGAATATGAATTAACTGTGTTGAGTGAGAAAAAAGCACCATGAATGCATGTTATCATCTTTGTTATTTGACTTAGAACAATAATAACATTGACCATTGAGACATTGATGCAGCTTTAAGAAATAGCACGTGTAAGATACTTAGGAATATGGAATTTCTGACTTTTTCAATATATTTCTTCATGTCGATCGTTACAGCAAAAGCTTCTATAAACATTTGGTTTCCATAACAATCTGAAATCTATGCCTTTTATCGACATTTAGCCTGTTTTGTACCCTGCTTATCAGCAATGGGACAATTTCAAATTTATAAAGGATTTTCAGTAAATATCCTGACAATCTGAAAAGTGGAAAATAGCAAATGCTGAACCCAGTTTGTACAGAGTAAAGCTACTGAAAATGGATTTACCATTAGAAAAGTTAGCAAGCTGGAAAGGGGGTTGCGGTGCAATGGCAATGTCTAGATTAGACTTGCAATCCAGGCTGTCAGGCTAATATTTTTATGATCTGAGTCCAAATCCCAATGTGGTACATAGAGAAATTTCCTTATGATCACCATCGCGAAATTTCAGCTCCATTAGTATCTAGAATAAGGAGTTTAATTATGAGTGACAATGTAGCAACTATTGATTTTTTTATTAACACCTGTCTGGGTCAATAATCTCTTTTTAGGGGAAAAAAATCTGATGACATCCCCTGATCTGGTCCAAATGTGATCATAGTTGGTTGACTCTTAACTATCTCGGGACCGTTAGGGATCGTAGCCTACTAAGTGATGCCCAAACCCCATGAACAAACAAAATCAATAATGTAGCTATAGAATGTATAGTAAATGCATAATCTATAATATGTACAACTAGACGATTTCAAAGTGCAAGATAATGACATCTAAATACTGATCACTCTTAGCCCTTTAATTTCTTTCAGACAAAAGTAATTTCTTTCTAGAAGGAAATCTAGCCAAAGTGTTACAATCAAATGTAACATTTTTGCTGGACACTTTAGTTGTAAAGTGGTGGCTAAAGTAGGGTGTTGAACTCAATTATCAGTTTACTTTATATTTAATTCACAAGGATTGCCTTGGGCAAGGGATTGAAGTCAGGGTTGGGATTGGTCATTTGGAAGTTTGTTCAACAAGCTTTTTTTCACCACTTAAACTGCCTGTTGATATTCCATGAAGAGACTTTATGATATTTTAGTATACATATTCTGCCTGACACCTCCTGCCAATAGCAATGATTTTGTTTGGAATAATTGCTGTGTTGGTATCAATGTTAAATGTTAATGTTAAAACTCACCAGTTATTGCAGAAATGAGGGAAATGGAGGGCAGGCAGGGTGAGGCGGCCCTTCTCCCATATATGTACAGGATAATTCTTCTCATCTGAAAACTACCATTCTCTCCCTCGATCCTTGAACTTTTATCCGACATACCACAGAGCCAGGATAAGAATAGCGCACCTTCAGTGAAGTGGGTGTGCTGTACCCCAAATATACTGTGTCGAGAGTGTGGCGCTGGAAAAGCCGGTCAGGAGGAACAGGAGTATCGATGCTTCGGGCCGAAGCCCTTCATCAGAAATTAGGCTTGTGGGGAATGAGGCTTGTGGGTGGGGGCTGAGAGATAAACGGGAGGGGCGTGGGGGTTGGAGGGAGGTGGCTGAGAAAGCGAGAGGTGGATGAAGGTGAGGGAGAAGGTGATAGGTCAGAGGGGGCAGTGATGGATGGGTCCGGAGGGTGGTGCCGAGTTGGAGGCTTGGGATTGGGATAATGTGGGGGGAGGGGAAATGAGGAATCTATTGAAATCCACATTTATCCCGTGTGGTTTCAGGATCCCAAGGTGGAATATGAGCCGTTCCTCCTCCAGGCTTCGGGTGGTAACGGTTTAGCAGTGGAGGAGGCCCAGGACCTGCATGTCCTTGACGGAGTGGGAGGGGGAGTTGAAGTGTTCAGCCACAGGGCAATGGGGTTGGTGGGTGAGGGTGTCCCAGAGATGTTCTCTGAAATGATCTGCAAGGAAGTGCCCTGTCTCCCCATGTAGAGGAGACCATATCGGGTGCAACGGGTACAGTAGATGACATTGGGAGAGGTATGGGTAAATTTCTGATGGAAAACAGCCAAATATACTGCTCCATGACAGGAGTATCGATGCTTCGGGCCGAAGCTCTTCATCAGGAATGAGGCTTGTGGGTGGGGGCTGAGAGATAAACGGGAGGGGCGTGGGGGTTGGAGGGAGGTGGCTGAGAAAGCGAGAGGTGGATGAAGGTGAGGGAGAAGGTGATAGGTCAGAGGGGGCGGTGATAGACGGGTACGGAGGGCGGTGCCGAGTTGGAGGCTTGGGATTGGGATAATGTGGGGGGAGGGGAAATGATGAAGCTGTTGAAATCCACATTTATCCCGGGTGGTTTCAGGGTCCCAAGGCAGAATAATGAGGCGTTCCTCCTCCAGGCGTCGGGTGGTAACGGTTTGGCAGTGGAGGAGGCCCAGGACCTGCATGTCCTTGACGAAGTGGGAGAGGGAGTTGAAGTGTTCAGCCACAGGGCGATGGGGTTGGTGGGTGAGGGTGTCCCAGAGATATTCTCTGAAATGATCTGCAAGGAGGTGCCCTGTCTCCCCATGTAGAGGAGACCATATCGGGTGCAACAGGTACAGTAGATGACATTGGGAGAGGTATGGGTAAATTTCTGATGGAAAACAGCCAAATATACTGCTCCATGAACATCATAGCTGATTGGCGGTGGACTGCTAACCCATAGGCTCTGAGAGGTGCCTGCAGCAATATTCAAATCATGACGTGTCAATTAAGGTGAAAAATGGATGCTAAACGCAGACTTTTAAACAGTTGTTTCTTAACAACCCTGCACTTATTTAGATCCTACTCTGAGGTCAAAATATCAAGTTATTGTCCTCAGAACAAACTAAAAGTGAGTGCTTTTACCACACAGCCTGTAGATTTTCAAGCCTCTCCTGAAATTAAGCAACATTATTACAGGGTCCAAGTTAAATATTACTAAAAGGCCTTTATACAATACTTGCCGCTTATGATGAAGAGTCATCTAGACTCAAATTATTTTCTAAACGATGAGAAAATTCCTAAAGCCAAAGTACAAAGGGATCTGGGAGTGCTACTCCAGGATTCTCAAAAGGTCAACTTGCAGGTTAAGTCCTTGCTTAAGAAAGTGAATGTAATGTTGTCATTTATCTCAAGAGGGTTGGAATATAAAAGCAGCGATGTGCTTCTGAGAATTTATAAAGCTCTAGTTCGGCCGCATTTGGAATACTGTTTCCAATTTTGGGCCCCACACCTCAGGAAGGACATACTGGCACTGGAGCGTGTCCAGCGGATGAACCCTGGAATGGTAGGCCTAACATACGATGAACGGCTGAGGATCCTGGGATTGTATTCATTAGAATTTAGAAGGTTGAGGGCAGATCTAATAGAAACTTACAGGATAATGCATGACTTAGAAAGGGTGGACGCTGGGAAGTTGTTTTCATCAGGCGGGGAGAGTAGGACCCATGGGCACAGCCTTAAAATTAGAGGGGGTCAATTTAGAATGGAAATGAGGAGACATTTTTTCAGCAACAGAGTGGTGGGCCTGTGGAATTCATTGCCATGAGAACAGTGGAGGCTGGGATGCTAAATGTGTTCAAGGCAGATATTGATAAATTCTTGATCTCGCAAGTAATTAATGGATACGGGGACAGTGCGGGTAAGTGGCATTGAAACGCCCATCAGCCATGATTAAAGGTGGAGTGGATCCAATGGGCCGAATGGCCTTACTTCCACTCCTATGTCTTATGGTCTTACTTTGTGCTTACTCCATGGATACTGCCTAACCTGCAGCATTTCTTTGTTTTCAGTAGTTGGTATACTGCTGTGCGTAAGTGCTTATCTCAGCTGGTATAGCTACATTTATAAGGCTGCCTCCATTGTTAAATACAGGTTACATGATGGCAAAGAACAGCTGCTGAATGCCAGCAGCTATGTCTGTGCTTTTTCGTGCACACCATTGCAGAGGGCATCTCCTCGCATGCTCAAGATGTGCCTGATCGTCGAATCCTGACCATCAGTATAGCTATGGCGTCTCTCTTGTGCTTGTGTGCAACTGGTTCAAAGAGAATTGAGGCTGCTTTGAGTGCACTTTCTGGAGCTTGGATCCCAAAAGCTCGACAACGGATTGTAAGCATTTAACAGAAAGGCTTCGACTATGCCTTTGACTATTTACTGATGTTGGCGTTGCAGATGGTTCTGTTCTTGCCATATGTTCAACGCCAGAGAATTACAATGCATTGCTGAGAACTGTTACTCGATGGCATTAATGGTGTGGGAGTTGCAACTATCCAGCCAGATGTTGATCTCTATATTGGGCATGACAAAGAGATAAATGATCATTTCAAATGCGCTCCCATTTTTGGCTTTAAAGCTGATTTGTTCAATTTGTTTCCTCATGCATGAGTGCTTAACATTCAGAATTTTATCTACCCTCATCCATCATCGCCACGGATACCCCTTCCAGTGCTCATGATTGATTCCTCATCCTGTGAATCCACCAAAACATCTCTATTAATTTCCTCCAAGGTGCATGCCGCAGGGCAGGTGACTGACTAAGTGATGACTGAAAGTTGGTGCTCTGGTGTTTGGTGCCCTTCAGGATCTGCTGAAGGGCATTTGGATTCTCCCATGCTCTGTGGGGAGAGAGGAAGTGTTATATTATGCGGTATCACTGAAAAACAGATGGAGACACAGAAAATGATTCAAAAGTACGTCTTAAAAATTCTGGCTGACATGCAATAAATATTTCTTTAGCTATTGCAAAATGGAGGATGTAATTTCAGCTGCTCCTTTGTAGTAGTGTAGACAAGGCTTTTTGTATAAGCAGACAAGTTGATATAATCATGAAATTAAATTTCAAAATTATTTGCAATATTTCTGAAATCCCATGAATTTTTACTTATTTAATCACTGTTAACGAGTGAACCCAATATTGATTCAACTCTCAGTGTACTCTAGTAGCCATTCACAGCCTGAGACCCTTTGCGACTGCACTCTGTGAGGATTTCAATAAGCTCCCGGGTGAATTGTCCCCTCTTCAGCCATTGGCTGTGGCCCAAGCCTCTTCATGACCTCTGGTCTTGACCCATTCCCTGATGCCGATCATTGGCTGCAGCCTTAAGCCCGAAGCAATCGCATCCCTCAACATTACCTTCAAGTTGTTTTCAACTTGTGGTTCACTAGAACCATAAATAGAACATGAGGTGGATGGAGGGTAAACTGAACACTTTTTTGCGTTTCTTTTCAGTTCCACAGTTGGTTTTAGACTACCTCCCCTAGCTTCCACTACAGCTCACTTGACTGACTCTTAAATGGAATGACACAAATGTAACTGCACACATAACACCTGGGGTGATCAGGGTGAGAATCCATGCCCATGGCCCAATTCCAATCTGGAATCCTGTAAGTCCAGTCCAACTAGTGCGGGGATTCACAGAAATCAATCGAGAAATGGAGCATATCCCAGGACACTGCCAGAAATCTGGAACCAAACCATCTCCTTCCATTTCAACCCATATTACAACATGATGAGAAACTCGAGATGTCATCTCTTATAATGATAATGAAGGCTGATTTATACATCAACATGCTGAAACAAAAAAGGCTGTGCGGTCACTGAGTTTCTGTTCATCACATACATTGTGGGCAGCGGTTAGCACTGCTGCCTCACAGCACCAGGGACCCTGGTTCAATTCCAGCCTCGGGTGGCTGTCTGTGTGGAGTTTGCACATTCTCCCCTTGTCTGTGTGGGTTTCCTCCGGGCGCTCCGGTTTCCTCTCACAGTCCAAAAATGTGCAGGTTGGGTGAATTGGCCATGCTAAATTGCCCATAGTGTTAGGCGCATTAGTCAGAGGGAAATGGGTCTAGGTGGGTTACTCTTCAGAGTGTGGGTGTGGACTTGCTGGGCCGAAGGGCCTGTTTCCACACTGTCGGGAATCTAATCTAATCTAATCAGAGAGCCCAGGGGCACCTGCGTGTTCGAACTGGGTCTTGCTCTGATATTGAAACCCCCCCCATCAATTGAAGAACTTTGTAAGTGGAAACTCCCTTTGACAATACAACATCAACCCATGGTGCTGCCATCAATAAGGGCAATCCCTCGCAGTTGAATTTGCTCAAAAGTTATTCTTTGATTTTATGGTCAAAAACGTCACATGACACCAGGTTATAGTCCACTAGGTTTATTTGAAAACACAAGCTTTCGGAGCCTCCCTCCTCCTTCAGGTGCTAGTGAGAGAGGAAGGCCTCAGACACAGAAGTTATAAGTAAAAGAACAAAAGGTCATGCAACTGATGGGAATCAATTGAACACAACAAGATGGCTGTTAAATCTTTACTCAGTTAGAATGGAGGTGCAGGTTCAGACTGATTAATATGCAAATTCCAGAATTTCTTTCAAGTCACTGCCCCGAGATAACTTAAATATAAAAGAGGTGACATCTCTGGTCAGACAATGCACTTTTGGTGTGAGACCTTGTTTACAGTCTGTCTGTGTCTTAACCTGGAGTCAGCCGGTTTTTATTTCCAAATTAGGAATTTATAAAATGCCACATTGACTGTCAACAAATTGTGTGCTCTTTAAACAAAATAGAATGTATCTGTATCTGCAAGTGCAAATTCACCCCAGAGATTTACGTGTGTGTCTGTGGGAGCGTGCGTGGGAGAGAGAGAATGCGTGCGTGGGGAGGGGGGACAGAGAGTGCGTGTGTGGGGGG
>NC_057710.1:147206013-147207281 GCF_004010195.1 Chiloscyllium plagiosum | reverse complement strand
ACGCATTCTCTCTCACACACACGCATTCTCTCTCACACGCACGTATCCTCTCTCACACACACACGTATTCTCTCTCACACACACACGCATTCTCCCTCACATGCACACGCATTCTCTCTCACACACGCATTTTCTCTCTCACACGCATTCTCTCACACACACGCATTCTCTCTCTCACATACACATTCTCTCTCTCACGCAGATGCATTCTCTCTCTCACACACACGCATTCTCTCTCTCACACACACGTATTCTCTCTTTCCCACACATTCTCTCTCACACGCACACACATTCACTCTCTCACACACGTATTCTCTCTCTCACACACGTATTCGCCCTCTCTCACACACATTCTCTCTCACACACACACTCGTTCTCTCTCATACACGCATTCTTTCTCTCTCACACACACACATTCCCTCTCTCTTTCTCTGTCCCTCTCTCTCTCTGTGTCCCTCACTCTCTCTGTGTCCCTCTCTCTCTCTCTCTGTCCTTCCCTCTTTCTGTGTCCCTTTCTCTCTGTTTCTCTTTCTCTCTGTTTCTCTCTCCCTCTGTCTCTCCATCTGTCCCCCCTCTCTGTCTCGGTCCCACACTCTCTCTGTGTCCCACACTCTATCTGTGTCCCTCTCTCTCTCGTTCTGTGTCCCTCACTCTCTCTGTGTCCCTCTCTCTGTGTCCCTCACTCTCTCTCTCTCTATCCCTCTCGCTCTGTCCATCTCTCTCTGTATCCCACACTCTGTGTCCCTCGCTCTCTGGGTCACTCTCTCTCTCTTTCTCTCTCTATCAATCTCTCTCTCTCTCTGTCCCTCTATCTCTCTCTGTGTCCCTCTCTCTCTGTGTCCCTCTCTCTGTGTTCCTCTCTCTCTGTGTCCCTCATTCTCTCTGCGTCTCTCTCTCCATCTCTCTCTCTCTGTCTCCCTCTCTCTCTCTCTGTCCCACACTCTGTCCCTCTCTCTCTGTCCCTCTCTCCCTCTCTGAGTCCCTCTCTCTCTGTCTTTCTCTCTCTCTATCCCTTTCCCTCACTCTCTCCCTGTCCCTCACTCTCTCCCTGTCCCTCACTGTCCCCGTGTCTCTCTCTCTCCGTGTCCCTCTGTCTTTCTCTTTTGCCCTCTCTCTCACTTTCGCCCTCTCTCCCTCCCTTCCTCTCTCGCCCTCTCTTCCTCTCTCTCCTCTCTTCTTCTCTTGCCCTTTCTCCCTCTTTCACCCTCTCTCGCCCTCACTCCCTCTTTCGCCCTCTCTCTCCCCTCGCCATCACTCGCTCTCTCGTC
>NC_057710.1:147201040-147205229 GCF_004010195.1 Chiloscyllium plagiosum | reverse complement strand
GTGTCCCTCTCTCTCTCTCTGTGTGTGTCCGTGTCCCTCTGTCTCTCTCCCTGTCCCTCTCTCTCTCCGTGTCCCTCTGTTTCTCTCCGTGTCCCTCTGTCTCTCCCTGTCCCTCTGTCCCTCTCCCTGTCCCCTCTCTCTCCCTATCTCTCTCTCCCTGTCTCTCTCTCCCTGTCTTTCTCTCTCCCTGTCCATCTCTCTGTGTGTCCCTCTGTCTCTCTCCATGCCACTCTGTCTCTCTCTCCCTGTCCCTCTCTCTCTCTCTCTGTGTCCGTGTCCCTCCCTCTCTCTGTGTCCGTGTCCCTCTCTCTCTCTCTCTGTCTGTGTGTCCCTCTGTCCCTCTCCATGTCAGTCTGTCTCTCTCCCTGTCCCTCTCTCTCTGTATGTCCGTGTCCCTCCCTCTCTCTGTGTCCGCGTCCCTCTCTCTCTCTCTTTGTGTGTCCGTGTCCCTCTGTCTCTCTCCCTGTCCCTCTCTCCGTGTCCCTCTGTTTCTCTCCGTGTCCCTCTGTCTCTCCCTGTCCCTCTCTCTCTCTCCCTGTCCCTCTCTCTCTCTGTGTCCCTCTGTCTCTCTCCGTGTGCGTCTCTCTCTGTGTGTGTCGTGTCTGTCTGTCTCTGTGGGTGTCCATGTCCCTCTGTCTCTCTCCCTGTCCCTCTCTCTCTCCGTGTCCCTCTGTCTCTCTCCGTGTCCCTCTGTCTCTCCCTGTCCCTATGTATCTCTCCCTGTCCCTATATCTCTCCCTATCTCTCACTCTCCCTGTCTCTCTCTCCCTGTCTCTCTCTCTCCGTGTCCCTCTCTCTCTCCCTGTCTCTCTCTCTCTGCCTGTCCCTCTCTCTCTGTGTGTCCGTGTCCCTCCCTCTCTCTGTGTCCGTGTCCCTCTCTCTCTCTCTATGTCCGTGTCCCTCTGTCTCTCTCCCTGTCCCTCTCTCTCTCCCTATCTCTCTCTCTCCCTGTCTCTCTCTCCCTGTCTCTCTCTCTCCACGTGTCCTTCTCTCTCTCTACGTGTCCTTCTCTCTCTCCATGTCCCTCTCTCTCCCTGTCCCTCTCTCTCGCCCTGTCCGTCTCTCTCTCCCTGTCCCTCTCTCTCTCCCTGTCCCTCTCTCTCTCTGTCCCTCTATCTCTCTATGTCCCTCTCTCTCCCTGTCCCTCTCTCTCCCCCTGTCCCTCTATCTCTCTATGTCCCTCTCTCTCCCTGTCCCTCTCTCTCTCCCTGTCCCTCTCTCTCTCTCTCTGTGTCCCCCCTCTCTGCCCCTGTCCCTCTCTCTCTCCCTGTCCCTCTCACTCTGTCTCTCTCTGTCCATGTTCGTCTCTCTCTCCATGTCCCTCTCTCTCTCTCTCTGTGTCCGTGTCCCTCCCTCTCTCAGTGTCCGTGTCCCTCTCTCTCTCTCTCTCTGTGTCCGTGTCCCTCTGTCTCTCTCCCTGTCCCTCTCTCTCTCCGTGTCCCTCTGTTTCTCTCCCCCCCGTCCCTCTCTCTCCCCGTGTCTCTCTCTCCCTGTCCCTCTATCTCTCTATGTCCCTCACTCTCCCTGTCCCTCTCTCTCCCCCGTCCCTCTCTCTCCCCGTGTCTCTCTCTCCCTGTCCCTCTATCTCTCTATGTCCCTCACTCTCCCTGTCCCTCTCTCTCCCCCGTCCCTCTCTCTCCCCGTGTCTCTCTCTCCCTGTCCCTCTATCTCTCTATGTCCCTCGGTCTCCGTGTCTCTCTCTCTCCGTGTCCCTCTCTCTCTGTCCATCTCTCTCAGTGCGTCTCTCTCTCTCCGTGTCCCCTTCTCTCTGTATCCTTCTCTCTGTCCCTCTCTCTTCGTGTCCCTCTCCCTCACTCTGTCCCTCTCTCTGTATCCCTCTCTCTCTCTCTCTCGATCTCTCTCTGTCCCTATCCCTCTCTCTCTGTCTATTTCTCTGTCCCTCTCGCTTTCTGTGTCCTTCTCTCTCTCTATCCCTAGCTCTCTCTTTCTGTCACTCTCTCTGTGTCCCTCTCTCTCTCTGTCTGTCTGTCTCTCTCTCTCTCTCTGTCCGTCACACACTCTGAGTCTCGTTCTCTGTCCCTCTCTCTCTCTGTGTGTCCCTCTCTCTCTCTGTCCCTAGTTCTCTCTCTCTGTCACTCTCTCTGTGTCCCTCTATCACTCTGTGTGTGTGTCTCTCTCTGTGTCCCTCTCTCTCTCTCTGTCCCTCTCTCGCTCTCTGTGTCCCTCACTCTCTCTTTCTCTCTCTATCTCTCTCTATCTCTCTCTCTCTGTCCCTCGGTCTCTCTGTCCCCCTCTCTCTGTGTCCCTCACTCTCTCTGCATCCCTCTCTCTCTCTCTGTCCATCTCTATGTCTCGCTCTCTGTCCCTCACTCTCTCTCTGTCCCACACTCTCTCTCTGTCCCTCTCTCTCTCTGTGTCCCTCTCTCCCTGTGTCCCTCTCTCTCTCTCAGTGTCCCTCTCTTTCTGTCCGTGCCCCTCACTCCCTGTGTCCCTCTCTCTGTCTGTCACTCTCTCTGTGTTCCTCTCTCTCTCTATGTATCCCTCTCTCTCTCTCTCTCGATCTCTCTCTCTGTTCCTGTCCCTTTCTCTCTCTGTCTCTGTCCCACTCTCACTGTCCCTCTCTCTGTGTCCCCCTCTCTCTCTGTTTCCCGCACTCTCTCTGTCCCTCACTCTCTCTCTGTCCCTCACTCTCTCTCGAACTCTCTCTGATCCTGTCCTCTCTCTCCCTCCTGTTCCTCTCTCTCTCTCCATGTCCCACTCTCTCGTTCCCTAACTCTCTCTCTGTCCCTCTCTCCCTATGTCTTTCTCTCACTGTGTCCCACTCTCTCTGTGTCCCGCTCTCTCTGTGTCCCACACTCTCTCTGTCCCTCTCCTTCTCTATCTCTGTGTCCCCCTCTCTCTCTGTCTGTCACTCTCTCTGTGTTCCTCTCTCTCTCTCTATGTATCCCTCTCTCTCTCTCGACCTCTCTCTTTCCTGTCCCCCTCTCTCTCTGTCTCTGTCCCACTCTCACTGTCCCTCTCTCTTGGCCCTCTCTCTCTATCCCTCACTCTCTCTCTGTCCCCCCTCTCTCTCTCTGTGTCCCTCCCTCTTTCTCTGTGTCCCTCCCTCTCTCTGTGTGTCCATCCCCGTCTCTCTGTCCCTCTCGCTCTCTGTCCCTCTCTGTCCGTGTCGCTCTCTCTCTCTCTCTCTGTGTCTCTCACACTCTCTCCGAGTGTCCCTCTCTCTCTCGATCTGTGTCCCACTCTCTCTGTTGCTCTCTTTCTCTGTCTCTTTCTCTGTCCCTCTCTCTGTGTGTCCGTCTCTCCCTCTGTCCCTAGCTTTCTCTCTCTGCCACTCTCTCGGTGTCCCTCTCTCTCTCTCTGTCTCTCTTTCTCTCTGTGTACCTCACTCTATCTGTGTCCCCCTCTCCGTGTCCCCCTCTCTCTCTGTGTCCCTCTCTCTCTCTCTCTGTGTCCCTCACACTCTCTTTCTCTCTCTATCCCTCTCTCTCTTTCCCTCTATATCTCTCTCTTTCCCTCTCTCTGGGTCCCTCTCTCTGTGTCCCACTCTCTGTGTCCCTCACTCTCTCTTTCTCTCTCTATCCCTCTCTCTCCCTCTCTGTCCCACTCCCTCTCTGTGCCCGAACTCTGTGTCCCTCTCTCTGTGTCCCTCACTCTCTCTTTCTCTCTCCATCTCTCTCTCTCTGTCCCTCTCTCTCTGTGTCCCACACTCTCTGTCCCTCTCTCTCTGTGTCCCTCTCTCGCCGTGTCCCTCACTCTCTCTATCTCTCTCTCTCTCCCTGTCCCGCTATCTCTCTATGTCCCTCGCTCTCCGTGTCCCTCTCTCTCCGTGTCCCTCTCTCTCTCCGTGTTCCTCTCTCTCTCTGTCCCTCTCTCTCTCTCTGCGTCTCTCTCTCCATGTCCATTTCTCTCTTTGTCCCTATCTCTCTGTATCCTTTTCTCTCTCCGTCCCACTTTCTTTGTGTCCCTCTCTCTCTGTCCCTTTCTCTCTGTATCTCTCTCTCTCTCTCGATCTCTCTCTGTCCCTATCCCTCTCTCTCTCTCTGTCTATTTCTCTGGCCCTCTCTCTGTGTCCTTCTCTCTCTCTGTCCCTAGCTCTCTCTTGCTGTCACTCTCTCTGTGTCCCTCTCTCTCTGTCTCTCTCTCTCTCTCTCTCTCTCTCTCTCTGTCCGTCACACACTCTGTGTCTCTTTCTCTGTCCCTCTCTCTCTCTCTCTGTTCGTCTTCT
>NC_057710.1:147183246-147200228 GCF_004010195.1 Chiloscyllium plagiosum | reverse complement strand
GCCCCACACCCCTCCCATTTATCTCTCCACCCCCTCGGCTCACAAGCCTCATTCCTGATGAAGGGCTTTTGCCTGAAACGTCGATTCTCCTGCTCCTCTGATGCTGCCTGATCTGCTGTGTTTTTCCAGCACCACCCTCTCAGCGACAGCACACACATCAGTTGTCTGGATTAATGGTGCTGGAAGAGCACAGCAGTTCAAGCAGCATCCGAGGAGCAGTAAAATCGACGTTTCGGGCAAAAGCCCTTCATCAGGAACACACATCAGTTGTACAACCCTTTGGATCTTTTGCTGATACATTCTGGGTCTGAAGTTTCCCTCTCACACTGAACACCTGAAGAAAGAGCGAAGCTCTGAAAATGTGTGTTTTCAAATAAACCTGTTGGACTATAACCTGGCGTTGACCAACCCAGTCCAACGCCAGCACCTCCATATCTTGGTTTTATGGGAGTGAATAAGCCAGCAACCTTTTCCCCACTGTCAGACAAAAGTTGGTTTGATGTTGAGCCTGTGTTGAATTCGTAACTTCAGCCAGTGTGCTGGTTTGAGTGTTAGAATTGCCTGAACTGATCTGGGTTAGGAATGAGGAGAAAGTGAGGACTGCAGATGCTGGAGATCAGAGCTGAAAATGTGTTGCTGGAAGAGCGCAGCAGGTCAGGCAGCATCCAGGGAACAGGAGAAAGTTTTACCTGCACATCCACAATTGTCATTTACTCTATCCATTGTTCCTGATGCGGACTCCTCTACACTGGGGAGACTGGACACCTCCTCGCAGAGCACTTCAGAGAATATCTCCGGGACACCCACACCAATCAACCCCACCACCCTGTGGCTGAACACTTCAACTCCCCCTCCCCCCCCCCCCTTCCCTTCCTTCAGAAGGGCTTTTGCCCGAAACGTCGATTCTCCTGTTCCCTGGATGCTGCCTGACCTGCTGCGCTCTTCCAGCAACACATTTTCAGCTCTGGGTTAGGAATGAACATAGCTGTGTTGTTCCTGATGAAGAAACCAGGAACTATGTATGTGTGCAAGTGTCAGATATTACTTACTCCAAATGCTATCCTTCATGTTATCTGATTTTAAAAATTAATAAAAATAATTGTTGCCCCAGCACTGATCCCTATGGCATTTCAATACTCCCATCTTGAAAATGTTTCTCTTATCCCAGATCTCTGCCTTCAACTAGTTTGCCAATTCTTTATCTACGCTCAGGTCCTATCTCCAACACCATGAGCTCCTATTAATTTGCCTTATCGACCGCTTTCTGAAAATCCAAATATATTACACATGCTAATTCCCCATTTATCTGTCATGCTCATTATCTCTTCAAAGAATTCAAGTAAGTTTGTCAAGCATGATTTCCCCTTCCTGAAGCCATGCTAAGTGCTTGATCATATTGCATATTTCTAATTGAGGGGGTCTTGGCATCCTCAAATGAGCAGATCCACTTCCAGGATCTTTTCTTGTTTTTTTTGGGGGGGGAGGGGGGTGGAAGAGGGTGGAGGAGAATGAAGGAAAACCACCCCATGCCTCACTTTGACCTTTGTGACCTCTTGAGGGACATTTTGTCCTTCAATGAGACAGAAGTAGGGACAGAATAACGAAAGAGTGCCCGGAAGATTTCTTAGTAGTATTGAAGGAGCTGATAAAATTAGATTAGATTCCCTACAGTGTGGAAATAGGCCCTTCGGCTCCGAAGAGTAACCCACCCAGTCCCATTTCCCTCTGACTAATGTACCTAATATTACAGGCAATTTAACATGGCCAATTCACCTGACCTGCGCATCTTTGGACTGTGGGAGGAAACCGGAGCACCCGGAGGAAACCCATGTGCAAACTCCACACAGATAGTTGCCTGAGGCTGGAATCGAACCTGGGTCCCTGGTGCTGTGAGGCAGCAGTGCTAACCACTGATGAACTATTCTGAGTGAGTGAGTAGGAAGGACAGAGGCCAGAAAGGGCGAGCACTTTGGGAGATAAGATGGGCGAGATCATATTAATGGAGAGGTTTCAGATAATGATAGGAGTGGTAGAGCATGAGCGTTGATGGGAGGTACATACAATGAAAGAGTTAGAGTGAGAAGGAGGTAGCAGAGAGGAGATAATGTAGCGTCATTTCCCCTTGTGTAGCATTTTGTCTTGTTCAAGAAATGGCATTGACCCAGGCTGCAGTGTCAACCCAGGCTGGATAGGTCTGATTCTGTGGATTTATTGGCTTATTGACAAGAAAGATGATACCCTCACCTTCCCTGCCAGCACCTCCAGGGACCTCTCTGTGGCACGGGATGTCGCTTCCTTTTTTGAGAGATTTTTGGACAGGAATATCGCTGCATAAAACTGTGAAGCGCAGTTGCTGGTTTGCAGTATTTGGAATTGTGTGTGGGTAAGAGTTCAAAAATGGCACCTGCAACGTGAACAACACAAAAGCCCTGCTGTCTACATGATTGCTCAAGAAAAGTTCCACTGAGCTTGGCATAATTAATGGAGTGACCATTGGACGATGACATGAGAAAATACAAGCGAACTAGGGCAGGGAAACAGTCCAAGAAATTCCCCAGAAATGGCACAGCTAAAATTTGGGAAAATTCAGCTCTTTGTTTCTTTCACCTGGTCATGTTAGCTTCTTCTTCCCTTTGACATTTTGATTTGAACATCAATGTTAGCCACAATCTGGAAATTAACTAGTTATCCTCCCGCTGGTGCCCCAGTCAATCAGGTAGCACGCTCTTCCATGCATCAGTGTGACTGTCCACACTTCAGTCCAGGACGGCCGTTAATTGAGTTGAATTAAAGCTGGTTAGTGTGCACCGGCCGATACTGGGAGGCTGACTGAGATGACAGTTTGGAGACCTGACCCCTGAAAGGTTGCCTCCATGTCTGCTCAGCTGGGCACGTGCTGATCCTCCAGTGGATATCGCTGTAAAACAGAATGTGAAAGGTGAGTCATCATATCGTTCAGGTGCTGACAGATACACCACACACTCACACACTTTCAACTGTAGCAGAAGAGATGGTAGACTCATTGTCACTTGAGAGATGAGGAAATTACAGGATTCTCTGCAAGGATGGGGATGAAGCTTCTGGAAGATTCTCAAACAATGCCATGCAAGCAGCAATCACAGCTAAATAAACTCTGGACGCCAAATCTTCTGTTGTTCTAAATTAGATGACAGCTACTCTATCCATAACCGGATAAAATGTGTCAGTTTTTACCATCGAGCTGGTTGGCAACAGACTGAGGTGTGTTATTTTTCCAGGTTGTTTTCTCCCTGTTGGTAGAACGAGACATGGCATTGGAAATCTATTCCACTTTTTCGCTCCCTCCAGACAGCACCCAATGTGCTGTCTTTTGTCCTGATGGTTAGATTAGATTCTCTGTAGTGTGGAAACAGGCCCTTCAGCCCAACCAGTCCACACCGACCCTCAAAAGAGTAACCCACCCAGACCCATTTCCCTCTGACTAATGCACCTAACACTATGAGCAATTTAGCATGGCCAATTCACCTAACATGCACATCTTTAGACTATGGGAGGAAACTGGAAACCCACGCACACACGGGGAGAATGTGCAAACTCCACACAGTCACCCAAGACTGGAATCGAACCTGGGACCCTGGTGCTGTGAGGCAGCAGTGCTAACCACTGAGCCACCGTGCCACCCCAGTTAGGTTGGGCAACACAAAACTCAATGTGGAGCAGTCTTTGCTTGGACCCTCGGAAACTCTGAGATTGGGAGGGCATGTGACTATTGAGTGAATGTGCATTAGGCAAGTGGGCAACTTGAAAGTCTCTACACTGTTGAAAAAGGTATGTCTGCAAAGGAGTTGTCTGCTGGTCAGAGGAAACTGAGGGGTAAATTGTCAGCTTTCATTCCGATGCTGCAATCATAAGTTCAATTACGGACCAAATATCTTGCTTCGCTTTCCCCGGTCACTTTCCTCAGGAAACCTGCACTGGGGATGTTAAATTTAAATTTTGTTTTAAATTTAATGTAAAAATAGCTGTTGCCATCTCGTATGAATGTTAATTGCAGCTATAATTACCCATCTGTCAGTACTAATTAAAGCTATGAGTGGTTTCCCCACAGAGATTCAAACATGTCCCCATTAAACCTGGAACTTGGTGAATTGGGGCTGAGTTGCATTCACAATCTCACATTTTTATATGGTTTTTGATGATTGATTTATTTTAACTATTACGTTATTCCCAAACTACCTTTTCTTAAGTATTGAAATTGTCCCAGTAAGGTCTGGAATTCAGTAAAGGAGCTTGGACTGGTAGCTAACATTAAAGTAATGTTACAGGCTGTATGCAGCCCTTGTTAGAATAGAGGTAAGGAGGTATGGGTTGTGCAGTCATGGATATACTGTCCTGTGGAGACGCTGGACATAAGAGCACAAGAATTGGAGCAGGCAGCCAGTATAGAATGCCTACAGTGTGGAAACAGGCCCTTCAGCCCAAAATGTCCACCTACATTCTGAAGAGTAACCCACCCAGACCCATTCCCCTATATTTACTCCTGACTAATGCACCTAACCTATACATCCCTGAACACTACAGGCCATGTTTAGCATGGCCAATTCACCTAACCTGCACATTTTTGGATGAAACCCACACAGATTAGATTAGATTACTTACAGTGTGGAAACAGACCCTTCGGCCCAACAGACACAGACACAGGGAAAATATCCAAACTCCACACAGACAGTCGCCCGAGGCTGGAATCGAACCCAGTTCCCCCACACTGTGAGATAGTAGGGATAATCACTGAGCCACTGTACCATCCCCTTGTTGGTGATCCATCAATGCTGCTCCACCATCCATGGCTCTTGGTCTTTAACTTTACTTTCCCACCAGTTCTGCATATTTCTTCATTACCCAAGAAAATCAAAATGACCGTCTCAGCCTTAAATGTGTTCAGTGATCTGTGATCCTATGAATGCCAAAGGTTCTCAATAGTTTGAGTGAAGAAATGTACCCATTAATGATTGGTCCCCTACCCTGGAACGATATTTCCTTGTTCTAAATTCCACAGTGAGGGTAAAAAGGTAACCTGAAATGTGCAATTTTCTTTTGGGGGGGGGGGGGGGGCAATGTGGATATAGTTGGCCACCATAATCCTAGGACTGGAGTGTAAGCATTCACAGGGGTGGCCAAGCTGATGACAAAGGCCAATTAACATTCTCTGGGAGTCAATCAGAGAAGTTTAGAAATTGATAGGCTCTCTTCACCCCCACACAACCATCAAGTCATCTACTATGACCATTTCCATAATCTCCATGCCAATCCATCCAACCCACCTGCCCCTATGACTCCATACCCTCTTCACACCAACATATATCCCACCCATACCAATATGCTGACTCCATAACCACTCACACAGAATTAATAATAGGCAGATCTCAAGAGTTGTGTGGAAATGATGAAAATAAACTGACAATCTAATATGAATCTCGCTCCGTCACACTAGATTGACTAGAAACTCACATGGATTGACCATTTGAATACTGTGTCCACAAAATCAGGTAAGACATTTGGATTCTGCAGCAGGTAATCTCTTGACTTCTCAAAACCAATTCACCACCTGTAAAGGACAATTCTGGAAAGTGATGGAGCACTCCATTGAGTACAGCACAGCCTATTTTCCTTTGGCCATCCACCATGTTGAACATACACTCATCAGATCTTTTCTCCTGTGGCACGGTGGCTCAGTAGTTTGCAGTGCTGCCTCACAGTGCCAGGGTCCCAGGTTCAATCCCAGCCTTGGGCGACTGTCTGTGAGGAGTTTGCACATTCTCCCCATGTCTGTGTGGGTTTCCTCTAGGTGCTATGGTTTCCCCCCACATTCCTAAGATGTGCAGGTTAGGTGAATTGGCCATGCCAAATTGTCCATAGTTGTTAGCTGCTTTAGTCAGGGGCGGGGAGGGGGGAGGTTACTGCTTGGAGGGTCGGTGTGGACTTGTTGGGCCGAAGGGCCTGTTTCCACACTGTAGGAAATCTAATCTAGTCTCAACACAGGGATGGTGATGAAATGGGGATATAATTCCAAATAAGGAAGGTGGGTGAATTTGCGGGCACTGCCCTTGTCTTTTCGAGTGATAGAGGTTGTGTATTTGGAAGCTACTGTTGAAGGAGCATCAGTAAGTTGGTGCATTGTATCTCGTAGATGCAGTCACCGTGCACTGATGGTGGGGGGAGTGAGCGTTGAAGTGGATGGATGGGATGACATTTAATCAGCTTGCTTTGTCCTGGGATAGTGTTGAACCTCTTGAGTACTATATGAGCCGCATTTATTCAGGCAAGTGGAGAGTATTCCATTGCAAACTGAATTAGGTCTTCTAGATTGTAGGTAGGCTTTGGGGAGTCAGGAGTTGAATGATCAATCGTGCCTGTGATTTTACCCAAATGGTTTCTCTTTTAAAAAGGGAATCCCTTTTTATCAAGGATGAGAGAGGCCAAAGCCAAAAATGTTTGAATTTTATTTGCAACAATGAATCATTTACACATTTTAGCACAAAATGGCATATTCACTGTGGTGTGAAAATTATAGCAATTGTAGGGCATTATATCTGAAATGCAATTGGGTCACTTTAAATGGATGTAATTACAAAAGTGCAGTGAATGCACTTGGAGTCATTTCTGAACTCTCAATCTAACAGCCATTGCTTTGGGCTAGATGTTGACTTTTCAGTGACCCCATTTGTCTGGTTTTGACAATGGCTAGATAGCTATTTCTGCAGTGCAGACTGACGGTGTACCTTGGCAGCATGTGGAATCTCTGACATGGCAGACTCCGAGGAAATTGTCTTGGAAATTGAAGATTCAGTTAGCAGTGCATCCCCCCCCCATTGAAGGTGTTCATTTAATATCAGAGAATCCAGAGGCTTCAGCTGGTGTTAATGGTTCCTGATGAAGGGCTTTTGCCCGAAATCTTGGCTCTCCTGCTCCTCAGATGCTGCCTGACCTGCTGTGCTTTTCCAGTGCCACACATTTTGACTCTGATCCCCAACATCTGCAGTCCTCACTTCCTCCCAGTTAAGTAAATAGTTACCTGGGAAATGTTACACAATTAAAAACCATTCTAACTCCTGAGTAACCATTACACTGACTCTCTACGCTACCACTTGAGCTCCCAACTACATCCCCACTGAGCCTTACACCCCAGACTCAGCTCCAACACTCACCTCTCCCACTGGGAGTGGGGTCTCCCACCAGACCTAGCACATATGTCTCTCCTCTGGGACCCAATAACCCATACCACCTAAAACCTGAAACAGACCCACCTCAGCTGCCAACTGAATCTCTCCCACAGTACCCAACACCCTCTGTACCCTCTGCCATTACCGCGACCCAGCCCAATTAAACTTAATACTCCCCTCTCCTTCCTATACCCAACACAACACCATTCCACTCACTAGAACGCAACACTCCCTATCCTCCTAAAACCCAAAACCTTCCAAACCCAGAACCTGGTGAGTTAACTCCCCTCCTTGCAAGCCCCAATATTCATTCCCCTAACCCTGTCACAACTAAGATATGCCATGGCCACCTCAACTCATCCTTGACACTCAATTACTCACCAGCATTCTTCTGAGCTTACTCCCTGGCACCCCACCTGTCTGACAACCTATCCATCCTGCGTACTTGCTAGGCACTTGACTTACCTAGCATCTGACTACACCACCCACTTGGTACTCGGATGCTTTCCTGGCATTCTGGTACATTCCCCACCTGGCACCTTACTCAACCACAGCGCACCAACTTGGGACAGTACAGTGCCTCAGTGGTTAGCACTGCTGCCTTACAGCACCAGGGACCCGGGTTCGATTCCAGCCTAGGGCGACTGTCCGCGTGGAGTTTTCACATTCTCCCATTCCTGCATGGGCCTCCTCTGGGTGCACTGGTTTCTTCCCACAATCCAGAGATGTGCAGGTTCGGTGAATTGGCCACGCTAAATTGCCCTGAACCCATTAACTCTGCTTTCTCTCCATGGATACTGCCAGACATGCCGGATGTGATTTATGTGGACTTCAGTAAGGCATTTGAAAAGGTTTCTCAAGGTAGATTATTTATCAAGATTAGAACCCGTGGATTCCAGGGAGAACTAGCCATTTGGATACAGAACTGGCTCAAAGGTACAAGACAGAGGGTGGTGGTGGAGGGTTGCTTTTCAGACTGGAGGCCTGTGACCAGTGGTGTGTCACAAGGATCGATGCTGGGTCCCCTGCTTTCTGTCATTTATATAAAGGAATTGTATATGAACATAGGAGGTATAGTTAGTAAATTTGCAGATGACACCAAAATTGGAGACGTGGTGGACAGTGAAGGAGGTTAAATCAGATTACAATGGGATCTTGATCAGATGGGCCAATGGACTGAGTAATGGCAGATGGAGTTTAATTTAGATAAATGTGAGGTGCTGCACTTTGGTAAGACAATCAGGGAAGGACTTGTTCACTTACTAGTAAGGTCCTAGAAAGTGTTGCTGAACAAAGAGACCTTGGAGTCACACACGGGCAGGATAATGAAGAAGGTGTTTGGTATGCTTGCCTTTAGTGAGTACAGGAGTTGGCAGGTCATGTTGCAGTTGTATAGGACATTGGTTAGGCCACTTTTGGAATATTGTGTGCAATTCTGGTCTCGCTCCTATCGGAAGGATGTTGTGAAACGTGAGAGGGTTCAGAAAAGATTTACAAGGATGTTGCCAGAGCTGGAGGGGTTGAGCAATAGGGAGAGGTTGAATAGGCTTTGGCTATTTCCCATGGAGCATCGGAGGTTGAGGGGTGACCTTATAGAGGTTTATAAAATCATGAGTGGCATGGATAGGGTGAATAGATAAGAACTTTTCCCTGAGGTGGGGGAGTCCAGAACTAGAGGGCATAGGGTTAGGGTGAGAAGGCAATGCACATTACAGGAAGAATGTGATAGCACTGGAGAGGATGGAAAGGTGATTTACCAGTATGTTGTTAACCTGGGATGTAGAGTTTCAGTTATGAAGAGTGATACCCTGGGGTAATTTTCCTTGGAGAGTGGCCATGATTGAGACGTATGACATGATGAGGGGCATAGATAAAGTGGATAGGAGGAAACTTTCCCCTCAGTGGAGGATCAATGACTGAGAGCACAGATTTAAGGCAAGGAGGCAGAAGGTTTAAAGGAGTTGTGGGAAAAAACATTTTCACTTAGAGGGTGGTGGGAATCTGGTAATCGCTGCCTGTAAGGATGGTAAATGTAGAAATCCTCATAACATTTAAAAGGTATTTAGATATACACCTGAGATGCCAAACTATATAAGGATGTGAGTTAAGTGTTGGAAATTAGGATTACAATAGTTACGCGGTTGTTTTTGACCAGTATGGATGCGATAGGTCAAAGGGGGCTTTCTTTCTGTGCTGTAGATCTCAAGGATGCTAGCGACTGTCCTTGACGTCAAAGCAGTACTCATTTGTGTTTGGCATCAAATGAAAGTGAAGTCAGTGGAAAATGTGTGGAAGCCTGCCATTGGTGGGAGTCATTCCCAGTACAAAGGATAAGGGTTGCAGGTTTGAAATAGGATTCTTTCTGATCAAAGACAGCCATGTTAAGTTACTGACAGAGCGGGAAGTGGAGCAGTGCTGAGCCTCTCTACCTGCACTCACTCACAGGGTGAGGAGATACAGTTGAAAAATGTCCAGTCAATAACATACCAAAATTATTTTGTTGATTTCTCCTTCACATTATCACGATTGTATTCTTGACCACACTACACACTCCCTTCTTGTTATCTTTAGAAGTGCACCAACTAATTAGATATTTCTTCAATAATTTGTTAACTGTTGATTTTTCTTTCACATTTGCGAGTGGAATTTATGTATGCATTTATATTGTGTCAGCATTTACTGCACAGTCTCAAATTATGTCTGAATGTGAACTTCAAGGATTGTGAACTACAACTGTTGCTTTGGCAGAACATTAGCACATATTTAGGCTTTGTAACTGAGACTGATAATACTGCATACCCGTTGCTCGATAAAATTTTACAATGTCTTGGATGATTATGGAAAAATATGCGTTGAACTCGAGTTCACTCTGACTCCACGGAGCTGTTGCATTATTGTCAACAAGTTTTCCTTCGGAAAAGCACTTCCAATTGCCTGACCTAGAACGTGCATGCAAGGCTTAGCAATTAGCACATTAGCATATGGTATCTTCTTTGCAGAACTCCTTCATTTGTATAATGTTATAAATTATTTATAAGGCATCCTTTTACAAAGTTGTATGAATGACACTAACAGTATATGTGAGGTGTTGTGACGCATTTGTACTGTTTAATATTAGATTACCTACAGTGTGGAAACAGGCCCTTCGGCCCAACCAGTCCACACTGACCCTCCGAAGAGTAACCCACCCAGACCCATTTCCCTCTGATAATGCATCTAACACTATGGGCAATTTAGCATGGCCAATTCACCTGACCTGCACATCTTCGGACTGTGGGAGGAAACCGGAGCACCCGGAGGAAACCCACGCAGACACGAGGAGAAAGTGCAAACCCCACACAGACAGTCACCCGAGGCTGGGATCGAACATGGGACCCTGGTGCTGTGAGGTAGTGGTGCTAACCACTGAGCCATTGCAAATGCTATATAGCATGTCTTAGTTTCTGCATTCCCCAGCACTGTTAGACTTAACCACACAGATTAATGGAACAAGAACCAAATAGGTTTTGGCTTCCTGACTGGTGAGCTGCAATACGTACAGTGTGTTTATTAATTTTCCAGTTTTTAGCTAATCATTCCATTACAAAC
Organism: Chiloscyllium plagiosum; assembly: GCF_004010195.1. Classification (NCBI taxonomy): domain Eukaryota; kingdom Metazoa; phylum Chordata; class Chondrichthyes; order Orectolobiformes; family Hemiscylliidae; genus Chiloscyllium; species Chiloscyllium plagiosum. The sequence goes on along the minus strand of NC_057710.1, from coordinate 147,189,441 downwards.
TCTTCTTGGAAAATACATCAAAGTATTAAAGAGAAATTGTCTCCCAACACAGATTGAGATTATAACAACAGATTGAAGACACTTTGCAACAAAATTACGATGTGGTGCACATTTTTTTAATTAAAAGGAATGCATTTGACATTTTAGGGTGTGAGTTCCTCAATAAAGGTCTAAAGCAAATGATTGAATTAATTCTTCACATAACTGAACACGGTAATTAACATATGCAGGCATTGTTTTAAGATTTATATTCTATTCTATCTTTAACTTTAATTGTGAAAGAATTGATGCTGTCGAACATAATTCTTTCCTTCATGCTTTGTAAATCAAAGTTTCATTCCTTGGACATTCTCTGAATAATGAGCGCAGAAAATCAGGGCCACAAACTTGTAATTCCAGTGAAATTACTGCCTTCTTGTCACCAACACAACTCTCGCCTGGGGGGTAACAGGGAACCATGCTAATTTGTCCCCTCATACTCAATGATTCACGCTGTCCCAACTGTATGCATCATGCTTCTTTCTAACTCATGCACAGTGCCAGTGTCTGAACTGGCAGCTGCCAGCTTGGGGATCAAGTGATGGTAGCTATCTTCATGGTCAATGAATGTTCTTGGGTATCTGAATGAAAAAAAGCAAAAAGGTAATGTTGTACTCAGACAAGTTATGGAAAAGAGGTCCATCCTGAGCATGGGTGGCATGGTAGCTCAGTGGTTAGCACTGCAGCCTCACAGTGCTAATGGACTCGGGTTCAATCCCAGCCTCGGGTGACTGTCTGTGTAGAGTTTGCACATTCTGTGTCTGCTTGGATTTCCTCCGGGTGCTCCAGTTTCCTCACACGGACCAAAAACGTGCAGGTTAGATGGATCGACCAAGTTAAATTGCCCAATAGTGTCGAGATATGCAGGTTAGGTGGATTAGCCCTGGGAAATGCAGGATTATAGGGCTGGGTCTGGGTGGGATGCCCTTTGCAGAGTCAATGTGGGCTTGAATGGCCCACTTCCACACAGTAGGGATTCTATGATTTGCACTTTGCCCCATGATGTTGTATCAGAAGGATTGTGAGAGAAGTAGAATATGAGAAGATCTACTCGAATTCCAGGAGCAGCAATTGCTGTTTTATAAGCTGTTGCATTGTTTTGGAAAAAGGATCAAGACATTGGCACTTCAAGAAGGAGTAAGAGAGACAAAGGCAGTGACCACCATGGTCGGTGAGAGAGACAGAGAGAGAGAGAGACACCTGAACTGTTGTCTGATGCAGCAGTCAATCCAGGAGAAAGTGAGGACGGCAGATGCTGGAGATCAGAGTCCAGAGTGTGGTGCTGGAAAAGCACAGCAGGTCAGGCAGCATCCGAGGAGCAGGAGAATCGATGATTCGGGTTTCCTGATGAAGAGCTTATGCTTGAAACGTCGATTGTCCTGCTCCTCGGATGCTGCCCGACTGCTGCGCTTTTCCAGCACCACACTCTCGACAGCAGTGCATCTGCATAGTTACTGCCTTGACTGTTTGAGTTCAAGTATTTCTGGACATCAGAGTGCATCTAAGGAAAATTTAATAAATGGCACAATTCACAGCTGACCTTGGAGAAACATGTGTGGGAGATATCAGCACAGGGACAGACAAGTACATGGTTTTTAAATGTAACCTTGCTGTTTTCTTTGAAAAGTGAGTAGAGTGGATTCTTTTTGGTTATATGTTTTATTGAGGTCTGTCTCCTGATTAAAATTTTAAAATATAAAATACAGGTACCAAGTTAGCCTGGAGCAGTGTTTCTTAAAGAAATAAGACTTTGCTATGTTCTGTAAATTGCTAAGATACAAAGATGGCCTTTAGTAGAGTGATATGCTCTTCCTGGGCAGGAGTGGGTTCTCCAGATGCTGGAGATTAGAGTCAAGTTAGAGTGGTGCTGGAAAAGCACAGCAGGTCAGGCAGCATTTGAGGAGCAGGAAAAATCGACGTTTTGGGCAAAAGCCCTTCATCAAGAAAAAGATGTGCTCTTCCTGTTGGATATGGGAGATTAGGGAGAGTTTCCATGTTACTGATCGTTATGTCTGCAGTAAGTGTGTTTGGTTGCGAATCCTATCAGGTCACATGGATCGGTTGGAGTGGCAGTTAGAGGCAATGAGGAATTTACAGGAGCTGGGGGTAAGATGCATGGCAGTTATAGGAAGGGAGAAAAATCGCAGATACCGTCAGGTAGATGGGTTATCACCAGGAAAGGTAGGAGAGGGAGGCAAGTAGTGCAGGAGTTTCCTGTGGCTATCCCCATCTCAAACAAGTTTGCTCTTTTAGAAAATGTAGGGGGTAATGGGCTCTCAGGGAATGTAGCACAAACAGCCAAGTTTCTAGTACCGAGTCTGGCTCTAATGTAATGAGGGGGACGTTAGGTTCCAAGTGATCAATTGTGATAGGGTACTCTGTAGTCAGAGGCACAGACAAACATTTCTGTAGCTGATAGCGAGAAATCAGAATGGTGTGTTGTCTCCCTGGTGCCAGGATCAAGGATATCTTGGAGAGAGTGCGGAATATTCTTGGGGAGAGGGACCAACAGGAGGTCGTTGTACACATTGGAACAAATGACACAGGCAGGGAAAAAGATGAGATTCTGAAGGGAATATATAGGAAGTTAGGCAGGAATTTAAAAAGGAGATCCTCATGGGTAGTAATGTCTGGATTACACCCAGTGTTACGAGCTAGTGAGGGTAGGAATAGGAGAACAGAGCAGATGAATGCATGGTTGAGGAGCTGGTGTATGGGAGAAGGATTCACATTTTTGGATCATTGGAATCTCTTCTGGGGTAGAAGTGACCTGTACAAGAAGGATGGATTGCACCTGAATTGGAAGGGGACTCACATACTGGCAGGGAGATTTGCTAGAGCTGCTTGGGAGGATTTAAACTAGTATGGTCAGGGGGAAGTGGGACCCAGGGAGATAGTGAGAAAAGAGATCAATCTGAGACTGGTGCAGTTGGGAAAGGGAGCAAGTCAAATAGTCAGGGCAGGTAGGGACAAAGCAGAGAACAAAGTAGAACTGATAAATTAAGCTGCATTTATTTCAATACAAGAGACCTAACAGGGAACATAGAACATAGAACATAGAACAATACAGCACAGAACAGGCCCTTCGGCCCACGATGTTGTGCCGAACATTTGTCCTAGCTTAAGCACCCATCCATGTACCTATCCAATTGCCACTTAAAGGTCGCCAATGATTCTGACTCTGCCACTCCCACAGGCAGCGCATTCCATGCCTCCACTACTCTCTGGGTAAAGAACCTACCCCTGACATCCCCCCTATACCTTCCACCCTTCACCTTAAATTTATGTCCCCTAGTAACACTCTGTTATACCCGTGGAAAAAGTCTCTGACTGTCTACTCTATCTATTCCTCTGATCATCTTATAAACCTCTATCAAGTCACCCCTCATCCTTCACCTAGCACTCTCAACCTATCCTCATACGACCTATTCTCCATTCCAGGCAACATCCTGGTAAATCTTCTCTGCACCCTCTCCAAAGCTTCCACATCTTTCCTAAAGTGAGGTGACCAGAACTGCACACAGTACTCCAAATGTGGCCTAACCAAAGTCCTGTACAGCTGCAACATCACTTCACGACTCTTGAATTCAATCCCTCTGCTAATGAACGCTAATACACCATAGGCCTTCTTACAAGCTCTATCCACCTGAGTGGCAACTTTCAAAGATCTATGGACATAGACCTCAAGATACCTCTGCTCCTCCACCTTACTAAGAACCCTACTGTTAACCCCCTGTATTCCGCATTCTTATTTGTCCTTCCAAAATGGACAACCTCACACTTGACAGGGTTGAACTCCATCTGCCACTCCTCAGCCCAGCTCTGCATCATATCTAAGTCTCTTTGCAGCCGACAACAGCCCTCCTCAATATCCACAACTCCACCAATCTTCGTATCATCTGCAAATTTACTGACCCACCCTTCAACTCCCTCTTCCAAGTCATTAATAAAGGCAGATGAACTCAGGGCATGGGTAGGAACATGGGACTAGGATATCACAGCAATTACAGAAATGTGGCTCAGCGATGGACAGGACTGGCAGCTTAATATTCCAGGATATAAATGCTACAGGAAGAATAGAAAGGGAGGCAAAAGACGAGGGGAAGTGATGTTTTTGATAAGGGATAGCATTACTGCTATACTTAGGGAGGATATTCCTGGGAATACATTCGGGGAAGTTATTTGGGTGGAACTAAGAAAGGGATGATCACCTTATTTGGATTGTTCTATAGACCCCCTAATAGTCAGAGGGAAATTGAGAAACAAATTTGTAAGGCGATCTCAGTTATCCTTAAGAATAATAGAGTGGGTATGGAAGGGGATTTTAACTTTCCAAACGTAGATTAGGATTGCTGTCGTGTTTACATGGAGAGGAATTTGTTAAATGTGCGCAAGAAAATTTTCTGATTTTGTATGTGGATGTACCTACTTGAGAAGGTGCAAAACTTGACCTACTCTTGGAAAATAAGGCAGGGCAGATGACTGAGGTGTCAGTGGGGAAGCACTTTGGGCCCAGCGACCATAATTCTATTAGATTTAAAATAGTGATGGAAAATGGATAGACAGGATCAAAAGTTAAAATTCCAAATTGGAGGAAGGCCTATTTGACGGTATTAGGCAAAAATTTACAAAAGTTGATTGGGGGCAGACGTTCGCAAGTAAAGGGACGGCTGGAAAATGGGACACTTTCAAAAATGAGATAATGAGAGTCCAGAGACAGTATATTCCTGTCAGGGTGAAGGGCAAGTCTGGTAGGTGTAGGGAATGCTGGATGACTCGAAAAATTGTGGTTTCGGTTAAGAAAAAGAAGGAAGCATATGAAAGCAACCACCCCAACACAGACAAACAAAGTTGCATCAAGACACTATTCAAAAGGGCCACAACACACTGCAGCACACCAGAACTGCAAAAAGAGGAAGAGGAACACCTGTACAAGGTATTCGCCAAAAACGGATACCCGCGCAATTTCATCAACAGATGCCTAAAGGAAAGATCACGGAACGAAGTTTCAGCTGTCCGCTGTGGTGGCCGGTATATTGGGTCCAGGTCGATTGTTTGTTGATGGAGTTTGTGGATGAGTGCCATGCTTCTAGGGATTCCCTGGCTGTTCTTTGTTTGGCTTGCCCTATATTGGTAGTGTTGTCCCAGTCGAATTCATGTTGCTTGTCGTCTGTGTGTGTCCATCAACAAACACATCGACCTGGACCCAATATACCGGCCACTACAGCGGACAGCTGAAACTGACAACCGGAAGCGGCAGGGACAGGCCACTATAAATGCCGGAGGAAACACCACAGAAGCGCTTCACAGGAGGCTCCCAAACACTGAGGATGTCACCTAGACAGGGGACGAAACGTTTGCAACAAAAATTTTCAGCTCGGCGAACAGAACCACAACAGAAGGAAGCATATGTCAGGGATAGACAGGAGAGATTGAGTGAATCCTTAGAAGAGTATAAAGGCAGGAGGGCAATCAGAGGGAAATCAAGAGGGCAAAAAGGAGACATGAGATAGCTTTGGCAAATAAGACTAAGGAGAATCCAAAGGGATTTTATAAATAGATTAAGAACAAACGGGTAACTAGGGAGAGAATTGGACCAAGATCAGCCAGGTAGCCTACATGTGGAACTGCAGGAGATGGGGGAGATACTAAATGAGTTTTTTGCATCAGTGTCTACTGTGGAGAAGAACATGGAAGATACAGAATATGGGGAAATGGATGGGGACATTGTGAAAAATGTCCACCTTACAGACGAAGAGGTCATGGATATCTTGAAATGCATAAAAACAGATAAATCCCCAGGACCTGATCAGGTGTACCCTGGAATTCTGTGGGAAGCTAGGGAAGTGATTGCTGGGCCTCTTGCTGAGATACTTGGATCATTGGTAGCCACAGATGAAGTGCCGGGAGACTGGGGGTTGGCAAACATGGCGCCACTATTTAAGCAATGTGATAAGGACAAGCCAGGGGATTATAGCTCGGTGAGTCTGACATCGGTGATGGGCAAGTTGTTGGGGGGAGTCCTGAGGTACAGGATTTACCTGTATTTGGAAAGGCAAGGACTGATTAGGGATAGTCAGCATGGCTTTGTGGGAAATCATGTCTCACAAACCCTTGACTGAGTAACAAAGAGGATTGATGAGGGCAGAGCAGTAA
>NC_057710.1:147140990-147182746 GCF_004010195.1 Chiloscyllium plagiosum | reverse complement strand
AGTAGCAGAAAACCTGAAGGAGTCATGATCCATTAGGAGGTTAGTGCAGGAACTCAACAAGACATAGACACTTTGTTGAAAAGGTCAGCTGTAATTTAATGCAGGGGAAGCACAGAGAAGATACACAATAAAGGATGCTATTCCAAAAACGGTGGAAGGGCAAAGGTGCTTGGAGAACGTTGTAAAAGTCATTGAAAGTGGCAAAAAAAGGTTAAAACAGCAGTCAGAGAAGCATGAAGCATTATCCTGGGCTTCGGTAGGGGCATAGAATATATAAGAAAGGAAGTTATGATTAACTTACATAAAACACTGGCTCAGCCTAAACCATAATATTGCATCAAGTTTGAGTAGCACATTGTCAGAAAAATGTGAAGGCATTGGAGCGGATGCAGTTAACATTTACAAGAGTGGTTCCAGGAATGAGGAATGTTCATATCCCTCTGAAAACATTTTCACTTACCGGGGCCAAATACTAACCTCGAACGAGTATTTTATAAAGATTAAGCAGAATGTACTTTTCTTATACCCTTCGGACATTTGGATTTATATATAAGAGGATATTTAATCTTTTTGACAGCATTTTGACTTATTGTATGACCTTCAAAGAATTGTGTACATGCATCCATGTCTATATATCCTTGTGGTCTCTTCAGGATGCTCTACTCATTCTCTGTACTAATATAAATAATTTCACACTTTAGCGGACTAACTGCTACTTGGAATGCTTCTGTCAATATCCTTCTCATTGTTAACTACACTTGTAAGTTTTATCCATAAAGTTTGGAATCGCCCTGTTGCTAATTATTTATGTGTACCAAAAGGAGGAATGGTCCCGATGAGAATTTCTTTTTTATGGAGTCAGCTGACCATTTATTTCGGTCTCTGATCCCCTTACATTTTTTTCTGCAAGTGCCCGTGCATGTGTAGTAACTTAAAGCAGTCAACTTGTGATATTTTGCGTGGGAACCTTCATTTGCAGCACCGCTGTGTTTAAGTGAAACATTTCTCCCTGCACTGACCCCTGGGGAACATCATTGTGTACTTCACTCTTGTGTGGTCAAATCATTTACAATGATTCACTGTCATTTCTCCTGCAGCTGATTTTGCATCCTTGCACCCACTGTCTTGAATTCCACCTTTCCTAACAGGATTTTTTTTTGTATGGTATTTCATCAAATTCCTTTTAAAATCCATGAACATAAAGTCGACAACGTTATCCTCAGCAATCGTTTTCATTACTGTACCTGAGAACTCAATCAAGTTTGTCGAAGCGTTTGCCTTTAATAAGTCTGTGCTGTCTGTATTAACCCGTCTTTTTGCAAAGGTGCATTAATTTTGTCCCAGATTATCGTTTCAAAAGGTTTCCTCAAAATTAATGCCGAACTGATTGGATTTTAGCTGCTGGCTATCTCATTCTTTCCTGTGACTTTGGCTGAATCTCCTTCCTTAGTGATGACAGAGGTAGAGTAGGAAATGTGTTGCTGGAAAAGCGCAGCAGGTCAGGCAGCATCCAGGGAACAGGAGAATCGACGTTTCGGGCATAAGCCCTTCTTCAGGAATGAGGAAAGTTTGTCCAGCAGGCTAAGATAAAAGGTATGGAGGAGGGACTTGGGGGAGGGGTGTCGGAAATATGATAGGTGGAAAGAGGTCAAGGTGAGGGTGATAGGTCAGACTGGGGTGGGGGCGGAGAGATCAGGAAGAAGATTGCAGGTTAGGAAGGCGGTGCTGAATTCAATGGATTTGACTGAGACAAGGTGGGGGGAGGGGAAATGAGGAAACTGGTGAAATCTGAGTTCATCCCTTGTGGTTGGAGGGTTCCTAGGCGGAAGATGAGGCGTTCTTCCTCCAACCGTCGTTTTGTTGTGGTCTGACGATGGAGGAGTCCAAAGACCTGCATCGCCTAGGAACCCTCCTCATTCCTGAAGAAGGGCTTATGCCCGAAACGTCGATTCTCCTGTTCCCTGAATGCTGCCTGACCTGCTGCGCTTTTCCAGCAACACATTTCCAGCTCTAATCTCCAGCATCTGCAGACCTCACTTTCTCCACAGAGGTAGAGTAATTTGTTAACACTCAAAAATGCTCGCTACCCAAAACAAATCTCCTTTTTAGCCCCTAATTGGGCATCCTTCCATTGACAAACCTTTTATTTTTTGTGTTTAAAAAAAATGTTTCCTTTATATTGTCTGCACTCTTATTCTTAATCTCCTTTTGCACCTCATTTCATTTTTTCAGTTCTCCACTATATTTTCGTATTCAGTTGTGTTCTCTGTTATAAATTATGGCTTCAGGGAAATCATGCTTAACAAGTTTATTGGAATTCAACGTCGCTGGGTCAAAATCCTAGATTTCCCTCCATAATGGCCTTGTGAGTTTATCCTAGAGCACGTGCATTGCAATAGTTCAAGAGGAAAGCTCACTATCATCTTCCCAAGGGCAACTAGGGATAAGCCACAAATGCTAGCCCAAGGTATGAAACCCACATCGTCTCAATTAATTTAAGTAGTACAAAAGCTGAGATGTTAGACTGAGTGTGGTGTAAGAAACTCTGGAGTATTGCATGTTCTGATGATATGCTTGGAAGAATGTATAGCAATCTTGTGGTTCTCCATGTAGTACTGCTCTGAGCCAACCACTTTGGGTTCAAGTCCCACTGCAAGACATGTTGGTCATAGAAAAACCTCCATAGCATGGTTTAACAGGTTGATAATCCGGGCTTAATAATGAAGGAACTATTCCCTAATTTTCCAGAAAGGGTAGAACATTGCAGTGAGAGAGGAAGCAAACAAATAAGGAAAAATGTAATTACCTTGATTTAAAAAAAAGGACATTTGGTGACTTTTAAGATTTGTAGCTCAGCTTGTGGTTTGGGAAGTAAGTTTGGTCGCTGAGCTGGAAGGTTCGTTTTCAGACGTTTCGTCACCATACTAGGTGACATCATCAGTGAGCCGCTGGTGAAGCACTGGTGCCACAACCTGCTTTCTATTTATGTGTTTAGGTTTCCTTGGGTTGGTTTAGGTTCCTTGAACCCTGACTATTTGCACAGGATATACAAGACTAAACAAGACCTATTCCCAGATTGCAGTGACATGGTCCAGTCTAAGTGATGGATGCCTGTCTCCGAATGCTAAGCATCATTGCAGCAGCATTCCAATGATGGATGCTGGAGCACTGCAATCAAGCACCTTGTAACTGGAGATTTACCATGACGTTATGGTGAAGCCAGTACAGATCAGACATCAAGGCCTGTGGACGGAGGATGCATGCAGTCACTGCCCTGAAACTTTGGTGTCCAAGATGGAAGGGGGAGGAGCAAACAGCAAGCCGGAGTTGTCAGATGTCCGCTCTCTTTACTGTCAGGATTTCTGCCATCTTGTTTCTATCCAGTGGCTGAATGAATGGAAAACTGCATTTTAATGAGGCAAGATTAGAGAATAATGTTAATGTCTCACAATTCAAGATTGGAAAATGAGACTTTTTTACTTTCAGTGCTGAGGAGTACCTAACTGACTATCTAATGCAGTTTTTCCAATTTTCTCACCATGGCTAATGTTGTTCACTGGCTGGAAAGATTCTGTTCAGACTATTCAAGCAAGTTAGACCTTCAACAGCGATAGGCTGAGCAAAAGTTAAAATGAGAAGTTGAGACAAAACCATAAGCTGCAGAAGCAATACACAGATGCTTATCTGAAATTACCTATCGCGTTAGGCTTCCTCCCACAAAGCTGTTATATTTAGTTCCCTTAGATCTTTGGAGACATTTCTGCTGGATTAGAGAGCTTTGTGCAGATGGGCTTCAATTGTATGAATCATCACATTTTTATTGGTAATATTTTTGAAGTAAGGTCCCAAGCTATTCACAAGAAGCAGAAATCTTCATGCTTATAACTCTGAGTGACATCTCCGGGGAATTTTTATCAAGGAAAAGAGTGACATCTGAATTCTACTTGTTTTGCTGATTCTCTCCCAAGTCCTCAACTTTTGAAAAAAATCCTGCATTTTCAAAAATGCTCCACATGAAATACTCCTTTTTTTAAAATTATGATAAATCAATAATGACAAAAATACTTTTTAAAGAGTTAAATGCGGCATTAAATGGTAAATCAACATAAATGTGTTGACAGGGCAAATGTGTTGCAGTCAGGATTCAAAGTCCTGTTGCTTTATACAAGACCATTAAACATGAAGTGTACATTGTAAGTAGCAACAGGTCGTCTGTCCATATTTTGTGATGGTTTACTGCAACTGGTAACATTATTTGGCTGCAGAGGTGGTCAAATTACAAATGACAGGTATATTAAGCAATTGAGCTGTAATTAATTAATGATATCATGCACTGACTTATCACTTCTCTGTTGTTAACTGCACTAAGCAGTCTAGAGATTTGCAACTTTGGACCATATGGAGATAAAAACAATGAGTCACAGGAAAAGAAATCTCATCACCATCAAGCCTGTGCCCACACAATTCTGATATAATCTATATCATAATAGATATATACTCTTCAATCAAGTCAAAACAATGATACCTCTAGGGAGATGTGAGAAACCAGACCAAGGCTGATTTGGAGAAAGAGATGTGGAAATTCCCTTCTGATGTTCTTTGGTGATCAAAGTAAGTCAGGAACTCATTCTAGTCCCAGTAATCCTACACATATTCTAACAAAGATGATAGCCAACCAAACCAGGAGCCAAAACTTGAAAGAAATCATTCAAGAAAAAGGCAAAAGCGTCACACAACCAAATGAGAATAAGTTGCAGTTTGGGTTCCACCAAGGCCATTCAGCTCCTGACTTCATGACAGCCTTAGTTCTAACATGGACGCAAGAGCTAAATTCCAAAGGTGAGAGTGACAGCCCTTGACATCAAGGCTACATTTGAATAAGTGCAGCATCAGGAAGACCGAGCAAAAATAGGATTGGTCGGAAAGAGTAGCACTGGAAAAGCACAGCAGGTCAGGCAGCACCTGTGGAGCAGCAGAGTCGACGTTTGGGCATGCGGCCTTCATCAGGATTCCACTCTCCCGCTCCTCGAATGCTGCCTGACCTGCTGTGCTTTTCCAGCGCCAGACATTTCGATTCTCCGGTATCAGCAGTCCTCACTTTCTCCTAGCAAAAGTAGATCAGCAAATTGGCACTTTCCAAATTCAGTTTCTCGTGCAAAAAAATTCTTAAAAGGCATTTTCCCTTTAGTGTTAAGGCTGTGCTGTGTATTTTATTGATAAGCTAGGAGTCAGCCCATTCCCATATTTCTGTCAACATACCTCACAACTCATCTCCTGAATCAGGAACAGCCTGTCATATATCCATGTTTCTGATCAAGGATTGTCTGACCATTCAATGTAGTTGTGATGTGATGATTTTTCTATGCACTAACTCATGACTATGTTTTCAAACATTTATTGTGCAGAATGTCAGAATATTTCCATGAGCATGGAATCATATTGTTTAACCTTCACTATTAGCTTTAAATACCAAATAGAGACAACCCATAAGCAATAGTCAAATTCTAAAAACACAAGTTGAAATAAGTTAATGGGTAGGAGAAAGTGAGGACTGCAGATGCTGGAGATCAGAGCTGAAAATGTGTTGCTGGAAAAGCGCAGCAGGTCAGGCAGCATCCAAGGAACAGGAGAATCGACGTTTCGAGCATAAGCCTGACCTGCTGCGCTTTTCCAGCAACACATTTTCAGCGTAAGTTAATGGGTCCCTACCTTCATTAAAATAGTGAATATCAAATTTCAAGTAAATAGTTTCACTTCTCCAGTAGTCTAATGAAGAGAACAAGTGACCAATTGTTCCCATAGTATATCCTACTCTCATAATAGAGAATCACACAATCAAGAAACTAAGAGACTGAAGTTTATTTTCTGAAAAGAAGCAAGAGGTTAGGTATTACCAGTTTATTAGTTTTGTCCATTCCACTTCACATTAGTTTTGCACTTGAGATCTTGCTAAGTGTGAATGACATTGATGGGACTCAAAAAAAGGCATGCATATCCATCTCACGAATTGACAAAGCCAATTTTCGCTATTTTATTGTGCTGTCTGTAGTGAGGATAAAGGATGTGAAAGCTGACCTTATTTCCATCATCACCAAAAGACTTTTGTGGCCCTGATAATATCTGGAATTTTATGCTAAGTGGAAAGTACATATAATAGTATCTGGAAGAAAATGTTCTCAGCAAAAGTGAAACTGAAACTTAACCCTCACTCAACACGTATCAACTGTAGAGTATTCCACTTCATTGTCGTCTTCTGACCAAAGACGTTACCAGCACAGGAATGCAGTCCTTCAGTGAATAGATTTTAAATCATTTATTATCTTGCAAGATGAAGAAGACCTTTTTGATGAGTAACAGTGCCAGTGCAGGGTAATGAATCTGGTAACATCCCAACTGGGGAAAACGTTCCTGATCAAAACTTTTTTTTTCTCAGATTTCCACCATTCAGTTAAAGGGGCTGGCATGGTGACTCTATGGTTAGCACTGCTGCCTCACAGCTCCAGGGAACTGGATTCGATTCCAGTCATGGGTGACTGTCTGTGTGGAGTTTACACATTCTCCCTTGTGTCTGCATGGGTTTCCTCTGGATGCTCCAGTTTCCTCCCACAATCCAAAGATGTGTAGGCCAGGTGAATTGGCCATGCTAAATTACCTATAGTGTTCAGGAATGTGTAGGTTAGGTGAATTGGCTGTGCTAAATTGTCTATAGTGTTCAGGAATGTGTAGGTTAAGTGCATTAATCGAGGTAAATATAGGGTAGAGGGAACGAGTCTGGGAGTGTCAGTGTGGACTTGTTGGGCCGAAGGGCCTGTTTCCACACTGTATGGATTATATGATTCTACGATTCTCTAGTGCTCAAAGTCTAGTTATGACATGGATTACAGTCTTTGACTGTTGTGTATCATGTTTATTGGTAACATTGTGGTCAGTGACCACAACCCAAAATTGGACCTTCAAAATTGATCCATAGCTCCAGAGAAATCAGGTCTGACAGAAAATTGATGAAACTAAATTAAACGACAGTCACAAGCAACTGGCTACAGAAAACAGTGGAAACCAAAGTCAAAGAGGTCACAAAAGTTCAGGGGAACCAGTTACAAACAGCCTGAGGGCTGTGAGTTGGAAGAATATCATTCAGGCTTTCTGGCATCTGGACTTCCAGCCAGTGCCTCTGAGGGCATGCACTTTGCACCTCCCCTGTGTGTGACAACAATGTCGCTGTTAGTGCGACCCCATTGGACGCTTTGAACGCTCTTCATGACCCCATTGGCCAAAGTTCACAGAACATTTGTGAAGGTCCGGGGCGAGGGAGGATGAAAACACACACCTGGGAAGCCACCATTTGTCAAAGACTCGCAGAAAGACTTGTGGCAGAAGACCACGTGGCAACTCAAGAAGATCCAGGGAAAATCTGTCCTGACCCACAAGAGAGCCAGCCCTACACAGGAGAGGAAGGAGATTTCAGGGGTCCAGCTCAAACATGTGAATCATTGCAGGTTATATCCTTTCTCTAATACATAGAGCTAGATAGACAGTAAATATTATGGGGATTTGGGAAATTCTTGCATGGATTTTTTAACAAAAAGTATTTTGTTAATAAAATCAAGTTGAACTACAAACCAAATTCCATGTCCCTTTGCCTGCCTCAGTGAAGAGAGCGCTTGGTCAAAATATTTTCATCACAAAAACTGGTCAACATGTCCAAAGCACAGACAATATTAAAATAATTCTACAGCTGAATATATAAGATGAGGACAAACTTCCTTTCAGGATGTATGAGATGCATCCACCTTTTGGAAGAGTTTCCAAATTTGACACATTAAGTGACCTTTAAATCCTGGTAGCGTATTCCTATAAAATATGCTGTTGCTTTCTTTGAGGTTGATTGCTGCTTTAGTTTTATTGTTTTATAACTTTAAGTTGCAAGTATGGTACGGTTATGTTTTAATGCTGGTCAATGGCACAATGTGTGATGTGTTTCTTTGGTGGCTTGTGAAGTGTGAAGGAGGAATAGCCCGGTTTTTACTTGTGGGCTTGACAGATGGGTCTCGCACAAAGTTTTCTTTTTAACATGGTGATCAAAAAGGTGAGTGAGAATGCTGTGTGCAGCCCACTCAGAGAAAAATGCATACATTCTTATGACAGTATGTAATGCTTTACATACTAACACAGCACAACCACCTGATGAAGGAGCAGCACTCCGAAAGCTAGTGCTTCCAAATAAACCTGTTGGGCTATAACCTGGCGTTGCGTGATTTTTAACTTTGTCCATCCCAGTCCAACACTGACATCTCCATGTCAATAAGAGTGTCCTTTGGCTTTACAAAATATTTAAATATTTGGAACCTAACAATCATTTTATTGGAGCTCTTGGTTAATTAGAATGTCCGATTAGCACACTGGGCTACCATTGTATCTGAGGTTGTTGTTCGGTATTTCATTTTCCTAGGAGGGCAAATTGGAAAATGGTGGGGTTTCAGTAGATGAACAGAGTCAAGTTCCTAGGAGAGACGATCACCAACAATCTGTCCAGGTCCATCCATTTTGATGTGATGGTCAAAAAAGCACCACAAGAGGCTAAGGAAATTCAGCAGTCTGTAAAGACTCATATCGGTTTTTACAGATACACCACAGAAAGCATTCTATCTGGGTGCATTATGGCTGGCTATAGTAATGGCTCTGCCCAGGACTGAGCAAAACTACAAAGAGTTGTGATCATAGGCCAGTCTGTCATACAAACCAACCTTCCATCCATTGACTCCATCCATTGCCTTCTGTTCTCATTGGAGAGAAGAAGGCTAAGCGGGGAGTTGATAGAGACATACAAGATGATCAGAGGATTAGATCGGGTAGACAGTGAAAGTATTTTTCCTAGGATGATGACGTCAGCTTGTACGAGGGGGCATAACTACGGATTGAGGGGTGATAGATTTAAGACAGATGTCAGAGGCAGGTTCTTTACCTGCCAATTAGCTAACTCAGCCACATTAGGGATATTTAAACAATCCTTGGATAAGCACATGGATGATGATGGGACAGTGTAGGGGGAACGAGCTGAGAATAGTTCCCAGATCAGTGCAATATTGAGGGCCGAAGGGCCTGTTCTGCACTGTATTGTTCTATGTTTTATGTTCTATGCTCTATACTTCTTGCTGCTTCGGAAAGGCAGCCAAAATATTTGAAGAGCCCTCCCACCCCTAATATAATCTCTTCCAGACTCTTCCATTGGGCAGAAGATACAAAAGCTTCAACACGTGGACCAGCAGATTCAAGAACAGTTTCTTCTGAATGGACCTTTCAAATTTAATGTTCACCTCGCTTTTTGTGCACCTTCTGTTCAGGGTAATATTTGATTTCTCACTCTGTTCTAATACCCTTATACACTTTGTAAGGCATGCTCTGCCTGTACTGCACGTAACACAAAACTTTTCATTGCACCTAAGTATATGTGACAATAATAAATTAAGTCAAATCAAATTCCATTGTGCCCAGGATATCACAATAACTGTGTAAGATACTTGGGTCTTGGGAAATGTCTGTGGAACAGATGCTGCAACCTGAACGAGGAAAATCCTATAAAAGTGACAGCCAAATATTGTTGATGTCTTCTCAGAAAATACATTTATTTCCCTTAAGATAAATGTTATTGGACAATGCAGAGACATCTCCAGTAAATAAAATGGCGTGGACCAGCCCATTCAGGCAATATCGTCCCGAGAAATTGGAAACAGAGCTTCATTCCTGTGAAGTGAGTTTAATCCACCTCCTTGCTATATTTATATCGATTATTAGGAACAGGAACTCCTAGCTGAACGTTAGTCGAGTGGATGGTGAAGGAGCCAACAAGTAGACAAGCTGACTGAGTGAGATAGATGTCGAGAGTGTGGTGCTGGAAAAGCACAGCAGGTCAGGCTGCATCTGAGGAGCAGGAGAATCGACGTTGTCTGAAACGTCAATTCACCTGTTCCTCAGATGTTACATAACCTGCTGTGCTTTTCCAACACCACACTCTCGACTCTGATCTCCAGCACCTGCACTCCTCACTTTCTCCTGAGTGAAATATATACCCTTCCATAGTACCTGGAAAGATTTTGATACAACTTTTAGCAAAGACATATGATTTCCACACTGTAAGCAAAATAACAGAAGCATTCAAAGAGAATTTCTTCTCCTGTATCCTGCACCCATCATTTTAAATGCGGGAGAGAAATGAAGGCGGGGCATTTAAAAAATGCAGCTTCCTTAAATAAGAAACTATTTTTCTTATTGATTGCGGGTTAGTGGCATCAGCAGGAAGCACCACTAGTATTTGCTGTCTATCCTGACAGCCTTTCAACTGAATGGCTTCCTAGTACATTTCAGAACGCAGTTAAGAGTTCGCCACATTGTTGTCTGGAATCACGTGTAGGCCAAACCAGATAAGGATGGCACATTTTGCTCACTTAGGACATTAGGAAACCAGATGGGTTTTTACAGTAATGATTAGACTCCCTACAGTTTGGAAACAGGCCGTTCGGCCCAACAAGTCCACACTGACCCTCTGAAGAGTAACTCACCCTGACCCATTTCCCTCTGACTAATGCACCTACACTATGGGCAATTTAGCGTGGACAATCCACCTGACCTGCACATCTTTGGACAGTGGGAGGAAACCCGCGCAGACACAGGGAGAATGTGCGCACTCCACACAGACAGTCGCCGGAGGCTGGAATTAAACCTGGGACCCTGGTGCCATGAGGCATCAGTGCTAACCACTGAGCCTCTGTGCCACCCAATGAAAGCTTCTTGGCCACCTTTACTGAGACTAGCTCCGTATTCAAGAATTATTAAATTCATATTCCTGCATTTAGTTTCAAATGTGTGTCCCTAGTGCGTTAGCCTAGATCTCTGGCTTACTAGTGCCGTGGTACTACTGTATTCAGTTTCACCAACAACCTATCCTGGTCCACCCACGTTGATGTGATTATCAAGAAAGCACAACAGTGCCCCTACTTCCTCAAGAGGCTAAGGAAATTCAGCATATCCGTAAAGGCTCTTACCAAGTTTTACAGCTACACCGTAGAAAGCATTCTATCTGGATGCATTATGGCTTGGTGTGGCAATTGCTCTGCCTGGGACTGGACAAAAAAATTGTGGCTTTACAAAATTTGAGGAAAAGGTCTAAGCCTATAGAAATTGTTTGGACAGGTCAAGTTCGCTTTCGGGATTGTTCAGATTAGACACAAATTTGCATGATAGATAGGTACAGTCTGTAGAACTATCAAGCTGTAATGTCTTTTAAATCATCTGCATTTTATATTTTGAAAAATAAATACAATCTGCTGTATCTCTCACTTGAAAGAAAATCAATTGCAATTTCACTAGATAGGCTGTTTTTACCAGAAAACTGTCTCTATTACAGTGCTTGATTGACAGCTCCAAGTGGTTATAAATACATTAACTTCCTTTCATGTAATCATTGAATGTAAGTGTTTGTTATTATAAGAGATTAAGTACTTGAAGGAATTCAAATGTGTTAACTGGAACATCTGTCAATGAAGTATTTTTGAAGATAACGGAATTTGTAATAAATGCTTCGAACTTCATTTTACTTAATTTCAGCTTTACCTTTCTGTGGTCTGCCCATGGTAGATTCAGAGGAATTGGAATGGATGGTGTAAGAGTAAATATGTGGTAGGTGAGGGACAATGTTGGCCATAATGGGCTATGGAAAGACTGAAGAGAATGAGTTGACAAGGTGGACACAAGGATGATATAATGAGGGGAGGGGGTGTATGTGGAGAATAGGAGAGGCCATGGGAGTGGATAGGGTATTATAAGGTCGCTTGCTTGGGGCATGGGTAGTGTGTGCGAGCTGGGGATTTATGAGGACCTATTATAACTGGATACTGTTCCAGAACACTGAGATGGGCTGATTAAACAGCTCATCATAATACTCAAACTCCCCAATGGCTGACTCCGCAGTATATCTGGGGACAGCCAAGTTGGCTTGATATCTCCAGGGTACCAAAAGAACCTGATGCTCACTTTCAGAAGGCTTCGATGAGAGGCAGTGTTACTTGGGTGAAGTATAAGTCGGATTTTATTCTACATTAAAGGAAGTGTAAATGCAAGTTATTGTTGTTTACACGAATGTTTAAGATCCTGAAGCAAATTTTCTATTCATATTCCCAACTCACCCTGGCAACACTACAAACTATTTATTCATTTCATTGTGTTTTGAAGGTCTCTGTGCAAGATTTATTTCCCCCTATTTCACTCAACAAAAGGCAGTATAAGTAATTCATTTTATATGAGGGAGTGCAATTAATGTTCACTCGACTGGTTTCTGTGCTGAGAGGATTACACTCAAGAGATATTTCTGAAGCATGATAAAACTCTAAATAAATGAAAGTCTTTCTACCTTTCATTAATTTCTTGGCATTTTCCCAAAGAATGAATGAATTCGATAGCAAAGGGTAATTCGGTGGAAATTCTAATTTAAGTTTTTGAAAAGCTTTTGATCCATTGTCATGTAGGGTGATTGTAGGGAGGGTTAGAGGAAAGCGGAAATAAATGATAGCTTTGGAACAGCTGCGTTAGTGTGGAAGGAGATAATGAAGAGAATGCCTCAGGGATCCATCCTTGGACCTGACTAATTGTCAATGTACGTAAACGATTTGGGGCAGAAAGAAGGGTTTTCTAATCGTAATACCTTGTGCTGTTTAAGAAAAATGTTAAACGCCATGGTCAAGTTTGGGTGTAATTGGATATATTAGGAAATTGGGCAAACAAGTGACAACTGAAGCGACAGTGTCCCAAAGGACAGCGTGTTGTGAAAATTGATAATTATCTGGGCAGTGCGCATGAAATGCACAACAGTAAACCACCAATCGGTTTTCTGCTGCTTCCGAAATTTATTTTCAAAGGGAGTTAAGGTCCAGACTTTCCAATCACCATTGCAACAATGATGGTCAGTGGCAGGTCAAAGGTTTAGTTCCTCTAAAGTATCTGGGGTAAGTATTAAGAAAAGTCAAACTGTCCAAAGTCTGAGTCTAACTCAGAGTCGGGATGCTTTGGGGATGGTTCGGGAATTGTCCATCAGAGGCAACTTCCAGGGCAATTCCCTCAGAGTTAGCTCCATCAGGACTTCCACATGATCTCGTTGCACCACACGGTCTAGATGCACAATGTCTGTCCATCCTGCTAGAATAACTACCTACTCATCAAATGATTTGGTCCTTTATTCTCAATGAGCTGTTGAGACACTGTGAGCTGGCCTAGTAAATTTGTAAGGAGAATATTATAAATTATGTTTACAATGTGTCATTCATTACTGTAAGACCATAAGAAATAGGAGCAGAATTAGGTCATTCAGCCCATTGATTCTGCTCTGCCATTCAATATGTTTCCTGACTTCTCCCCGCAACCTTTGTGCCCCTTACTAATCAAAAACCTGTCTATCTCTGATAAATACACACAATGACTTGGCCCCTCCGGCCTTCTGTGGCAATGAGTTCCACAGACTCACATCCTTTGACTGAAGGAATTCCTTGTCATCTTAGTTCTAAAGGGTCATCCTTTTGTTCTGAGGCTGTGCCCTTGGGTCCTAGTCCCTCCGACTAATGGAAACATCTTGTCCACGTCTACTCTATCCAGGCCTCTCAGTATTCTATAAGTTTCAATGAGATCACATCCTAACCTTCTAAACTCCATTGAGTGCAGACCCAGAGTCCTCAACTGCTCCTCTGGGTGCTTCAGCGTTTGTCACTGTTTTAAAGAATGACAATCACAGCAACCAATTTGTGAATAGCAAAGCCCCAACAAACAGTAGTGTGAAAAAAAAATAATTTAATCCACTTTTATGTATCAATCAAAAAACAACTGTTAGCCAGCACACCACAGAGCACTCTCGTGCTGTCCTTAAAATTAGTGCCATGGGATTTTTCAGTTACACCTGTGAGGGCAAACAGCGCAAGTGTTGGTTTACTGCCCCATCTAAAAGAAGTTTACTTCTGAAAGTGCAACACTCCAACATAGTACTGAAGAGTTGGCTAAGTGTTTGGGCTCAAGTCTCTGCAGTGGGATTTAAGCTGACAACCTTGGCTCTGTTCTTCTGATCTCCAGATTCTTCATGACCTGAAAAATGCATGCTGGGATTTCTTGGAAGTCTCAA
Source organism: Chiloscyllium plagiosum (assembly GCF_004010195.1). Lineage (NCBI taxonomy): Eukaryota > Metazoa > Chordata > Chondrichthyes > Orectolobiformes > Hemiscylliidae > Chiloscyllium > Chiloscyllium plagiosum. Next base: position 147,168,591 of record NC_057710.1, on the reverse strand, counting down.
AACATTTTTGCTGGGAAGCTTAAACCTCTAATGGCAATTTCCTGGTGTTTGGAGTCCATCAGAAAAAAAGCTACAACTCTGACTTAGAGTTCAGATGAGGTCAACTTTCCTATCTTAATAGATATCCTGTGAATGTTGGAGGAATTCGAATTGTTCCATCCTCTGGGTAACAAGAAAACTGATTTGCCAACCATTCACAATTTCCCTCCAATTGTTCTCACTCTAGCTCAGAAACTAGCCAATGTAAGGCAACTTAAAACAACAATTCACTGACGACTCCAAAGATCTGCAGCTTTGCCATTGGAGAAACAACGAGACAAAAACTAAATAGTTACAATCAGTTCTTTCCATTCTCACAACTCAAGGACCCTGAAACGCTGTAAACCGCAATTCACTTTACCTTCAAATCTGTGGCAGACATCCCTGTCCCATCCTCCTTTGTAAGCCCATTATCCATGTATCAACGTCTGCTTTTTTATCATTTCTTTTTCAGATAATAAAACTCCACTGTTCTTCACTCAAGAAATTTGAGGAATTGTCTCTCTTTCATCTGATTAATTACATTTCATTAAAATGTGGCAGCTCCAAAAAAAAACAAGTAATTGTTGTGACTGGGAGATGCCGGTGTTGGACTGGGGTGTACAAAATTAAAAATCACACAACACCAGGTTATAGTCCAACAGGTTTAATTGGAAGCACTAGCTTTCAGAGCACTGCTCCTTCATCAGGTGGTGGTCTGATGAAGGAGCATCGCTCCGAAAGTTAGTGCTTCCAGTTAAACCTGGTGGACTATAACCTGGTGTTGTGTTTTTTTTAACTTTGTTGTGACTGTGTGTGAGGGGGGAGATTAAAACAAGAGGCCCTATGACCTCTGGTATAATAATGTGAAAACAGTGATGCACAACTGAACCTGGGTTTTCTCTCAAATGGCACAAATCCATCTTTCAATAGTGTTAAAGTGGTGAGAGTTCAGTCGTAGTTATATTCTAGTCGCTCAGACGGAAGGAAGATAGGCTTTACATTTCCATAATACATTTCATGACCTACAATAAACAGCACACCTTTGGACCAAACACAATAACCATTGGTAGAGCAGCCTCTCCCCATATTTGGGCAGCTCAATGCCAAGGATGGAATAAAGGCAAGGTACTGGGCCATTTTCTATCATTTCCACTTCAGTTTTGCAGATAATGTCTGAACTGCATGAAGCAGGCCCTGGGGTGGCTGAGCCCTAAAGTTTGTGAGAAGATTTGTAGCTCGGGTGCTCGTTGTTGTGGTTCTGTTCGCCGAGCTGGGAATTTGTGTTGCAGACGTTTCGTCCCCTGTCTAGGTGACGTCCTCAGTGCTTGGGAGCCTCCTGTGAAGCGCTTCTGTGTTGTTTCCTCCGGCATTTATAGTGGTTTGTCTCTGCCGCTTCCGGTTGTCAGTTCCAGCTGTCCGCTGCAGTGGCCGGTGTATTGGGTCCGGGTCGATGTGCTTATTGATTTAAATCTGTGGATGAGTGCCATGCCTCTAGGAATTCCCTGGCTGTTCTCTGTTTGGCTTGTCCTATAATAGTAGTGTTGTCCCAGCCGAACTAATGTTGCTTGAGCCCTGTTTTAAAATTGGAAGTGAATTCAAAGTAAGCTCAGCAGCTGCTGCTTGAAAGGGATCAACGTTTGAAGGTGAATGGGAAAAGATTAGTTCTTTGGCTCGAACGTCATTGATGAGCTTGCATCAATTTAAAGTTGCATGACAAATTTGTTACTTGAAGCATCAAATACTTTTTACGTGGAACGGTTAAAAAGACAACTGTTTTGTGAAAGGAAACTCTCTGTTATGGAAATATTGGATGAAGATTTGAAGCAGAGGAAGATCCAAAAAGATGAGCCGAGATTGACTGATGTGATTAATTTTGGGCTGCTGTATCAAGGAGCCAGTACAGACGAATTGGGCTGAATAGCCACCTTCTGTCTGATACAATTTTCAGGTTGTGTTAGAGTGAGTGATAGCTCAAGCTGTAAAATGCCAGCATCGCTGGACATTGAGAGTCCTCTCGTATCTTCATGCAGCAAATCCAGCTAATTATTATTTTCAGGAATATGTCACATCTCACTCCACAAAAGTGACAGAAGAATTCCCACACATGATTCACTGATAGCTAGTGGAGGGTGCAACAGCCAGATGGGGAAGAAGAGCAGGACAGTTTAGTCGCTTTACCTGTCACTGATCTCACCAGCAATTCTGAACTATCTTTTTCCCTTGCAAAAAGAATACCAGAACGAGGACTTGCTTCTTAGTCCTACAACATGCCATGAAGCTGAAACTTCAGTGTGCAGCCCAGAATGTGTGAAAATATCAAGTAAATAGATTAACCAATTCCATTCCATACAAGGGTTTTTGAGAGCATGTAAGAATAGATTAGATTCACTACAGTGTGGAAACAAGCCCTTCCACACCAACCCTCCGAAGAGGAACCCACCCCCCTCTGACTAACGCACCTAACACTATGGGTAATTTAGCATGACCAATTCACCTAACCTGCACACCTTTGGACTGTGGGAGGAAACCGGAGCACCCAGAGGAAACCCACACAGACACGGGGAGAATGTGCTAACTCCACACAGACAGTCGCCTGAGGCTGGAATTGAACCTGGGACCCTGGTGCTGTGAGGCAACAGTGCTAACCACTGAGCCATCGTGCCGCCCTTAAGAATTGAATTGTCACGTGTACCGAGACACAGTGAAAAGCTTTGTCTTGCAAGTAATACAGGCAGATCACAGAGTGAAGTAGCATAAATAAGTGAATAATAGGTAAACAGCAGCAAAAACAAAAACACAGGTACATCTGAATGTTAAGAGTTTGTGAGTCTATTCAGTATTCTAACAACAGTGGGGTAGAAACTGTTCCGAAACCGGCTGGTGGGTGTGTTCAGGCTTCTGTACCTTCTCCCCGATGGTAGAACATCCAGCCTGGAAAACAACCTTCCACCTTTACCCTCTGCTTTCTGTGGGCAAGCCAATTACTCAGTTACTACTTCCTAGCTCTTGCCTAACACTGACATAATTTGCCCTCCCCCAGTTTAGTACCTTGCCACAAGTTTCTGATTTCTCCTTATTCATAGCTGTCTTAAAACTGAAGGAGTTGTGATCACTGTTCCCAACATGGTCTCTCACTGAAAGGTCAGTCACCTGGCCAGTCTCATTAGCCAATACAAAATCCCATATGGCCCATCCTCTATTTGGATTATGCACATAATGTTTCCAAAAACCCTCTTGGATGCACCTAACAAATTCTGCCCCAGTCTAAGCCTCTTGCTTTAAGGAAGCTCCAGTCAATATTGGGGATGTTACAGTCACCCACTATGACAACTCTGCTTGTATTGCATCTTTCTGTCAGCTGCCTACATGTTTGTTCCTCAATGTCTCAGTGGCTGTTGGAGGTCTTGTTGTATAATCTTGTCAGAATGATTGGACCTGTCTTATTTTTGAGCTGTACCCATGTTGCCTCAGTGAATGAGCCTTCCAGTACATCCACTCTGAGTGCAGATGTAACATTCTCTCTGATTATTAATGCAATTCCTCCACCTCTTTTACCTTCCTCTCTATTTTGTCTAAAACAACAAAAGCCTGTAATGTTGAGTAGCTGATCCTGTCCTGCTCTCAACCAAGTCTCTGTAATAGCCACGACATTTGCCTTACCTATAATATGCCTTGCATTGAAATAAACACACTTCACTCCATTAGTACCTTTGTGTTCATTTACCTGTCTCTGCCTCTCCTTTCTATCTGATTTACTGGTCTTAACATTACCGTCCCCTTGATCCCTCCACTTGCTGTCCTGCTGTTCTGGTTTCCTGCCCCTTGCTACTCTAGTTTAAAATATCCTGAGTAGTACTAGCGAACCTCCTGGCGAGTAGATTAGTTCCCCTCCAGTCCCATTTGTACAGGTCACCCCTGCCCCGGACGTGGTCCCAATGATCCAAGAGCCTGAAACCCAGCCCCCACACCAGCTCATTAACTGTGTATTTATCTCTCCTATCTTTCTATTCCTTGCCTGACTAGCATGTGGCACTGGTAATGACCCAGAAATTACTACCTCCAAGGTGCTGTTTTTCAGCATTGTTCCTAACTCCCTATACTCACTCTGCAGGAGCTCATCCCTCTTTCTACCTCTGTCATTGGTACCTCTGCAGAATGACCTCTGGCTGCTCACCTTTCCCCTTAAGAGGTTTGTGCAACTGCTCAGAGGTGTCCTTGACCCTGGCACTAGAGACGCAACACACTATCCTGGAGTTTTGAACACAGCCACAGAAATACCTGTCTGTGCCCCTAACTAGCAAGTCTCCCTCCTCTATTGCTCACTTGCATCTTGCCCAACCCTGCTCTATGACAGAGCCAGTCGTGGTGCCCACAGGCTTGGCTGCTGGTATTATACTCCGCTGAGAGGCACCCACCTGCCCACACCAGTATCCAAAACGTATATCTGTTAGAGAGGGGGATATCCACAGGAGACTCTGCCCAACCTGCCTGCCTCTCCTGGCATTCACCTACCTACGTGACTGAACCTGTGGTCTGACCACCTCCCGGGAACTAGTGTCTGTCACAGTCTCTCTCTTTCCCTGTGTGCTCCTCAGTGTGTCCAACTGCTGCTCCAACTGAACACCGTAGTCTGGGAGGAGCTGTAGTCAGTCACGCATCCTGCAAACACAGTCGTTAGGGATACAGACTGCTCCCTGATCTCCTGCAACTGGCAGAGGAGCACATCACTGCCCTGACTGCCACCTCTGCCCCTTTACCCTCAGAGAAAAAAAACAATCTTACCTTGCCTTTACCTTGCTCGCTGGAACCCAGTAATCACCTTAGTATGCCCTTCTCCCAACTAGCAGCACTAACTGGTTACTTAAATTACATTGCAATCTTTACAAACAGACCAGATATCCTCTAGGCTACAACAAGCTTCCTAACAGCCTCTCTCAATTTCTCTCTCCTTTTGTTTTAGCTCAAGGAGGAGTAAAGGATGGAAACACTGTAGTAATGTAATATTTGGGGCTGACTGTTCCTTGACACTGGGTTGGTCCTCTCTCTGCTGATCATTCATGGTGACTGAGCCATGGAGAGAGAGCAAGGTAACATTTCGAGTCGCAATGACTCTTCGTCAGAGCTAAAGTGAATCATGGAGGGGGGACAGCATTTATGCAATCGACGGGAGGTGGGGTTCGGAGTACTGGGGGGGAAAGATTGTTGATAGTTCGGATTAAGTGATCAGAATGGGCGACACAGTGACACAGTGATTAGCACTGCTGCCTCACAGCACCAGGGTCCCAGGTTCAACTGTCTGTGTGGAGTTTGCACATTCTTCCCGTGTCTGTGTGGGTTTCCTCCGGGTGCCCTGGTTTCCTCCCACAGTCACAAAGATGTGTAGGTCAGATGAATTAGCCAAGCTAAATTCCCCCAGTGTTAGGTGCATTAGTCAGAGGGAAATGGGTTTGGGTGGGTTACTCTTCGGAGGGTCGGTGTGGATTGGTTGGGCCGAAGGACCTGCAGGGAATCTAATCTAATGTGAGACAGGCAACAACGGTGTATCGAACTGCCAGACTGGGAAAAAAAACACAGACAGTCCCACTGGGTTGGGGTGACAGAGAATATAACAAGCAATGCTAAAAGAAAGGGAAGGAATGAGTCAGCCGCTTAAATTGCTTTAATTTGGACAATAACCCAACTGCCTCACCCTAAAGCTTCTGATCAGAGACCTCACACATGGGAGCTGATCTACAGATCTGAATGAGTCTAACCCTGACCTGCTGCGCTTTTCCAGCAACACATTTTCAGCTCTGATCTCCAGCATCTGCAGACCTCACTTTCTCCACAATAACCCAACTGCCTCACCCTAAAGCTTCTAATCAGAGACCTCACACATGGGAGCTGATCTACAGATCTGAATGAGTCTAACACCAGAATGATTGTGATGTCTGGTACCCGGGACTTTGGTCAACTCTTTGCCACTCTTGCCTTGCGGCTTTACCAGTGGAGATGAAGTGGCATTAGTAAATAAATGATTTGGAGATGCCTGTGTTGGACTGGGGTGTACAAAGTTAAAAATCACACAACACCAGGTTATAGTCCAACAGGTTTAATTGGAAGCACTAACTTTCGGAGCGACGCTCCTTCATCAGGTGGTAGTGGAGGACACAATTGTAAGACACAGAATTTATAGCAAACGTTTACAGTGTGATGTAACTGAAATTATACCTTAATTGTCTGTTGAGTCTTTCATCTGTTCGAATACTATGATAGTTTCACTTCTTTCATGTGTAAATCACAAAACCTTTTTTTTAAAAGTTACATTCTCAGGTTAGCTGTAACCTCAGGTTAGCTTGTTACAGCTAACCTGAGAAAGCAACTTTTAAAAAAAGATTTTGTGATTTACACATGAAAGAAGTGAAACTATCATAGTATTCGAACAGATGAAAGACTCAACAGACAATCAAGGTATTATTCAAGGTATAATTTCAGTTACATCACTCTGTAAATTTTTGCTATAAATTCTGTGTCTTACAATTGTGTCCTCCACAACCACCTGATGAAGGAGCGTCGCTCCGAAAGCTAGTGCTTCCACTTAAACCTGTTGGATTATAACCTGGTGTTGTGTGATTTCTAACTTAGTAAATAAAGGTTTGATTTTATCAGCTGACATGCTATTATTGTAATGGATTAAATCTAGTTTTGCTCACAAGGAAGCAGGGCCCTGGAACTTGTTCTAAATAGTGTGTGAATTCATTAACAGGATATGAGTTTCATTGGAAAGGCAAGCATATGCTGTCCATCATTTGAAAAGGTAATGGTTAAGGAAGTGTCCTGTTGAACCACTGAAGTCCATAGGCTGAGGGACTTGAGGCTGTTGTCATTAGAGAGAAGGTTGAGAGGTGACTTAATTGAGACATACAAGATTATCAGAGGGTTAGGTAGGGTGGATAATGAGAGCCTTTTTCCTCGGATGGTGATGGCTAGCATGAGGGGACATAGCTTTAAGTTGAGGGGTGATAGATATAGGACAGTCGGCAGAGGTTGTTTCTTTACTCAGAGAGTAGTAGGGGCTTCGAACGTACATGCTTGCAGCAGTAGTAGACTCACCAACTTCAAGGGCATTGAAGTGGTTATTGGATAGGTAAATAGACGAGAATGGAATAGTGGAGGTTAGGTGGGCTTCAGATTGGTTCTGAAAATGTGTTGCTGGAAAAGCGCAGCAGGCCGGGCAGCATCCAGGGAACAGGAGATTCTCCTGTTCCCTGGATGCCCGAAACGTCGATTCTCCTGTTCCCTGGATGCTGCCTGACCTGCTGCACTTTTCCAGCAACACATTTTCAACTCTGATCTCCAGCATCTGCAGACCTCACTTTCTCCTTCAGATTGGTTCTATAGGTCAGCCCACCATCCAGGGCTGAAGGGCCTGCAGTGCAATGTTCTATGCTCTGTGTTCTATACGGTGAGACTATACCCTCAGTGCTATTAGAGAGGGAGAGATTTTGACCAATAATAATGAAATAGTGATTCAGGATAACGTAAGAGAGAAAACTGAAGGCACTGGCATTCCCATGTCTGCTGCCCTTATATTTGGTGGTAGAGATCATGGGTTAGAAAGTTACTTTTGAAGAAAACTCGGCAAAATTCTGTGGTACATTTTGTATTTGGTAAACTTTGTAGCCACTGTGTACTGGTTGTGAAGAGAGTGAGCGTTTAAAGTGGTGGATGGTATACCTATCAAGCAGCAACTTTATACTTGAGGGAATTGTGTTTGTTGATTTGGTAAAACTGACTTCATCCAAAGCAAATGGGGAGTAGTTTATCATGCCCCTGACTTGTGCTTTAAGTAGTGGAGGCTATGGGGAGTCAGGAGGTGAGTTAGTCACCACTGAATACCCTCCCAGTGAACTGCTGTTGCAGTCCCATGATTAATGAGATTTGTCAAGCTGTGTTTATAGTCAATGATGACCTCCATCATTGATGATGGTGGGACACTCAATGAAGGTGATGGCATTCAATATCAAAAGGAGTTTCTGTCTTATTGAGATTTGGAAAAAGATTTTCAACTCTCATTGGTGGAGTGCTTGGAGGCTGTAAGGGCATTTAATTAGCTGGGATGAAGATCTGGACCCCCGGGGTTGGGTGGGTTGGCGGGGTCTCTCTGTTCCGTGATCCACCAATAAACACTAGAAATCAGTCTGGTTCTGTAAGCTTTCACAGTTTATTCAATCTCGGCCGGATACAGGTTGTCCAATAACACAGAGGTTAAGTGCTTCCATGCTCCTCAGAGAAACCGTGCACATGGCTTAAGACAAAGACTTTTTTATACTTTTTTTTTGAGAGAAGTACAGGGCATAATCACAGAGCACATGCAAACAATTACCAATCAATTTTAATGAAATTATTTTATTGACAGTAACTTAGCCCAATGATATTTCTTGGGAACCAACCTTCTTTTCCAAAACTTAAGACATTCTTATCTCATGAACCGAGTTTTTGCACCTGCACTCAAATGTCAGTTAGGACGGCTAATAATGTCTTATCCAGTCTGTTATTTCTTTGCTGTAAAGGAAACATTGTCTGCTAATCTTTGTTGAAGCCATTTTATGCAGCTTTAAGCAGAATTGTCAATTTGCAGCCCAGAAGCCATTTTGTCATATTATTTGGATTAAGAAGCCATTTTATTGCTGCCTATGCTAGTAAGAGCATGTATTAAATGGTTGTTCCTGACTACAACAAATCACTTCAGCCTATATTCAGATTTCAGATCTTCAGGGATGGTGTCATATCTGAACCCCAACATCTTCTCGACCAGAATTAGGATTAGGTTGGCAACCCCGTGGTCATCCTTCTTGACCAGTTATCAATTGGCCATTTAACAGCCTCATCCCAAACACCAGTGGGATTAACCCAGCTACACACAGACCTGTTGTCATGTGGCATGGATGTCAGGTCAAACTGTGTGGGCTGCCTGACACCTCATAGCTGGCAGCATCTGGGGTTCCTTTAATCAAAAACTGATTCAGCAGCTGATTGTGGGACTAGATGTCAGAAAATTGACATTCAATGACAGCCAACCTTCTGACCTTGCTTCTGAAACCTCTCTACATGAGTACCCAAGAACTCTACCCCATGGAATAACTCCCGCCCTGCATCACTTATGAGCTGGTCCTCCACAATTCTGAGATTCCGGGAGTGTGTTCTTCAAGCACAAATACAGCCCCCACACCACTCACCCAAGTGCAGATGCTACCCTGGTCTCATTGCATGCAGGAATGGATTGCTTCATTATCTTAGGAATTGCATTTGGAACTGAACACAATTGTCAGTGACCATCTCCACTGCTGACTGGTACAGTAGCTCAATAAAGGGTTGGTCCTCACCCTTAATGCTGTCCTGCTTCTGAATAAGTGAAAAAATAGTTAGATAAAGGGCACATGACAAAAATCTATTCATCAAATCAGCATGGGACGTCCTGCTGTGGAAGGTCCAGCAGGGGAGACTACTCCCTTTGAAGATAAGAGCCATGTGCTCCAGTGACTGCTAATGTTATAGAATGTGGTTGGAAATGGTAGAATCAATCAATCCAGGCTGACCAGGTTTTGAACCCAAGGAAAGGATGTAGAATTATACAGAATCCCTACAGTGTGGAAACAGGCCCTTCGGCCCAACAAGTCCTCCAAAGAGTATCCCACAAAATCCATTCCCCTATGTGTACCCCTGACTAATGCAACTCACCTACACATCCCTGAACACCATGGGCAATTTAGCACGGCCAATACACCTGACCTGCACATCTTTGGACTGTGGGAGGAAACCGGAGCACCCGGAGGAAACCCACCTAGACACGGAAAGTATGTGCAAACACCACGCAGTCAGTTGCCCGAGGCAGGAATCGCACCCGGGTCCTTGGCGCTATGAGGCAGCAGTGCTAACCACTGGAAGGCATTTCTAATGACCTCCCGAAAATTTGTGATCATTTCTACCTTCACTTTACAATGATGCCCTATAATACCTAACAGTATAACATTTCAGCTATAAAAAAGCAACTCAGATTGCTTCAACCAAAGTCAATAGTTAGGATTGCACATGGATCTTGCAAAACTGAAGCAGCCTAAATGTATTTCTGAATGAATTGAGATTGATTGAAAATAAATCTTCACTGCACTGCATTCATGCCACCCATTCATTTCTCATTCCCTCAAAACGTATAACTTTTTGATTGCAATGGCACCTTTTTTAGTTCTCTGACATAACAATGGAAATAATTGCTCAAAATGATCCAATTTATGTAATTGAACTCTAAATTACTGTAATAGCTGCCTGATCCCAGCATTTCATCACTGCCTGCATATTCTGAGAGGTTTACTTTTTCACAATGTTTCGTAGCTTAGGAGAAGATTATTAGGCACATTGAGGGCAATATTAACCTAGAGGAGTTTGTACATTTGCGAGCTTCTTAAATGGTTAATAACAGGAAATGCAAATCCAATCTACCAATTTCTGTGTTCAAATGGGATGTGTTAACTTCTGTTTACACCCAATCACTCAGGTGAGGTGAGTTTTATATTAACATACATTAACGTTAAAATGGAATCATGGATAGGCTATGCGGTCCCACAATCTGATCTGCCAATCTATAAAATCAGGGTTGTATTTTTGCATCATCTGCACTTTCCTACTCCATCCTCGGAGTAATATTTTAACTGGCTTTTAAATTTAATGCTTTTCTTTGGATTTCCTGGTTACCATGAAAATAACCAGGGAAGATCTAAAATCATTGAATAGGTCATAGCAGCAAGAGTAGACCTTAAGTCTTCCATGTCTGTTTTCCATACACATCATCATAACTGATCTTCTACACTACTTACCTGTCCATTCCCCATATACCATGATGCCCTTAGGAACTAAAGTTCTCTCACAACCTTTAATATACTCAATGATGAATCATCACCAGTCCTCTGGGGTAGACAAATCCTAAGATTCACAAGCTTTTGAGTGAAGTTTTTCTTTTCATTTTAATTCGGCCATAAGGTATAGAATTAGACCATGGTATTCATTCATGGCTGATATGTTTCTGAACTCCGTTCTCCTGCGTTATCCTCATATTAATCAAGAGCGTCATAGAATCCCTACAGTGTGGAAACAGGCCCTTCGGTCCAACAAGTCCACACTGACTCTCTGAAGAGTAACCCACCCAGATCTATTCCCCTACCCTATTATCCTACATTTTACCCCTGACTAAGGCACCTAACCTGCACAGCCCTGAACACTACGGGCAATTTAGCATGGCCAATTCACCTAACCTGCACATCTTTGGACTGTGCGAGGAAACCGGAGCACCCGGAGGAAACCCCCGCAGACACGGGGAGAATATTCAAACTCCACACAGACTATCGCCAAATGCTGGAATCGAACCCGGGTTCCTGGAGCTATGAAGCAGTAGTGGTAACCATGGAGCCACCATGCCGACCCCAATCTCTGTCTTAAATATACTCAATGACTTGGCCTGTATAGCCTTCTGCAGCTATGAGTTCCACAGTTCCTTTATTGATCAGAGCATTGAGTATAAGAGTTGGGAGATCATGTTGTGGCTGTACACGACAGTGGTTAGGCCACTTTTGGCAAATTGTATACAATTCTGGTCTCCCTCCTATCAGAAGGATGTTGTAAAACCTGAAAGGATTTAGCAAAGATTTACAAGGATGTTCCCAGGGTCAGAGTGTTTCAGCTGTAGGGAGAGGTTGAATAGGTTGGGGCTGTTTTCCCTTAATCATTGGAGGCTGAGGGGTAACCTTACACAGGTTTATAAAATCATGAGGGTATGGATAAAGTAAATAGACAAGGTCTTTTACCTGGGCTGAGGGAGTTGAAGGATTTATAAAGGACGTAAGAGGCAACTTTTTCACACAGAGGGTAGTACGTGTATGGAATGAGCTGTCAAAGGAAGTGGTGGAGGCTGGTACAATTACAACATTTAAAAGGTATCTGGAGGGGTATATGAATAAGAAAGGTTTAGAGGGATATGGGCCATGTGCTGGCAAATGGGACTGTTTCTGTGCTGTACGTTTATGGCTCTATTAATCATCTTCTGGCTGAAGCAATTCCTCCTAATCTCAGTTCTAAAGGGTCATCTCTTCAATTTGAGGCTATGTCCTTGGGTCCTAGTCTCTCCTACTCGTGGAAACATCTTCTCCATGTCCGCTCTATCCAGGTCTCTCAGTATCCTTTAAGTTTCGTAGACCACAAGGTCTGGTAGTCTGCGTCTTTGACTGATTAGCAGGGTGTGATGAGTAGGGTCCCATTGGGGTCCATGCTGGGGAATAAAAACCGAAAAGACTGCAGATTCTGTAAATCAGAAACAGAAAAGCTGGAAAAGCTCAGCAAGTCAGGCGGCATATGTAGAGAGAAATCAGAGTTAACGTTTCTGGTCCGGTGACCCTTTCCAATGGTAACTAGGAAAGTGATGGTCTATGTGCAGGAGATAGGGTAGGGAGGGGGTAAGGAGTAAACAAAATATGGGTATAGAGTCCAAAGAGAGAGAAGAGCTGTTAGACAGACAAAGGAATAGATATCAATCTGGCTAGGAATTGTATTAATGAGGACAGTTCGTTTCTAACAGTGGATTGTGTGTAATAGCAGACTATTGATAACAAGGCCTGGTGTGTAGGGGTAGGGGCAAGGATATGGGAGACTTCAAACCCTAAAGTCTATGCTGGGGCTTCAACTTATTACAATTAATAATAATGACGGAGATGAGGGGAGTAAATACACAGGCAGCACAAAGACAGGTCGGAAAGTATGTTGTCAAGAAGGCATGAGGAAGTTGCAAATAGGCCTAGATAGGTTGACTGAGTGGGCAAAATTCTAGTTGATGGAATATAATGTGAGAAAATGTGACATTCTTCACTTTGGCAAGAAGAATTTTAAAGCAGAATCTTATTTAAAATGAGACTGACTGTGGGATTTAAGTGTTCGACTGCATGAATCAAAAAGCTGGTGCGCAGGTTGAACATCTAATCAAGAAGGCTAATGGGATGCTATCCTTTATGATGAGATTTTGATTTAAATTTAGATTTATTGTCGCATGCATATAAAGATACGCAAAGTGTTGCCACGCTCCGGCACCATCTTCAAACACTGAATGCAATGCAAGATTTCACAGCAATAGAGTTCATCTTCCTTTGTTGTTCTTGTTCTGTCTTCACTGTTCCTCCAGTCACTGCTTGACATCAGCCAGAGACTCTGAAATGGGCCCCTGGGTCTCTGTAAGAGGCACTCACCTGGAGAATCCATGCTGTAGCAGAGTTGTGTCCGACTGGTCCTGGCATTGCTGCTGCTGCCAGAGGCCTCCTCCTTCACTTGCCACTCGCCAGGATTTAAAGGACAAAAAGGGAGGAATTGAATAAAGGAAAGGCAATAAAACAAGGAACTTCAGATGCTGGAGAACGAAAACAAACAAAAACAGAAGCTGTTAGAGAAAGTTAGCAGGAATTTGAAATGTGAACTCTGTTTTCCCTCCACAGATACTGCCATACCTGCTGTGTTTCCACAGCCATTTCTGGTTTTGTGATTAAAGTAAGGATGTTAAGCTTCAGGTATACAGGGCGTGGGCAAGATCACACATTGAACACTGTGTTGGTGTCCTCATTTAAGGAAGCATTTGAGGCAGTTCAGACGTGTTTCACCAGGTTGATACTAGGAATTAGTGGGTTGTCTTATGAGGATACTTGAATAGGCTGGGGTTGTTTCCCCTGGCATTTCAAACCATGAGGGATGACTTGATCGTAGTGTACAAAATTCTGAATGAGCTTGTTGAGGAGAATGTGAAAAGGATATTTCCTCTTGTGAGTCAGTCTAGAACTAGAGCGTACCATTTTAAAATCTGGGGTCACCATGTTTCGACAGGGATTAGATTAGATTCCCTACAGTGTGGAAACATGCCCTTCGGCCCAACCAGTCCACACCGACCCTCCAAAGAGTAACCCACCCAGACCCATTTCCCTCTGACTAATGCACCTAGCACTATGGGCAACTTGACATGGCCAATTCACCTGACCTGCACATCTTTGGGCTGTGAGAGGAAACCGAAGCAAAGCCACACAGATAGGGGGAGAATGTGCATACTCCCTACAGCCAATCACCTGAGGCTGGAATCAAACCTGGGTCCCTAGCGCTGTGAGGCAACAGTGCTAACCACTGAGCCACTTCTGCATCTATTTTGTATGTTTAATTTTTTTTCAACCGCTGGTATATGCTAATAGTATGATGTTGACGTGGCACAATGTCATACTCTGACATATCCACCCCCCTGATTATTCAATGTTCCCTATTGTGATAAGCTGCCTGTCTCTTCCACTCCACTAAGAAGCAATGCAAACTACAGAGTAGAGTGGGGTAGGGTAGCTTTTTCTTTGTCATTTCTACAATATACAACTGATTCAGTAAAAACGAGGCAGCGTTCCTCCAGAACTGAAGGTGTCACATGGACAGCACAAACTACACACTCGTACACATCATAAAGTGCATAAGAAATGCAAAACATGCAGGTTACAGTGTAACAGAAGAATTATAAATAATAGACATTTGTCCAGCAGCAATTTGAAGTCATGCAAGAATTTCAGATGGGAAAGAGTCCGATCATATGGTGTTAAGGAGCCTGATGGCTCGGGGGAAGAAACTGTTGCACAGTCTGGCCGTCAGAGACCAAATGCTCCGGCATCTCCTGCTGGATGGCAGGAAGGAGAAGAGTTTGAGTGAGGACTGTATGGGGTCTTCCACAATGGCTGGCTGTTGGTAACTCAACATTAAAGACCCTATTTGCTAAGAAAACAATGTGACCAATACAAAAATGGCAGTCCCTAAGCCAGTACTAAAGTCAGTGAGTGTGTACTAAGGATAATAATGTGAAGTATTCAGGGTTTGGCAGCCTCTCAATAGATGTCCAGTGTGTGAGCACTGAGAAAGAAAGTTAAACACCATGGGATAATCAGTTATGTATGTGTCCCTGCACACAAAACAACCTGGCAAAATTAAATGGAGTCTTAGGTGTCCCTGAACTAAAAAGAAAGTAATTGATGTGCTGAAGAGGTTTGTGAATTGGTCTGAGAGGGGGTGTAATAGTGTGATGAGGTTGCTTGCTTGCCAATACCAATTTACATAGATGAATGGACAGAAAGGCTGTTGGTGATGGAGCATGCAGGAGCTTTGTTCAGCAAAAGCACTTGGATGATGGCCAAGCTAAGCATCAGGCAGACTGCAGCTGTCAGATAGTCTCTCTTATTTATATGTCAGGAATTTACACCATCTAGTTTCTCAGGGAGAGAAGATTTGGAATTGGCATATAAATAAGGTTAGTTGGAGCTTTACTGAGATGGAGATAAGGTAGTTGCCGCTCATTGGTGATGTTCTGAAATTGTCTTTAAAGACTTCAGGTCAAATGGAAAAAGCACTTTCTCAACTTCAAGGTTCGGATTTTTTTCGTTCTCTCTGTATTTTCTCAACTTTCTCATCATTGCTTACACAACACCAGAGTGGGGAAAATTCCAGCTGTAGTCTTTTAACGTTGATTATATCAAATCTACTTGTGTTGCTAGTTCATTTATCTTGTTATTAATGCCACCTGTATTCAGGCAAAGAGTCTTTAATATTAATTTTTATGACTGTTCCTTTGAACATAAGAACAGGCTACATGGAGCAGACTTTGAACAGATATAGCAGTGCAAAACAGGATATCCACAAGGTGATTAAAGCCATTAGCAACAGGCTTGTATTCAACTACAAACTGTAACCTCATGACACATTGTATCTCCCACTGTACCATGATCATCAACCACATTTCAATGAGGGGTGCAAAAGGGCATGATAGGAGCAGCACTAAGCATACCTAAAGTAAAGTGACTAATGCTACAGCATAGGCTGACTTGCATGCCAAACACACACGCTCTCTCGTTTTCCAACACATATTTTTGTCATTTATATAAATTATTTGAATTTGAATACAGAGGATTGGTTAGTACATTTGCAGATGATACCAAAAATTGGTGATGCAATAGACAGTGAAGAAGGTTGCCTCAGAGCACAACAGTACTTTGGTCAGATGGGTCAATGGCTGAGGAGTGACAGATGGAGTTTAATTTAGATAAATGCGAGGGAAGAACATATACGATGAATGGTAGGGTCCTCAGGAGCATTGTTGAACAAAGAGACCTTGGGGGCAGGTTCACAGTTCCTTGAAGGTGGAGTCACAGTAGACAAGCTAGTGAAGAAGGAGTTTGGTGAACTTGCCTTTCTTGGTCAGTGCATTGAGTATAGAAATTGGGAGGTCATGTGCTGCTGTAGAGGATGATTGTTAGGCCACTTTTGTGATACTGCAATCAATTCTGGTTTTCCTGTTATAGGAAAAGGGCAGAAAAGATTTACAAGGATATTGGAGGGTTTAGGAGACAGTGAGGTCTGCAGATGATGGAGATCAGAGTTGAGAGTGTGTTGCTGAAAAAGCACAGCAGGTCAGGGCAGCATCCGAGGAGCAGGAAAATCGATGTTTCGGACCGGAGTCCTTCACCAGGAATTGGAAGATTTAGACAATAGGAAGAGACTCAATAGGCTGGGGCTATTTTCCCTGGAGCATCAGAGGTTGAGAGGTGACCTCAACGAGGTTTATATAACCATGAAGGCCATGGATAGGGTGAATAGCCAAGGTCTTTTTCCCAGGGTAACAGTGCGAATCTAGAGGGCATCGATTTAAGGTGAGGGGGGAAAGATTTAAAAGGGACCAAAGGGGCAACATTTTCACGCAGAAGGTGGTGTGTGTATGGAATGAACTACCAGAGGATGTGGCGGCAGGTACAGTTGTAGCATTTAAAAGGCATCTGGATGGGTATATGAATAGGAATGGTTTAGAGGAATATGGGTGAAATGCTGACAAATGGGCCTAGATTAATTTAGGATATTTGGTTGGCATGGATGAATGAGATTGAAGGATCTGTTTCCTTGACGTACAACTCCATTTGTCTATGACTCTAGTTGTGGAGAATTAAACAACAAACAGTTGTTGGAGGCTTCACAAATATCCCCTTTCTCAATGATAAGGAAGCCCAGATCAATAGTGTAAAAAAGATGGCGGAAGGATTTACATCTATCTTCAGTCAACCAAGAGAATGATTTGTTGTGGCCTATTCCTGATGTCCCCAACATCACAGATCCTCAACCAATTTTATTCACTCCACATGATATCACGAAATAGCTAAAGCCTCTGGGTGCTGGAAAGGTTGTGAATCTTGACAATATTTCTGGCGATAGTCCTGAAGGTCAGGGCTGCAAAACTAGCTGTGTCCCTTGTCAAATTGTCCCAGTACATTTACAATATGGCATCTACTGGACAATGTGGAAAATTGCCCAAAAACATATTATGTACAAAGAACAGGACAAATCCAACCCAGCTATTACCTATTATCAATCAACTATTGATCAGTGACAAAGTGGTGGAAGGAAACATCAACAGTACTCTCAAGCAACACTTGCAAAAGTGAAACTCACTCACTGATACTCAGTTTGGGTTCCATCAGGGCCACACAAATCATGATCTCTTTGCTGCTTGGGTCAAAGATGGACAAAAAAGCCAAACTCCATCAGAGAAGTGAGACTGACTGCAGTCCCTCATTAAGGCCACGTTTGACCGAGTGTGGCATCAATGAACCCGAGCAAAATTAATGCCAAAGGGAATCAGGGAGAACATTCTTCGATAGAAGTTCATGCCTAGCATAAAAGGAAGATGGTTGTGGTTATTGGATGATCTCAGCTCCAGGGCTTCCCTGGAGGAGTGGTCAGTGTAGTATCTTAATCCTAACCATCTTTAGTCACTTTATTCTTGTTGTTCCCTTCATCAAAAATCAGGTGTAGGGATGTTCGCTGATGATTGAATAATGTTTTGGACCATTCACAACCCTTTAGATACTGAAGCAGTCCATATCTAAGTGCAGCAAGACATGGACAATACCCAGTTTTGAATTGATAAATGCTAAGTAACATTCACACTATACAAGTGCCAAGCAGTAACCATCTCCAACTGCACTTCTAACCATCACCCCAAAATATTCTATGGCATTACATCACTGCTATCAACAACTTGCAAAATGAAGTAAATGATTTGGATGCGAGCACAAGAGGTACAGTTAGTAAGTTTGCAGATGACAACAAAATTGGAGGTGTAGTGGACAACGAAGAGAGTTCAGATTACAACAGGATCTTGACCAGATGGGCCAATGGGCTGAGGAGTGGCAGATGGAGTTTAATTCTGATAAATGCAAGGTGCTGCATTTTGGGAAAGCAAATCTTAGCAGGACTTATACACTTAATGGTAAGGTCCTAGAGAGTGTTGCTGAACAAAGAGACCTTGGAGTGCAGGTTCATAGCTCCTTGAAATTGAAGCCGCAGGTAGATAGGATAGTGAAGAAGGTGTTAGGTATGCTTTCTTTTATTGGTGAGAGTATTGAGTACAAGAGTTGGGAGGTCATGTTGCGGCTGTAGATGACATTTGTTCGGCCACTGTTGGAATATTGAATGCAATTCTGGTCTCCTTCCTATCGGAAAGATGTTGTGAAACTTGAAAGGGTTCAGAAAAGATTTACAAGGCTGTTGCCAGGGTTGGAGGATTTGAGCTACAGGGAGAGGCTGAACAGGCTGGGGATGTTTTCCCTGGAGCGTCGGAGGCTGATGGGTGACCTTATAGAGGTTTACAAAATTATGAGGGGCATGGATAGGGTAAATAGGCAAAGTCTTTTCCCTGGGGTCGGAGAATCCAGAACTAGAGGGCATAAGTTTAGGTGGTGAGGGGAAATATATTATAGAGACCTACGGGGCAACTTTTTCATGCAGAGGGTGGTATGTGTATGGAATGAGCTGCCAGAGGAAGTGGTGGAGGCTGGTACAATTGCAACATTTAAGAGGCATTTGGATGGGTATATGAATAGGAAGGGTTTGGAGGGATATGTGCCTGGTGCTGGCAGGTGGGACTAGATTGGGTTGGGATATCTGGTCGGCATGGATGGGGTTGGACCGAAGGGTCTGTTTCCATGCTGTACATCTCTATGACGCTAATGTCACATGCACCTTTTCCCACCAGCACACCAGAATGGCCCAGACACAAAGTAGCACTGTAAATGACTGACTATCTCTAGTATTTTCCTCCACTGGTCAGTTCATTTCTTCCAGTTCCTCACAAACAACATCAAAGGTAATTTAAAAAGTGGCAAAATGGACAAGTCAGGCAAGTCATACAAAAATTAATTATATTTAAATGCCTCAATTACAAAACAAAAACTTCGCAACTTTACGTTTTATCATACACTCATGTGGATACCCTTTGTATCCATGTATAATGACAATCTTCTTCTTCATTCTCTTATAATTTTAACATGGTATGGCCCATGTGGCTTTAGCAAGGCTAGAGGCTACCCATCCCCTGCTGTGACTATTCAGATATACTTGAATGATGGCCTTTAGATTTTAGTGCACTTCAGGGCCCTACCAAGTCCACTCTGTCAATAGGTGTGCAAAAGAAGACTCAGCTATTGGGAAATGAGACAGCATGTCAGTATTGATTGGGGGAGGGGAGCATGGATAGGATGGTGAGGCAGTGAGTAAGCAGTGGAAACACTTTGAGTAGTCTTAACTTCTATGTCACCTTTTCACTCCTGTCAAAGTGTTGGAAAGCACTTTGGTACAGAAGCTGCTGTAAGGTCAAGGCTATTTCATCATTATTAGGGTGCCAGATATATTGCCATCCAGTCTATATGATTGTGGTCAAAGCTTGTGCAAATACATTTGCTTGGGAGTGTTGAATGAGTTGGCCACTCTTTCAATGTGAGAAGAAATCATTATGATGCACTGCAACATTTAGCTCAGCATTTAGTTAGTGTGCTTGGAAAACCTGCCAACATATCAGACATTTACACATCTGAATAACTTTCCTTAATATCAGCAGGTTCCAGGGTGAATTATCTGTGCTAGCTGAGCAGAGCTTGCTGACATTCTACTTGCCTGCAGAATTGTCACTTTTACTCCTGTTTCCACCATTCACTCCTGCACCCTTCAGAAGCGAAAACCCAAAATGTTTCTCACTGTTCGCACTCTTTGCAGGAGCATGATTAGACTGTGTCTTTTGATGATGCACCATCAGAAGCAGTCTGAGCCTCTGACAAGGTGTGGGGGAGCCGGTGTTGGACTGGGGTGGAAAAAGTTAAAAATCACACTTTCAACAATGTGAGAAATATGATCATTTTCATGATCCTAAGCTGAAACATTCTTATCCATATCTTTTAATCTTCTTCATGAGTACAGTGCTAATGATGCTTTGTCAGAGGCTGAAGTTAAAAATCACACAACACCAGGTTATAGTCCAACAGGTTTATTTGGAAGCACTAGCTTTCGGAGCACTGCTCCTTCATCAGGTGGTTGTGGAGTGTAAGATCATATGACACGGAATTTATCGCAAAATATTACAGTGTCATGCAACTGGCATATCATTCCAGTTGCATGGCATTGAAATCTTTTGCTATAAATTCTGTGTCTTATGATCTTATACTCCACAACCACCTGATGAAGGAGCAGTGCTCCGAAAATTAGTGCTTCCAAATAAACCCCCCGTTGGACTATAACCTGATGTTGTGCGATTTTTAACTTCAGCCTCTGACAAAGCATCATTAGCACTGTACTCATGAAGAAGATTAAAAGATATGGATAAGAACGTTTCAGCTTATGATCATGAAAATGATCATATTTCTCACCTTGTTGAAAGTAGATTTATGGAGATGTGGTTGATTTTATGTTATGGAATACCAGAAAGAAGGAATTACTGTTGAGATGGGGCAGGGAAAGTTTAAAGGAGATGTGTGACGCAAGTTTTTCGCACAAAGGGTGGTGAGTGAAGGGAATGCACTGCCAGAGGGGGTGTTGGAAGTAGGCACAATAGCAGCATTCAACAAACACATGGACAAATACATGAATAAGAAGTTAAAAATCACACAACACCAGGTTACAGTCTAACAGGTTTAACTGGAAGCACACTAGCTTTCGGAGCGACGCTCCTTCATCAGGTGATAGTGGAAGGATGAAGGAGCGTCGCTCCGAAAGCTAGTGCTTCCAATTAAACCTGTTGGACTATAACCTGGTGTTGTGTGATTTTTAACTTTGTACACCCCAGTCCAACACCGGCATCTCCGAATCATGAAAAAGAAGGGAATAGAGGGATGTGATCCTGTAAGTGAAGATAGTTTTAGTATGGAAAGGCAAAATGTGTCAGCACAGACCTGGAGGATTTAAGGGCCTGTTCTTGTGCTGTATTATTCTTTGTTCTTTGTAAAATTAAAAAAAAAAGAAATGTGCAAACAAAGCATTAAATTAGAAACACAATTTAAAACATCAGACCCAAAGAAGTCTTCCTGACAAACATGACCATAAGTTCATAGTAGGTCCAGATCTAGAGTTATAGCTCTCAGATGTGGCATAGCAATGTGAAAATCCTGTTTTGCTGTCCTACATTTCACTGAAATTACTTTAATGGTGCAAACCATTTGCACATAGAAGCCAGGGGATCTAGGATAATATAGTGATGCTGTCACATGGTTATTGCTTCATTTGCCCACGGGTCCCTATAAGGTCTGCCTGTATCTTGTGGCCCATTGCCAGATATGATCCCTTCAGGTGTACTGAACAAATTAAGTTGCCTTCATTGTGCCTGTCACAGAAACACCTGAAATGTTCTTTCGCTGTCTGATATATGGAAATTTTGAAAAGTGGTCAGGACTAGGAGAAAGTCATTGCCGTGTCTGGTGAATAAATCTGTTGTAACTTTGAACCAATGGGTGTGACAGTTCTATGTGTTGCTATAGTTGCGGTCTCTGGTATGCCTTGCCTATCCTCACTGTCTTCTCATGTCACTGTTTATCCATGGTCAATACACAGTATCCCATACCAGTGTCTTGATTGCTCTATGTCCGTATGTCCCTGTAGCTGTCAAAGTATGTCCTGGTGAAGAGATTTGGCTACAGGCATATGCTCTTATTTGTAAAAATCCACCTCTTGAGTCACCTGGTTCATCTTGATGTGGCTAAAGGTAATTGTGAGGGCCTGGCACCTCTCGCATTGTGTCAAGTTACAACTCAAATCTTCATCATTTGGGGCCTCTAAATCTGAGCCTCCTGGTCCAGAGGTAGGGACATTACCACTGTGCCACAAGCCCATCCTTTTACACAAACATCCCAATGTGCCTCCTGTTGTGGGTCATTAGCTATGTTTTCCTGAAGTTGCTTGAATGTTCTAACCAAAATTCATCACAGCCACATTAAGCATATCTTCCACCTCAATACTCAAATTGTCTACCTTTCAATCCCATGAAATATCTGCAGTCTTATTTACATTTAGTAATCTCCTAATTTTATCCAAAGGAACTTTGTTGATACCAGGTTTTTAACAAATGGGAAGTCATCTCCCTGTACCTTTTACAGGAAGTTGTTACAGTCTAGGTGGTGCACTTGGCAGTGGTTGGTGCCAAGTCTTTGGTTGCGATTGGTTTCCCCAGTGAATTGCTTACCACACAGGTATGTAATTACATCTTGTGTTACCATATACCAGAGACAATGTATCATGCTTGTGTTGGAATAATTGGATTGTGCTTTTGATAGCCATTTGGATTCACTGCAATTGATTTAACATCCTGCAAGATGGACTCTCCTGGCCCTGTCTGAGATACATCAGCTTCCAGGCCACTGTACTGTTCTGCTGATAATCCTTGTGTTGGTGGTCATGCTTCTTTTCACAAGGG
This sequence comes from Chiloscyllium plagiosum, assembly GCF_004010195.1. Classification (NCBI taxonomy): domain Eukaryota; kingdom Metazoa; phylum Chordata; class Chondrichthyes; order Orectolobiformes; family Hemiscylliidae; genus Chiloscyllium; species Chiloscyllium plagiosum. Next base: position 147,145,766 of record NC_057710.1, on the reverse strand, counting down.
ACAGCTTTCCTTACAGGCTCTTACTCAAACTTCATAGGTACAATGTCAAATATTATTTCAGGAGTGCTAAGACCGTGTAAAGTCTTTTCCCCAGGGTTCGGGAGTCCAAATCTAAAGGGCATAGGTTTAAGGTGAGAGGGGAAAGATTTAAAAGGGACCAAAGGGGCAACTTTTTCATGCAGAGGGTGGTGTGTGTATGGTATGAGCTACCAGAGGAAGTGGTGGGGGCTGGTGCAATTACAACATTTACAAGGCATCTGAATGGGTATATGAATAGGAAAGGTTTGGAGGCATATGGGCCAAGTGCTGGCAAATGGGACTAGATTAATTTAGGATGTCTTATTAGCATGGACGAGTTGGATTGTTCCCATGCTGTACATCTCTATGGCTCTATGACCTTTAACAAATAGCTGTGGCTTTAACCTTACAACTAATTTTTTTTTAAATAATTCAGTTTTAAAGCGACAAAGCAGCCTACACATGTAAGGCTGTCTCCAGTTACTGTCTATGTATAATCACAGTTTGACTGCTATTAAACTCTGTGCTATGAGTGAGCCAGATCATTATCATAGGTACTAGAGGAGCCATTATTCTTCTGTTTACATTCCATCGTAGGTGTAATCCTTATAATGGTCATGGAGCTAATAACGTCAATCTAACTGTAATTTGTTTTGGATCAATTCCCCTCCTGTCTAAACACATGATCCTTGTGGATTCTTTTCTGATTTATTTTGTGATTCGCAATGATTAATTTATTTGTATATGCCAGGTAAATGCAGTTTGCTGGAACATGGGTGTTGATTACTAATTTGTGGTTTGTGTTCCTTCATTGCATGCTCTTTGTTGCATGGCCAACACAGCGAATGAATAGCTTTTTTTGTCAGTCTTAGCATCCCAAGTCCTCATTTGTGAACTAAATTGATTTGGAAGTCATGTCCGTGCTCTACTCACATAATGTGAAGGGAAGTCAGATTCCAGTTTAAATTTTCCACTAGCCACAGCAATCGTAACCACCCAGAATTCCCTGTTGGATGTCTTTTTCCCTGACAGAAAATCCCAGATCTATCTATTTTTAAGGCAGACACTTACACTGGGAACATTGCTGGACTTCTACCAATGTTTGAATGTTTTTGTTTTGTCGTAATGACCCGAATCAGACACCATATTCAAAATTCCTGATGAAGGGCTTTTGCCCGAAACTTCGATTCTCCTGCTCCTCGGATGCTGCCTGACCTGCTGTGCTTTTCCAGCAACACACTCTCGACTCTGATCTCCAGCAACTGCAGTCCTCACTTCCGCCTACCATATTCAAAATATTATCTCTATCGAACAGTACATAAATTGGTTATTTCTTTTGCTTACGGTTTTGACTCTGTAGTTCAACATTGTATCAGTCTTATTGATTGCTACTTTCCTTCAGTTGGACAAGTTTACCTTTTGTATCAACTAGAACTAGGTAAAAACAAGGCCTACAGATGCTGGAAACCAGAGTCAAGATTAGAGTGGTGCTGGAAAAGCACAGCAGGTCAGGCAGCATCCGAGGAGCAGGAAAATCGACATCTCGGGCAAAAGCCCTTCATCAGGAATTTTGAATATGGTGTCTGATTCCTGATGATGGGCTTTTGCCCGAAACATCGATTTTCCTGCTCCTTGGATGCTGCCTGACCTGCTGTGCTTTTCCAGCACCACTCTAATCTCGACTCAGAACTGTTGAAGTCTATTTTAGGTTTATTGATATCTATTTTAACACCACTCATGGAATTGGTATGTGGTTTCTTTATCTTTTCTTGTCTAGCACTTCACAATTCTCTGTACTAACACTCATGTGCTTGTTCTGCCAATTCCATTATTGTTTAATTCATTGTATGGTTTCTGAGCTGCCTCTTCAGATTGTTGTGACAGGTCAGTTTTGTGATCACTGGCAAACGTTATTACTTTGCATTCATTTTCCAAATTCAGTTCATTTATAAAATTAGAAATAATAGCAGTCCCAACATTCTATTCCCGACCGATCGCATTCATCACTTTTCCCCCACGTGCCACCATTCTATCACGAAGTAATCATTGCTTCTTGCTTTTCAATTCTATTCTTATCATTTCAAGAGTTTAACCTGAATCCTCGCAAATTCTGAGTTTAGTTAATATAGTCTTTCATACGGAATTTTATCAACATACACCAATGCACTTACCATAGTCCATGTATGATTCACTTCCTCAAATAGTTTTGTGAGGTTAGATCTTCCCTTCTCTTTCCATGCTGACTGTTTTAACTACTCTGCTAAAATGATTCTCAAGTTTACCCTAATAATAACTCTGTTATTTTACATGACTTACTGGCAGGCTTAAAGGATTCATTGTTACCTGCATCTTTTCCAAAGCAGTGTGTTTTCATAAAACAATATTTATTACAGGATTGGATATGGAAAATGCCACCATTTTTATGACCTTCTTAAACTGAAAAGACATTGGCTGAATTCCATAGGGGCCTGAATGACATGGGCTTTGGTGAGAAATATGGCAGAATTGGATGAGAAGCCCAGTGTGGCCGATCTCAATGTTAGAATCCATACAGTGTGGAAACAGGCCCTTCGGCCCAGCAAGTCCACACCGACCCACTGAAGAGTATCCCACCCAGACGCAGTCCCCTACTATGCTACATTTACCCCTGATTTACGCTACATCTAACCTACATATCCCTGAACACTATAGGCAATTTAGCACAGTCAATTCACCTAACCTGCACATCTCTGGATTGCGGGAGGAAACCGGAGACACGGGGAGAATGTGCAAACTCCCCACAGACAGTCACCCAAATCCAGGGCCCTGGCACTGTGAGACAGCAATGCTATCCACTGAGCCACCGTGCCACCCATTAGAAACAATTTGCTGTTTTTTTAACAAAGTTCCGGACGTTAATGCATACCCATGCTAGGCAGTGGTGAATTGCCTATTAAAAGTGATTATTGCTTGTTTATTACCTTTTTAACTGTATATCTTACCTGGTTAATATGTAGTTTCCTATCCTCCCACCCACTACAAGCAAGATGGACATGGAAGTCAGACTGGGTACGTAGTGACTTCAGTTCACCACTGGATGCGAAAAGCCTCCATGTTGCTCACTACACAATAGGATTTCAGTGTGTGATCCTTGAGTGCCAGCTACATGCATCCCCTGATGGACCAGACTGCATCTCAGTGTTGCTCAGTTTCCTTTCATAGCGCTCGCTCACTTGGCGTTTATCTGAATGCTCACAGCGTCCTTGACATGTCTTGTCATTCCATGTCTATTAATGCTTAGGGCATTGAAGTGTGGCTTGGAGAGTTAGAACTAAGGTAAGGCTTCTGCTGATCACACAATGTTCAGCATCAGAGAGTGTGTTGGGAATGGAAGGAAATTATGCAGTGGGTGACTCACTCAAGGCGGTCCAATTTAGAAGTGGAGTACCACACTTAAACCTTGAGTATTGACCGGTTTATTTGTGAGCTCACAGGGAGAGACAAGTCAACTGGATGGCCACAAGTCACTCCAATGAGATACAGCGAATCACGTTATTATATCGGTTACAATCGATAAACAATTAACCAACTGTTAATTGCAGGATAATGAGCTAGACGCCTTGCTCAGTCATTAGCTTCAGTCATGTAATATCTGGACAGTGTTGGTTAGTGGCGGATAAGCAGGTGTTGGTACAATAGGTCCTTGCAAAGAGATGAATAGCCCCATTCAAGGGAAGAATTTGTTTATCAGGTATCAGTTCAGCTGCAAGGCCAACCATCTTAGCTGGGCATGGAAAACACAGGCTTTTAGCATGCAGGCATTAAGATGAGATTCAAAATGGATTCCAGGCTTTTAATGTAACAAAATTCCCCCGGGCCTGACGGGATATATCCTAGGATTATGTGGGAAGCAAGAGAGGAAATTGCAGTACCGTTGGCAATGATCTTCTCGTCTTCACTGGCAACGGGGGTGGTACCAGGGGACTGGAGAGTAGCGAATGTTGTGCCCCAGTTCAAAAAAGGGAATAGGGATAACCCCGGGAATTACAGGCCTGTTAGTCTTACTTCTGTGGTAGGCAAAGTAATGGAAAGGGTACTGAGGGATAGGATTTATGAGTATCTGGAAAGACACTGCTTGATTAGGGACAGCCAGCACGGATTTGTGAAGGGTAGGTCTTGCCTTACAAGTCTTATCAGCACGGATTTGTGAAGGGTAGGTCTTGCCTTACAAGTCTTATTGAATTCTTCGAGGAGGTGACCAAGCATGTGGATGAGGGTAGAGCAGTGGATGTAGTGTACATGGATTTTAGTAAGGCATTTGATAAGGTTCCCCATGGTAGGCTTATGCGGAAAGTCAGGAGGCATGGGATAGAGGGAAATTTGGCCAATTGGATAGAAAACTGGCTAACCGGTCGAAGGCAGAGAGTGGTGGGAGATGGTAAATATTCAGCCTGAAGCCCAGTTACAAGTGGAGTTCCGCAGGGACCAGTTCTGGGTCCTCTGCTGTTTGTAATTTTTATTAATGACTTAGATGAGGGAGTCGAAGGATGGGTCAGTAAATTTGCAGATGATACGAAGATAAGTGGAGTTGTGGACAGTGAGGAGGGCTGTCGTCGGCTGCAGAGGGACTTAGATATGATGCAGAGCTGGGCTGAGGAGTGGCAGATAGAGTTCAACCCTGCCAAGTGTGAGGTTGACCATTTTGGAAGAACAAATAAGAATGCGGAATACAGGGTTAATGGTAGGGTTCTTAGTAAGGTGGAGGAGCAGAGGGATCTT
>NC_057710.1:147130618-147139419 GCF_004010195.1 Chiloscyllium plagiosum | reverse complement strand
CCCCACTCCGGCCTATCACCCTCACCTTAACCTTCTTCCACCTATTGCATTTCCGACGCCCCTCCCCCAAGTCCCTCCTCCCTACCTTTTATCTTAGCCTGCTGGACACACTTTCCTCATTCCTGAAGAAGGGCTTATGCCCGAAACGTCGATTCTCCTGTTCCTTGGAAGCTGCCTAACCTGCTGCGCTTTTCCAGCAACACATTTTCAGCTAAGGTCATATTTAAGCCAGTGTGGAATGACAGTATTTTGCTTCTTCGCTCACATCCTCTAAAGAAACCACTTCAATTTTCCAGGCAATTATGGCAGAAGGCTGGTGGAATCATTGAGGAATTTAAGCCTCCTGGTGAATACTTTGTTCATGATAATCAATCTCCCATAGAACTGCTGAAGGAAATATCCTATCAAGTGTAGTTTATTTTTATTCACTCATGGGGTGTGGGCATCTCTGGTTGAGCCAGCATTTCTTGCCCATCCTTAAATGCCCTTGGGAAGGTTTTGAAGAGCTGCCTTCTTTAACTGCTGCACTCCATGTACTGAAGGTAGACTTACTATGCCATTACATGATTTGGAGATGCCAGTGTTGGACTGGGGTGTACAAAGTTAAAAATCACACAACACCAGGTTATAGTCCAACAGGTTTAATTGGAAGCACACTAGCTTTCCACTAGCATCGCTCCGAAAGCTAGTGTGCTTCCAATTAAACGTATTGAACTATAACCTGGTGTTGTGTGATTTTTAACTTTATGCCATTACAGAGAGAGTTCTGGATCTTTACTGTCCAGATTTGGCTCAATAATGACCAAGATTTGCAACATCATGTGTTCACTACCAAAAGGCTTATGTATGAGTCATAATCATGGAGTCATACAGCACGGAAACCAACCCTACAGTCCAACTCATCTGCACCAACCAGATATCCCAGTCTGACCTAGTCCCAGTTGCCAGCCTTTGGCCCATACCCTTCCTATTCATAAACCCATCCTGATGCCTTTTTAAATGTTGTAATTGTACCCACCTCCACTACTTCTTCTGGCAGAGTGTTCTGCAGACACATCACCCTGTGAGTGAAGACTGTACTCCTCGAGTCCTTCTTAAATCTTTCTGTCGGAGAAATTAGCCCAGTAAAGCGGACACCACACAAACCAGGTCGGGTGAAATGACAAGCTGTTTATTACAAGCAATATGGCTGGCAGAAAAATTGACGAGGTTGACACAGAACTGAGAATCTGTACAGGTAGATCATGGGTTCTCTTCCCCAAGCTGAGGATGAAGCCAGGTTTTATAGGAATCTTTTATAATAGGGCTAATTAAAATGGGGAAAGATACAATATATTTGGAAATGGAGTAATCTAGTTACAATGGTTACAATTGGAAACAGTTATCTGATGAATCTCCTGATTGTCGATACAATGCAACATCCCGACAGTATCAATGGATCAGGGGGTTCCAGTCCTCTTTGGAGGTAGGTGAGAATGTCTGTTCTGAAACAGTAAGGTGCTTGCATTGTTCCTGTTCCTGGGAGTGATGTCCATGGTGGTGCCTGATCAGTTCTTTGTGTAGCTTTGCTATTGCTGTGTTATGAGACTGCCCTTGGGGCTTTGGGACAGCTGTGTTGACTGGGTATTGTTAGTGTGTATTTGTATTGAAGTGTATTCCCTTGTCTGCGAGTGCTGTCTGGTTTCACTTGTCAACCTGTTTGGTCCCTGCTGAGGCATTCTGGGTGTTTTTGGTATAGTTTGGCCAAGTTTGCTTTCCTATGTTCTGTGTGGGCCTACTATGGGTAAGCAGGGTGGCAGATCTTTTCCCACACGTGCCCCTCTCACCTTAAACCTACGCCTTCTAGTTTTGGACTCTCCCACCTTGGAAAAAGACCTTGGCTATTCACCCTATCCTTGCCCCTCATGATTTTATACACCACTATAGTCACCCCTCAGCCTCTGACGCTCCAAGGAAAAAAACATCCTATTTAGCCTCTCCCTATTACTCAAATCCTTCAGACCCAGCAAAATCCTTGTGGATTTTTCTGTATCCTAACAATATCCTTCCCACACAAGGGAGATCAGCATTGTATGCAGTACTCTAAATATATATATTTTTCCTATGTATAATATGTACAAGACTACAAATTGAATTCTGTTCAAGTGCAATTCCATTCAACTTAATTCTGATGAATAATAAAAAAACCTACACAGGAAGTCTTAGTGTCTTGGTAGCAGAACTGATAGGATATACCAATGATGAAATATTAAACAGACTAAGGTTCTTTGAAAATAGAGGTAACCTTATAGAGATTTTTAACGTTACAAATACATCTCATCGGGGAAGTCAAATAGACCATAGTTATTATACTAACACTTTTACAAAGGAAATCAGGATAAATCTTTATGTAGTGAGCAAATTTGTAACTCAACGCTGCATGGATTGATAGAAGCAATTAACAGGAGCACAATTAAGGAAACGTCACGTAAGCATTTGAAGGAGAAAGGAATGGAAAGATATGTTGACAGGATTAGATGAAGTAGAGAGGGAGAAAGCCTGTGTAACCCAAACGTCAGCGTGTACCTATTGAGTAGTTTGGCTTCTGTGCCATAGCAATCTTTGCCATACCTGTACTATTTGAAAAGTCAATGGACAAATGATGGAGCAGTCAAACCCCTTTTTAAGAACATAAGAAACATGGACAGGAGTAGGCTATGTTGTCCACCAAGCCTGCTATACAGTGGTGTCTGCCTCTTGGACAACACTACAACATAATAACGTTGAGACATTGAATCAGTTATAGAGCCATAATCAGAGAGTCATACAGCATGGAAACAGACCCTTCAATTCTCATCTTTAAATTCTCAGTTAGTTATAACAGAGCATTGATGTTGTTTGATCATTAAAGTGTAGTTAACTAATTGCTATTGCAGCATTTAGGAGCCAATTGCAGGTTTTCTTGAGTAAGCAAGTTTATGTCCAGCTGATAATAAGGCAATTAATAAAAATGCAATAACTAGGAGAGAAGCCTACAGGTATAAAATTAAAATCTGATCCAGTACAAAAGGGATGATAAAAAGGATATAAAGTTTAAGATTATCCTTGAGACTTAAACTGTTCACCTTGGACCCCTATTGTTTAGTTGGTGCCTTGGGTCATCCGCAGTTGTGATTATTTCAGTACCAATATAGTTAGACCGTAAGATATAGGAGCAGAATTAGTTACTTCAGCCCATTGGATCTGCTCAGACATTTAATTATGGCTGATATGTCTCTCAGCTCCATTTCTCCTGCCTTCCCTCTGTAATCCATGATCCTCTTCCTAGTCAAGAACCTGTCTATCTCTTTCTTTAAGACCCTCAGTGACCTGGCCCCCACAGCCTTCTACAGCAGTGAGTTCCACAGATTGGCCAACCGATGGCTGAAGAAATCCCACCTCATCTCATTTCAAAAGCATCATCCCTTCACTCTGAGTCTGTACCCTTGGGTCCTTGTCATTCCTACTTGTGGAAACATCTTCTCCACGTCCACTCTATCCAGGCCTCTCAGTATTCTGTAACTTTCAGTGAGATCACCTCCTAACATTCTAAACTCCATCGAGTGCAGATCAACTGCTCCTCATAACACAAGACCTTCATTCCCAGGATCATACTTGTAAACCTCCTCTGGACTCCCGCAAACACCAACATCCTTCCTTAGATTTGGGGCTCAAAACTGCTCGCAATATTCCAAATACGGTTTGACCAGAGTCTTGTACAGCCTCAGCAGTACATCTCTGCTCTTGTATTCTAGTCCTCTTGAAATGAATGCTAATATTGCATTTCTCTTTCTCACTGCCAACTGAACCTGCATGTTAACTTTAAAAGAATGCTGAAATAGAACTCCGAAATTTCTTTATGCTTCAGATTTCTGAAGCCTTTACCTGTTTAAGAAATAGTCTATGTCTCTATTCTTCCTTCCAAAGTAACAACCTCACACTTTCCCACATTTTGTTCTGTCTGCCACTTCTTTGCCCACTCTCCTAGATTGCCCAAGTCCTTCTGCAGCCTCCCCTGTTTCTCAACAGATCTGATCCCTCCACCTATCTTTTTGTCATCTGCGGGATTATCAACAATACCCTCAGTTCCTTCACCCAGAGTATCAGTGTAAAAAGCAAATAGTCATGATCCCAAAACTGACACCTGCAGATCTGCACTATTCACCAGCTGCCATGCTGAAAAAGATGTCTTTATTCCCCTCTACTCTGTCTTCTGCCGGTCAGCCAATCCTCTATCCATACTGGTACCTTGCCCCTAACATGATGAGAGAAAGTGAGGGTTGCAGATGCTGGAGATCAGAGCTGAAAATGTGTTGCTGGAAAAGCGCAGCAGGTCAGGCAGCATCCAAGGAACAGGAGAATCAATGTTTCGGGCATAAGCCCTTCTTCAGGAGGGCTTCCTGAAGAAGGGTTTATGCCCGAAATGTCGATTCTCCTGTTCCTTGGATGCTGCCTGACCTGCTGTGCTTTTCCAGCAACACATTTTCAGCCCTAACATGATGAGCCCTTATCTTATTTAGTATCCTCCTGTACAGCACCTTGCCTAAGGCCTTCTGGAAATCCAAAAGGATCATGCCTTTGTCTAAATTGCTTGTTACCTTCTCAAAACATTCAAACAGATTTGTTAGGTATGACCTCCCTTGAGGAAGCCATGTTGACGCGACCTTATTTTACTTCTAAATATACTCACCTCTACCCCCTGAATCTCTTGCAGATCTACTATGCTACTGTCATGTTCCACCTGATGCAAAGTACCTATTCAGCTCCTCCACCATTTCTTTGTTCCTTATTACTACCTCTCCAGTCCTGTTATCCAGCAGTCCAGTGGCCACTTTTGCCTTTCTCTTACCTTTCATACATATGAAAACATTCTTGCAATTTTCTTTTATACCGCTGATTGGTTTGCTCTCATAGTTCATCTTCTCCCTTCCCTTATTGCTTTTTCAGTTTTTCTTCTGCTGGTTTTTAAAGGCTTCCCAATCCCCTGGCTTCCCACTAATCACCTTCAACACATTGTCTGCTTTGTCTTTCATGCTAAAGTTAAAAATCACACAACAACAGGTTATAGCCCAACAGGGTTATTGGGAAGTACGAGCTTTCGGAGCGCTTTGTCAGGTCGCTAGCTTTTCATGCTAAGAGCATAGCCCTAACCCTGACCTCTCTTGTCAACCATAGTTGATTCACCCTCAACTTGGTATGTTTCTTCTTCCTTGACATGAATTTCTGCTGTGCCTCTGGAATAACTCGTAGAAACCCTGGCCATTGCTTCTTTGCCAATTTTACAATTTTAATAACGGGGCTTGTTGGCAATGAGACCAATAATGTCCGTTAATCTGACGACTATACACATTTAGCATACTTCAATATTGCAGTTACATAGTCTGCTTCACATCCTCAGAACGTCCCAAAGCACTTTTCATTTTATGAACTGTTTTCAATTAAAGCCAGTTGCTACATCAGCAAACTTGGCAGCCAATTGACAATCGCAAAATCTCACAAACAGCAAATGTCCACTTAATCCGCCATTTTCTGTCATTTATTTGTGGAATAAGTATTGACCATAAAGTCAGGAAAACGTCCTACTTCTCTACAAATAGTGCCACAGTATATTTTACGTCGACATGAGAGGGTACGCAGGACAGCATGACAATAATGTAAATCTGGATTATGTGCTCCACTTAGACCAGAAGGTGATTGTTTAAAACAGAAGCAAGACTTATAGAACTGAGCTTTGCCAAAAAAGAAACTGTTGGTGAATAACAAGGTTATTCACATTTGTTTACTCTCATATCATCAAATCATCTCATCAGCATTAAAGTCTTTGTACTTCGAAGGCAAAACAAGCAATGCATGTTTCTTAAAATATAAGGAAAAGCAATATTACCTAGTGAATAAGACTGATGATGTCAAATTCATATCAGGGTGTTATTACTCCCACAGCTCCTCTACAGATTTACTTTTCCCAGCAATCTCAGCTTATTAGTCTGACCCTTAAAATTTCATAACATTGATTGCCATTCAATTTGTATTAACATCCATTTCTTTACCGCAGTAAGAAAGCAGCAGACATTCAGTCTGATGTGCACACTGAACAAAGGGGACCATTATCGAATGTAATTGCAATCACTGGAGTGCCAGTGGAGCAATTTTGATATGCATCAGTGTTGACTTTCTGCAAACTCATAGAAATTGTAAAAATACGAACATCACGCTGAAGTTATTTTTTATTCATCGACTGAAAAATGGATGTTCCTCGTCAAGCTGGCAAATAATGCCTGGCTGAATTGCTGTTGAACGTTGTGATGTGGATTTTAGTGGCATGCTAGATCACTTCACGGTGCCATTCAAAGTTAGTGGTGCATGCCTCTAGATTAAAAATCGGCACATGGGGCAGTGGGAAAATTCAACCCTGGATACCCCCAGGATTCCACGGAAAATTCAAGCATGTGGTGATCAATACAAGAAAAGAAGACAACCCTAGAATTAGAAAACGCAAATGAGGACCTGCTTCTACAATCACAGGCTTGGACTTGCAGTTTCATGTTACTGATTGGTTCATTTTCTTTTTTTTTAAATATTTTTACCCAGCAGCCATGCTGTGTGTGTGCAGGTGTAGGACACAGTGAAGAACAACAGGTGTTAAAATATTCATTTAGATTAGATTAGATTACTTTACAGTGTGGAAACAGGCCCTTCGGCCCAACAAGTCCATACCGACCCGCCGAAGCGCACCCACCCAGACCCATTCCCCTACATTTACCCCTGCACCTAACACTACAGGCAATTTAGCGTGGCCAATTCACCTAATCTGCACATTTTTGGAGTGTGGGAGGAAACCGGAGCACCCGGAGGAAACCCACGCAGACACGGGGAGAATGTGCAAACTCCACACAGTCAGTCGCCTGAGGCGGGAATTGAACCCGGGTCTCTGGCGCTGTGAGGCAGCAGTGCTAACCACTGTGCCACCGTGCCGCCCCACCACCAAGCTAAAAGGAAACACCTGAGTGGCCAGTGACAAGCAATGCCCTCCTCATCAAAGGTATTGATTGGTTCATTAGTGAGTGAACTAGCTTGTAATTGGAGGAGCAGCTGGGTAAGTGAGCTGCCAAGGAATCCAGTGGTTACAGGGGAAACAATGACCCAAAGTGGAGAGGGGGGGAGAGGGTATGGGGGAGAAAGAAGTAGGTTGCAAGTAGAGGGGGGAGAAGGAGGCTCCAAGGGGTAGAAGGGAGAATACGGCTGACATAATAGTGTGGAAAAGAAAACTCCAAGGAGAGGAGAGGACAAGGGATCTGCAGAAACGTTGGACTGGATGGTGGTGGATGGGAAGGAATGAGAAATGACAGTTCTAAACAGTTCAATACAGGAATACTCAATGAAGATTCAAGAAAACTTGAAATCATTGAGACAATGAATTTCTTACAAATTGATGTGGAATCTCTTGCTTAAGGCTGTGTATGCACAGGAGCTACTATATGGGGAGAAGAGTAAGTGGAGGCTTTTATAATGAGCACTGTGTCAATTTATGTCTGAGGTGGAGTATACAGTATAGAAGTGATCTGGTTAACATCTTCCAGTTTTACGTATAAGCAATGGAAATATATCCTCTGTGACCTTATCAGTCTCTGTGTATGTAGAAGGTGTATGAAGGGGAATGGTGTTTGTATGAAAAAATGTGTCAATTAGTTTTGGAAAAAAAATGATGTGTTTAATGGATTGATTTAAATACTGGCTAGAAAATTAATGCTTGTGTGCCTTAGTTTTAGAATTAGAATTTTTTAATGAGAATTAGGTTTATTGTCACGTGCACTCAACGGAGTACAGTGAAAAAAGTACAATGTCACCAACACATGGCCCCATGTTAGGTACAAATACCTAGGTACAAATCTTCGGTATAAAAAGTAGAGAAAATAAAAAATCAATTACAGAAATACATAGTACACGTTAGGAAAATAGACAGCACGGGATTTCAATAACGGCTTCCATGTACAGAGAAACCTTAATTATCCGAAGGACATGGGTGAGGAGTATTCTGTTTGGTTAACTGAGAGTTGGATAACTGATGCTGGATAACATAATGAGCCACGCAGCAGGACCTTGCGATGTTGTTCGGATCAACCATAATTCAGTTAATCGAATGGCAGACAATCGAGGTTCCTCTGTAAGTCTGACTGAATACCACTGGTTCGGAGCCATCTTCACTTTCTGTCGGCCGGCTACAATCCGCGCTCTGCTCCGGGCTGTTGGTTATCGTCCCCATTCCGCTCCGGGCCATTGGCTACAGTCCCCACACCGCTCCGGGCCATTGGCTACAGTCCCCACTCCGCTCTGGGATTGGCTATCGTCCCCACTCCACTCTGGGATTGGCTACAGTCCCCACTCCGCTCCGGGCCATTGGCTATAATCCCCACTCGGCTCCGGGCCATTGGCTACAGTCCCCACTCCGCTCCGGGCCATTGGCTACAGTCCCCACTCCGCTCCGGGCCATTGGCTACAGTCCCCACTCCGCTCCGGGCCATTGGCTACAGTCCCCACACCGCTCCGGGCCATTGGCTACAGTCCCCACACCGCTCCGGGCCATTGGCTACAGTCCCCACACCGCTCCGGGCCATTGGCTACAGTCCCCACACCGCTCCGGGCCATTGGCTACAGTCCCCACACCGCTCCAGGCCATTGGCTACAGTCCCCACTCCGCTCCGGGCCATTGGCTACAGTCCCCACTCCGCTCCGGGCCATTGGCTACAGTCCCCACTCCGCTCCGGGCCATTGGCTACAGTCCCCAC
>NC_057710.1:147123363-147128167 GCF_004010195.1 Chiloscyllium plagiosum | reverse complement strand
TCCCCACTCCGCTCCGGGCCATTGGCTATAGTCCCCACTCCGCTCCGGGCCATTGGCTACAGTCCCCACTCGGCTCCGGGCCATTGGCTATTGTCCCCACTCCGCTCCGGGCCTTTGGCTATAATCCCCACTCCGCTCCGGGCCATTGGCTATAATCCCCACTCCACTCCAGGCCATTGGCTATAATCCCCACTCCACTCCAGGCCATTGTCTACAGTCCCCACTCCGCTCCAGGCCATTGGCTACAGTCCCCACTCCGCTCCAGGCCATTGGCTATAATCCCCACTCTGCTCCGGGCCGTTGTAACCAGGCTGTTGGTTAAAGTCCCCACTCCGCTCCGGCCTGCTGGTCAATTCCATACTCCTCCGGCCTGTTGGTCAGTTCCGCACCACTCCGGCCTGCTGGTCAGTTCCATACTGCTCCGGCCCATTGGTCAGCTCTGCACAGCTCCGGTCTGCTGGTCAGTTCCACACCGCTCCGGCCTGTTGCTCAGCTCCGCACCGCTCCGGTCTGCTGGTCAGTTCCACACCGCTCCGGTCTGCTGGTCAGTTCCACACTGCTCCGGCCCATTGGTCAGCTCCGCACCGCTCCAGCCTGTTCATCAGCTCCGCACCACTCCAGCCTGCTGGTCAGTTCCACACCACTCCAGCCTGTTGGACAGCTCCGCACCGCTCCGGTCTGCTGCTCAGCTCTGCACTGCTCTGGCCCGTTGGTCAGCTCCGCACCACTCCAGCCTGTTGATCAACCCCACACCGCTCCGGCCTGCTGGTCAGTTCCACACCGCTCCGGCCTGCTGGTCAGCCCCACACCGCTCCGGCCTGCTGGTCAGTTCCACACCACTCTGGCCTGCTGGTCAGCCCCACACTGCTCCGGCCTGCTGGATAGTTCCACACCGCTCCAGCCTGCTAGTCAGCGCCACACCGCTCCGGCCTGCTGGTCAGCCCCACACCACTCCAGCCTGCTGGTCAGTTCCACACCGCTCCAGCCTGCTGGTCAGCCCCATTCCGCTCCGGCCCGCTGGTCAGCCCCACACCGCTCCAGCCTGCTGGTCAGCCCCACACCGCTCCGGCCTGCTGGTCAGCCCCACACCACTCCAGCCTGCTGGTCAGTTCCACACTGCTCCGGCCTGCTGGTCAGTTCCACACCACTCCGGCCTGCTGGTCAGCCCCACACCGCTCCGGCCTGCTGATCAGCCCCACACCGCTCCGGCCTGCTGGTCAGTTCCACACCGCTCCGGCCTGCTGGTCAGTTCCACACCACTCCAGCCTGCTGGTCAGCCCCACACCGCTCCGGCCTGTTGATCAGCCCCACACCACTCCGGCCTGCTGGTCAGCCCCACACCACTCCGGCCTGTTGATCAGCCCCACACTGCTCCGACCTGCTGGTCAGCCCCACACCACTCTGGCCTGTTGATCAGCCCCACACCACTCCGGCCTGCTGGTCAGTTCCACACCACTCCGGCCTGCTGGTCACCCCCACACCGCTCCGGCCTGCTGGTCAGTTCCACACCACTCCGGCTTGTTGATCAGCCCCACACTGCTCCGTCCGGCCTGCTGGTCAGCCCCACACCGTCCGGCCTGCTGGTCAGCCCCACACCGTCCGGCCTGCTGGTCCGCCCCACACCGCTCCGGCCTGCTGGTCAGCCCCACACTGCTTTGGCCTGCTGGTCAGCCCCACACCGCTCCGGCCTGCTGGTCAGCCCCACACCGTCCGGCCTGCTGGTCAGCCCCACACCGCTCCGGCCTGCTGGTCAGCCCCACACCGCTCCGGCCTGCTAGCAGAAGAGGAAAAGACAGAAGAGAAAACAAAAAAGAGTGAAAAAAAACAAAACAGGAACCTATTGAGGGAGGAGCTGTGGCTGCCGTGTTCTACTTCACCACCACCTCGAATGTGTATTTTTAATGGAGGGTCGGTAGTTGAAGATATTAATGAATTATTCTAATTAAGCTTCTGCATAAGTCTGAATCCCCAAGTCAATACAAACATCAAATGGATTGTTATTTATTTGGTGATACAATCTCATGGTGAGTGGCGTACCGAAAAACCAAGAAGTCCATTCTGAAAACCAAAATGTAATCAAGGAAATTTCAAGGAGATGCCTTGAATAAAAGCATTTTGTGTCTTGATTTGCATGTGGGCTATACCTGGGAAAGAAATCCGTGAAAAGAAAGGCATTGCTGACCAGTTTGTACATTCATTGTCACCCTTACTGAAACTAACTTTTTTATTCCAGATGTTTAAAACTCAATTGAACTTAAATTCCCAATTGCTATGGTGACATTGAAACCCCTGCTTGGTGGCCTGAATTGGTACAGTTCTAAACAGAGTGCAGAAGCAAATGACCCTAGTGGTACATGCACCCCTACCACTGCAAGGTAGGTGCAGAAGGTAGTAAAACATGTCTATGGGATCCTGGGCTTTAAAAATAGTGGTACAGAATATAACAGTATAGATAGTATGATCAGCACTTATAAAACCCTGGAGCAGAGGCAATTAAAGAATTAAATCTATGCCTGACCACCACACTTCAGGCAGGAGTAAAAGGAGTTAGAGATGTATTCAACCCATTAACAGTGACTGTTTAAACTCGCGGTGTCTGACGAACAGATGAGTTATCATTGAATCTGTACAATGTGGAAACAGGCCCTTTGGCCCAACAATTCCAGACCGAACCTCCGAAGAATAACCCATCCAGACCCATTCCCCTACCCTATTATCCTATATTTACTCCTGACTAATGCACCTAACCTACCCATCCCTGAACACTACGGGCAATTTAGCATGGCCAATTCACCCAACCTGCACATCTTTGGACTGTGGGAGGAAACCGGAGCACCCGGAAGAAACCAAGACAGACACGGGGAGAACATGCACACTCCACACAGACAGTCACCCGAGGGTGGAATCGAACCCGGGTCCCTGGCGATGTGAAGCAATAGTGCTAATGTTGGTGCAATTGTTTGCACTTTTGGAGCTTTCAGATAATTGCCTCAAATTGGAATAGTTATCCAACTATGCTAAAATATGTTTCCATTGGTTTAAAGCTTGTGCTGAAATGAGGTGCTTTAGGACGGGGGTGACTGGAGGCATTGCTCCTGGAATTGAAGATGAACGAGAGTGAAGAAAGACCACTCAAAGCAAAACAAAAGCGACAGAAGAGAAAAGAGAAGGAATGGACACAGCACTTGCCGCAAGAGGCTGTACCTACAGAACCTGTTCAAAGGACAGATCTCTTACCTCATTTTCTGTAATGATTAATGTTTGCCATATTTTCACTTCAAGGGTGAAATGTGCTAACTGCTGTTGCCACAGATGTAACTTGTGTCCAAGCCAAGGGTAGCGTTGATTGTGGCTGTCAAGTTGACTGGTGCTTTTAATCTTGATATGTTAGTTCCTTCCAGGCTGTTGCTAAAAACAGAACCACCATTTTACATTTTGTCATGCACTTCTACACAAAGAGAATGTCTGAGACTCTGTATTGACAACAGAAATACACTTCTTCTCGTTCTTTCCTGCCAGAGACAAACGGGTGGTATAGGATTGAGTATAGGAGCAAAGACATCCTTCTGCAGCTGGACAGGGCCCTGGTGAGACCACACCTGGAGCATTTTGTGCAGTTTGGTCTCCAAATTTGAGGAAGGACATTCTGGCTATTGGGGGAATGCAGCGTAGGTTCATGAGGTCAATTCCTGGAATGGCGGGACTATCATATGTTGAAAGATTGGAGTGACTGGGCTTATATACGCATGAATTTAGAAGGATGAGAGGGGATCTGATTGAGACGTATAAGATTATTAAAGGATTGGACACTCTGGAGGCAGGAAGCATGTTTCTGCTGATGGGTGAGTCCCGAACCAGAGGACACAGTTTAAAAATACGGGTGAGGCCATTTAGAACAGAGTTGAGGAGAAACTTCTTCACCCAGAGACAATAGACAATAGACAATCGGTGCAGGAGTAGGCCATTCAGCCCTTCGAGCCTGCACCACCATTCAATATGATCATGGCAGGAACAGGATATTGATCATCCTTAATCAATATCCTGTTCCTGCCTTATCTCCATAACCCTTCATTCCACTATCCTCAAGAGCTCTATCCAACTCTTTCTTAAATGAATCCAGAGACTGGGCCTCCACTGCTCTGGGGCAGAGCATTCCACACAGCCACCACTCTCTGGGTGAAGAAGTTTCTCCTCATCTCTGTCCTAAATGGTCTACCCCGTATTTTTAAGCTGTGTCCTCTGGTTCGGCACTCACCCATCAGCGGAAACATGTTTCCTGCCTCCAGAGTGTCCAATCCTTTAATAATCTTATATGTCTCAATCAGATTCCCTCTCAGTCTTCTAAACTCAAAGGCATACAAGCCCAGTCACTCCAGTCTTTCAGTGTAAGGTAGTCCCGCCATTCCAGGAATTGACTTTGTGAACCGACGCTGCACTCCCTCAATAGCCAGAATGTCTTTTCTCAAATTTGGAGATCAGAACTGCACACAGTACTCCAGGTGTGGTCTCACCAGGGCCCTGTACAGCTGCAGAAGAACCTCTTTGCTTCTATACTCAGTCCCTCTTGTTATGAAGGCCAGCACGCTATTAGCCTTCTTCACTAACTGCTGTACCTGCATGCTTACCTTCATTGACTGGTGTACAAAAACACCCAGATCTCTTTGTACTGCCCCTTTACCTAAATTGATTCCACTTAGGTGGTAATCTGCCTTCCTGTTCTTGCCACCAAAGTGGATAACCATACATTTACCCACATTAAACTGCATCTGCCATGCATCTAACCACTCACCTAACCTGTCCAGGT
>NC_057710.1:147116381-147120712 GCF_004010195.1 Chiloscyllium plagiosum | reverse complement strand
ATTTAAATCCTTGCTTCCTGCACCAGTTCCCCAGCCACACGTTCAAGTCCATTATCTCCCTGTTTCTGGCCACACCAGCCCGAGGAACTGGAAGCAAACCGGAGATAACCACCTTGAACGTCCTGCTTTTCAGCCTTCTTCCTAGTTCTCCAAAGTCCCGCTGTAGTATGTTCCTCCTCTTCTTCCCGACATCATTTGTGCCGACATGTATCACCACCTCTGGCGCTTCACCCTCGTCCTTTAGGATTTCCTGCACTCTGTCTGTGATGTCTTTCACCCTGGCACCAGGAAGGCAACACACCATCTTTAAATCCCGAATGCTGCCACAAAAACCCCGGTCGGTTCCTCTCACTATGGAGTCCCCTATTACCACGGCTCTGTGCGATGTCCGACTCCTCCGCTCTGCCTCCACACCAACTGTTGATTGACAGACCTGGCCGCCTCACGGACTGGCAGTGTCATCTGTCTCTACTGTTTCCAAAAGATTCAACTTGTTCCTGACAGGTACTTCCCCCGGGGTCTCTTGCACCTGTCTCCTCTCTGCCTTCCTCATCGTCTGCTCTCTTCTGCTCTTTTTTGGTATGGTCAGTGTAATAACCTCACTGAAGGTCTTGTCCAGAAAGATCTCGTTCTCTCGGATGAGCCTAAGGTCCTCGAGTTCTTTCATCAGTGCTGCAATATGCTCTGGGTGTATGGAATGCTCTGCCCCAGAAGGCTGTGGAGGCCAAGTCTCTGGATACTTTGAAGAAAGAGTTGGATAGAACTCTGCAGGATAGTGGAATCAAGGGTTATGGGGATAAGGCAGGAACAGGATACTGATTGAGGATGATCAGCCATGATCATAATGAATGTTGGTGCTGGCTCGAAGGGCCGAATGGCCTACTTCTGCACCTATTTCCTGTTGTCTATTGGCAGAACAAACCTGATGGCTTGCTTTGGATTGCAGGCTTCTCCATGCCATCATTTCTTATTAATTGCATCTGCTTTGTCTCACATGTACCACATGTGAACTTAGTTCATTTAAGGCCTTTCCACAATACTGTTGTACGGTAACATGTAGTTCAATGTCTGTTATCCTAGCAGCTGTATTAATGCTAGTTTTCTTCTGTCCTGGCTGTATTGCAACCATCATGGTTATCCTAAAGGTCAGCCAGACAAGAAGGGCTATCCACTCAGAATGACTCTCATGACTCCAATTCACATTCCATACACGCATGTACAATAGCAGATAATGACAGCCATTCTACCACAAGGCAACCTGACCACGGAGGCCAAGAGCTTGTTTAAAACCATAATTTGACTGCCTTCAATGCCGTGGGCAAGGCCTGCGATACTCGAGGACTCAATCTCAAGTTTGGAAATGGCGTGTGTAGCTTGGCCATGAGTGAACAGTTCCTTACCACCATGTGGCTGGTGAGAAGCTGATGAGCAAGAGGATAAGGAAGTGAAACCAGAAAGTGGAGCATGGTGAAGAAGAAGGGGGCTACACATGGACAGCTGTTTTCTGCCCAAGCTCCATATGATCAAGCAATTAATAACAGACACTAGTAATTTCAACCACACTTGCAACAATCCATGCACCTCATGTTTCCCCTTTGAATAGCCGGTGGTCCAACAATAGATGTAAAGAAGACCAGAAATCGCTTCCCTAGAGGATGCAGTATGGGTAATGGAAGGCCGCTGCCTTTCAATTGGAGAGACCACATGGGATCTTGGAGGGTGACCTTAGCAGCTGTAGGCCTACAGAGCCTGTCTGCATCCTGTCCACATTGGCCTGGCTTTAGCAGTTTAGGCTGGCTGGCGGGAGGCTGCTGATAGGCATATTAGAAATGTCAACCATAGAAAGGGCTTCAAGTTCATGCCCCATGGAGCTATCAAACACCAGTCCCTCAGCAGTCCGCTTGACCTGCATGACATTGGTGGGATTGCTGTCACATTCTGGAAGCCTCTTGTAACTGGGTGGGTTCAATCCCTGGGTATCTGATTTGCAAAAGGGATTAAGATGTTGGGATGCAGTGAAGGAAAGATAAAAATGTTTCAACAAGCTGTCAGGCTTGTGGTCACAGCATGGCTGTATTTGCATACATGTTATACCTGCGTTAAGAACCAACGTCCAAGATTCACACTGTCTGGGAGGTGTCAGATTGGTGAGAATCAGAGTGAACAATGTCAGAGGGATTGTTGAGGGGGGTGAGCACTGTCAAGGGGTGAGGAAAAGGGGTGAATACTATCTGGAGAGTGAGAGGGGGAGGGAGACAATGAACACTCTCTGTGGGCTTAGGATACAGGTAAACAGTGTGAGAGATTGGGAGGAGGGTGTTCTGTGGAAGGTGGGGTTAGTAGTGTCAGTGGGATGAGGCTCTACAGTTTGGAGGCTGGCAGCACCAGTTAAAAACCCTGCAGGTTGCTGACCTTGAGCTAAAGACCTGGTGCCATTCATATTGTACATGAATGATATTTCTATTATTTCATGAATCCACTTAAAGAAAACACATCAGTAAATGTGTTAAAATAGATCACAGAGAGGCTTTATATATATATATGTTAAACAATAATGACAAACAGAAAACGTAGACAAGCAGAAAATTCTCAACAGGTTTCATAGCATCTGGAGAGAAAAAAAATAAGATTACAGTGTAGGTAAGTGATCTTTTGTCAGAATAACTTCCATTCTGAAACTCTTTTGGACAATATCAAAGTAGGTGACAGTGGTAAAATGGTTTAAATTCAATTATTGCTCCTTAGAAATTCTTCCATAACTAACAAACCAGTTATCTTAAATCTGTTTGATGGACTCCAGAGTGATTTGAAAGCCAACTTCAAAGCTTCCTGTCTCTTATGTAACATGAGAAAGCATTTCAGGGTTTTATTAGGAGATCTCTGTCAACAGGAGGCTTTTTCAAGTATTATGATCAAGACTGGAGAGTACACTGGCACCCTAGACCCACTATTTCACATAAGATAAAGCATTTTCCAGTTAATTAGCATACCTGAACCAGCTTTGAATTCAAATAATACAGCAACTGGTTTACTTAATGCAACATAATTGCTGGTCTATTATCAAAACAAAATGTACTCAATGGTGATGCAACAATTGGTGAATAATTACGGTCAGTAATCCAGAAGAAGAAATGCCTCAGCCCACAAACACCCCTAAAATGTTTGCAAAGATATAATTTCAAGAGAAAAAAAACAACTCTTTGCAGAGATTTTCTATCCCTTTATTCTCAGAAGGTCTGGCAGTGGTATTGGAAACAGAGTTAATGTTTTGAGTCTGATATGATTAGACTCCTGAGACTCTTTTAACAAAGTCATACCAATATTTTAACTCCTTTTTTCTCTCCACAGGTGCTGCCAGATCTTCTGAGTTTCTTGGCATTCCCCGTGTTTGTTTAAGATCTACAGCATCCCAGCATTTTGTTTTCAACATTTTATCTTTTTGTTTGCATGTCGTTTGCAGTGAGCAGTGCAAAGATAGTTCAAAATCTGTCTTGCTGATTTTTTGGCACCCACCATTTATCATGCGGTTTTCTCTGGAAACCTTTCAGACACGACTTGTTCAGGAAGTGTAATACTGAGAAGGTCCCCGAATGTTCTTTCAAAAGAGCATGTCCTTTTCAAATCTTCCTCCTCTCACCTTAAAAATACGCCCCCTAGTTTTGAGCTCTCCCTCCCCACTGAGGAAAAAGAACTATGTACCTAAACCTCTATGTCTCTCTGCTCGACAATGCTATCCACAGCCCAATCAGTTGCTGTGTAAGTGTTGTCCTTGTTTGTTTTACCAAGTTGCAATATCTTTCATTTCTCCGATGAAATTCCATCTGCCACTCCTCATCCCATTGACTCAAATGATCAAGAACTCTTTGTAATCTTAAATTATCTTTTTACTGTCCGCTATACCACTGCTTTTAGTGTCATTTGCCAACTTACTAACCATGCCTCTATGATTTCATCCAAATCATTTACAATAAAAACCAAACAGAAGTGGGCCCTTTATATATTCATGTTCTTTACATATTAATGAAGGGACGGGGGGCATTGTGGCGAAGTTCGCCGATGATACGAAGCTACGAGAACAGGCAGGTAGTTCTGAGGAGGTGGGGAGGCTGCAGAAAGATTTAGACAGTTTAAGAGAGTGTTTCAGGAAATGGCTGATGAAATTCAACTTGAGCAAATGTGGGGTCTTGCACTTTGGAAAAAAAGAACACAGGCAAGGACTATTTTCTAAACGGTGAGAAAATTCATAAAGCCAAAGTACAAAGGGATCTGGGAGTGCTAGTCCAGGATTCTCTAAAGGTTGACTTGCAGGTTGAGTCCATGGTTAAGAAAGC
>NC_057710.1:147079114-147116373 GCF_004010195.1 Chiloscyllium plagiosum | reverse complement strand
ATTGTATTCATTAGAGTTTAGAAGGTTGAGGGGAGATCTAATAGAAATTTACAAGATAATGCATGCCTTTGAAAGGGTGGATGCTGGGAATTTGTTTCCATTAGGCGGGGAGTCTAGGACCCGTGGTCACAGCCTTGGAATTAGAGGGGGTCTGTTTAGAATGGAAATGAGGAGACATTTCTTCAGCCAGAGAGTGGTGGGCCTGTGGAATTCATTGCCGTGGAGTGCATTGGAGGCTGCGATGTTAAATGTCTTCAAGGAAGAGATTGATAAATTCTTGTCCCGCAGGGAATTAAGGGCTATGGCGAGAGTGCGGGTACGTGGAGTTGAACTGCCCATCAGCCATGATTAAATAGCAGAGTGGAGTTGATAGGCTGAATGGCCTTACTTTCACTCCTATGTCTTATGGTCTTATGGACCCAGTACTGATCCCTGTGGGGCATCACTGCTCATAAGCCTCTTGTCTGAAAAATGACTCTCCACCAAACTCTCAGTCTCCTTCCATAAAGCCAATTTTGGATCCAATTGACAAACTCACCCTGAATCCCTGTAGCACTACCACCACCCTTCCGCACCACCACCTCTACCCCCATGCTCACATAAAACACACACACACTCACACACACATACACATACATACACACATGCACGCACACACTCTCCAGTATTTATTTATAAATCACTTATAATCTCTCGATCATATTGCTAGATTTAAAAAAAAACATTTTGGTCATATTCTGCAACTTTTAAAAAATGCTCCCAATCTTCGTTTCTTGAAACATTATAAGACATTCTTTCAATTGAATATTATCCTAACTTTCCTTGTAAGCCATTGATGGATTCTCCTTCCTGAGCTTTGTTATTTTAGTGGCAAGTATTTTTGTTGAAAACATGATAATTTCTTCAAATGTTTCACAAATGTTATTGTTCCTTTAAATGTTTCAAAAATTAATGACTGCTTTCCCTTTCAGTCTGTTCAACGTTAGTTAATTATTCCTTCATATATAAAGAATTGCATTTGCTGAAATTTAAAGATTTTAGTTTGGGTTTGAGTATGTCACTGTCAACGACAGTCTGGAATTCGGTTGTATCATTCTCATTTCAATCCAGAAGATCTTTTCAATAAGATTAGTAATTAACAACGTCTCATTGCACAATACTAGACTAATACATTTTTGTCCTTTTGGTTCCACAGCTTGTCATGGGATTTTATGAACTCACCTTTGCCAAGTTGATTCATTCGATATATATATATATATATATATATATGAGTCTTAAACTGCTTTCATTAAGTGGTCCAATTATTTCTTGCTTTCTGTGCTGTCATATGGCAAAGCTAGTGAAGGAGGTTTATAAACTAGTGTCACCGGTATTTTGACTTTGTTATTCTTAATTTCCACATACACTGATACTATCTTCTCACCGTTCATTTTTGCCAAAATGTATATCTTCCAACCTCGGTTGCCTTGTTTCTGCTTACTCATCTTTGTAATACCAATGATATACACATTTTTCTCATTTGTGCTGTTAATTCATCAATCTTGTTCCAAATACTTCATTCAGATAAAAGACAGTTTTTTCATTCCTTTGCAGAAATGTATTTGCTGATGCAGTATTTGTACTAAACTTTCAGTTCTTTCCTCTCCCATTATTTGTTTATCCAAATTGTTATTCAGTTATGTTACCTCAAAATTCATAGAATCATAGAGATGTACAGCACGGAAACAGACCCTTCGGTCCTACCCATCCGTGCCGACCAGATATCCCAACCCAATCTAGTCCCATTTCCAAGCACTTGGCCCATATACCTCCAAACCCTTCCTATTCATATACCCATCCAGATGCCTTTTAAATGTTGCAACTGTACCAGCCTCCACCACTTCCTCTGGCAGCTCACTCCATACACACACCACCCTCTGCGTGAAAAAGTTGCCCCGAGGTCCCTTTTAAATCTTTCCCCTTCCGAGAAAGATTTTGTAAATCACCATTCACCGCATCGTTGCCCTTTTTTTTTCATTTAAAGCCTCAGCAATGGACTTGTAGGATTCATAAGATGTTGATCACAACCCAATTTAAGCAAGCTCAGCCCAACAGAGCAGCTCCCACTTCCCAAGACTGATGTTACATGGATTGAAACGCCTTCTTTCCATAATTTAAGCCATCCATTTAACTCTTCAAACCAACTTAAACTTAAGGCTCTATCATAATTGACATGTGGATCAAGTAACGATCCAAAAATCAATATCTTTGAGGTTCTTCATTTTAACCTGAAGCCAAGCTCCTCAAACCCTCACAGCAGAACACCATTCGTACTTTTGCTTTTGTGAAGCAACAGCAGTGAGATCTGAAAGCTGTCACTCCGAGGGAAGCATTTAATGGATGCACGTTTAAGGGTCACAAGTGCTGGCTGAAGAGCTGGCGAGAACCCCACATCAACTGTTTGAGAGCAGATCACCCCCATATTAAATGCCGTTTGTAGGGGCAGACCTTTATTGTGGTCAAGGATTCCATTCTCTCACCCACTCACCCTTGGTTTTCAGACAATAATCCCGTTCCTTCTTGAAAGCCTCAATTAAAGATAAAAATCATACAACACCAGGTTATAGTCCAACAGGTTTAATTGGAAGCACACTAGCTAGTGTGCTTCCAATTAAACCTGTTGGACTATAGCCTGGTGTTGTGTGATTTTTAACTTTGTACACCCCAGTCCAACACCGGCATCTCCGAATCAATTAAAGATGCCTCCTTCACACCCAGACAGCATTTTCCAGATCCTAAATATGGTATAATGTGTTATATTGATGTGGCTGTCATGAATTCATAACTAGTAGCATGTGCTATGTGTGAGATGGGAGCATGAGCCTGGCAACAGTCCCAGATGTGTGAGGGTGGTGAGATGTGCATTACTGTTATTTAGTGAGAGATGGGTCTATGATACACTGAGCTGCGTGAGCTGCTCAAGGTGCAGTTGCTGGAATGTGGAATTACTGAATTACTGAATTCAGTGATGGATTCACTGAATTTGACCTCTCAGGTGAAGCAATTACACTTGTTCCAGCAGCTTGACCAATATAACTGGCTTCAAGTCCAATATTACAGCTGTAATTACCAGTGCTACTGAGATTTCAAGACTAGCATTATCTACTCGTCTCAATTCCAATGGTATACTGGTCTTTCACTGATTCAGTACTCCTGCTTCTTTCCCTCTAGGTAGTGGTTATAACTTCACCAAGTTCCTTCCCTTCTTCAAACTTCTGATTTGTAGGTACTAGTGAGATGTGTTTGAATCCTTTACTATGAAGGCAGAAGCAAAATATTTATTCATCATATAAAACAAAACTCCCAATTCTCATTCAGTAGAGGACTAACACTCACTTTACTTACTCTTTTCCTTTTTCAGCGCTAATAGAAACTTTTCCAATCTGTTATTACATTTCTAACACGTTGTTCTCATGTCTTAATTGATTTGAGCTGATGCATATTTTAGTCATTCACTATGATTGATTAGATTAGATTCCCTACAGTGGGAAACAGGTTCTTCAGCCCAACCAGGCCACACCGACCCTCTGAAAAGTAACCCAACCAGACCCATTTCCTTCTGACTGATGCAACTAACGCTACGGACAATTTAACATGGCCAAGTCACCTGGCCTGCACATCTTTGGACTGTGGGAGGAAACCGGAGCACCCGGAGGAAACCCACACAGACACGGGGAGAACGTGCAAACTCCACGCAGAGAGTTGCCCAAGGCTGGAATTGAACCTGGGACCCT
Organism: Chiloscyllium plagiosum; assembly: GCF_004010195.1. Taxonomy (NCBI): domain Eukaryota; kingdom Metazoa; phylum Chordata; class Chondrichthyes; order Orectolobiformes; family Hemiscylliidae; genus Chiloscyllium; species Chiloscyllium plagiosum. Next base: position 147,112,600 of record NC_057710.1, on the reverse strand, counting down.
GATGCTGTGAGCAGCAGTGCTAACCACTGCGCCTTATCTGCTTGTAATCTGACTAGTCATATGACCTACCACTCACTTTTGAGAAATTCCACGCCCTTTCCTTAAGTTGTGGGTTCTCTTTTACTTCTTCAATTCACCGTGTGTGCCACAGACGAGTCCCTGACAAAGTCACAGCGGACTCAAACATCTGTTCCTCTCTCCACTGATGTAGCCAGACCTAGTGAGTTCCTTTAGCATTGCCTTAGTTTCAGATTTCCAGCATCCACAGCATTTTCCTTTTACATGACCAAAGTCTGATAGTTGCATGCTAAAAAAAAGAATTAAAAATGGTTATTGAGACCAACTGAAAGGGAGTTAAAAGGAGGGGTGCCTCATCTGGTTTAATGCATCAATTGGACTGTAATAGTTCAAGAAGACAGCTTATCAGCACCGTCTCAGGGGCAATTAGGAATGGGGAGCAAAGGTCAACGTCACTAATAATGCTCAAATACCAGGAACAAATTAGTCAACACAAACTTGGCAATGTTACATTTTATTATGGACACATGTATATGCTGTGTACAACTAAGATGCTTTAGTCATCACTCCCAGTTATCCCTGCAATCCCTGTGAGTTCAGCAGAAGTAGAGGCCGTTTCCTTGCATAGCTGCTATAACTACTAAGATCCTGTTGCTTGATGACCCTCGAGTTATTTTCTTCTCTCTCATTCTCTTTTTTTTTACAAAAGATCAAATATGTTCCCTGGAAAAGGGGAAAGAAAAAGAAATTCTTCTCCTCAAAACCAACAGCATCAGTAACACAGTGACTGTGGCCCAGCCAGCACAGAGTCAGTGCTCTAAACTGAGGGGTTTCTAAATCTCCTGCTTATATTTATTTTTATTTTTATTTCCCCCCACACTGCCGCCTAACAGCGGTAGTGCTTAAAGTTTCCCCAGCACCCATGTTGTGTGTGTGCAGGTGTGAGACACAGTGAAAGACAAAAAGGTGTACAAATCTTTATTCAATTCCCACCACCAGGAAGAAAGGACACACCCAAGTGGCCAGTAACAAGCAGTGACCTTCACAAAAAGGGTAATGCTGCACGATCAAACAGTGAAGGGGAGGGCAGGGATTCAATCAAAATAGAGTTAGAGGGGGAAATAAGGCTCTCCACTCCCTGCGGTGCCCACCTCTCCCTGAAAACCACGAGGGTGTTGGTAGACACCACGTGTTCCTTCTCCAGGGACACCCAGGCATGAACGTAACCCTAGAGTTATTTTGGTGCCTGCCTCACTGTATACGAATCAGGATAGATTTGATCATTAAGTTAGGAAGCAGCATTAGTGGGTTACTGACCAGGGCAAAGGCAATAAGCAAGATGTGAAATGGTTTTGTCCCTATTTCTGCAATTCCTTTATCATCATATGTTTTACAGCCCAGCACAATTCATTTCATCACCCTTTTGAAAAGCACTTTGTTGTATATCGATCGCACATTATGAAACCAAGCATTTCCACCATTCTATCTGAAGTAGCAAATGTGTTGTCATCAAGCTGTGCATGAATGTATTTGATGACAGAGTTTGATGCTCTTCAGCGTTGGTACTCTATCCTTGCAAGAAGACATGTTCACACTGCCTTGGAACATGTTTGAATCATACTCTATCCTTTTTTTGCAATCTTAGTCAGTGTGCTTGGAAGGTCCATCCCTCCATCACACATTTTCCTTTGGCCCTTCATGATTATCCCTTATTATTGACAGCCTTGAGGACACAGCATCTGTTTCTAGTTTACCAGGGCTTGTTGGCCTTCCAGGTCTCCAGTGATTCTCCACCCGCTGCTGTACAGTCACCACGGTTCTGCTGAAGCTGAAATGTTCATTATGCTCATCGATGCTGTAAGATGTTGAGTCTTTCCAACATTTTCTGTTTAGTGCCAGTCTTTGACTGTCCTTAAACCACACTCAGCGTTTCGTTTCTGTTACTTCCAGCGCTCAATCCAGCGATAAATTAGCTCTTTATGTACTGCACTGACGTTGAGATCACATCACGAGAGCCCCACATCGCACCAACTGCTACAGAATCGGTGCCAAACCTGAAACAAAAATGATAATGAGGCGGCTACTCCGAGCCATCACAAAAAGGACGGGCCGAACCTGCGTCCTGATTTCCCAAGTGATTTCACATCTGAAGACTATCTAATGTCTGTCTCATAGCTCAACAATGTTGCACTGTCGGTATCTAAAGACGAGGATTTTCCATTCTAGCGACAGATTAAATTCAGAATTATAAGGAATAATCTACATAAGTGAGAGGGGAAACGTGATTCTCTGACTAATCATTGGATACTGCAGGCCATATCCCAACCAGATTAGTCTTTGGCTATCATTACCGAGACATCTGGTCTCAGTTGGATGTTGCTGATCATAAACTAATAATTGTTCCTTGAAAATATTCCACAGAGATTGTTTGCCATTCTGATTATTCAATCTGGTCTGTTAATTCTTTAATTATAGTGAGGTGAAATTTGTTTAACAGGAGTGGGTCCATTCACTGCGCAGTGCAGACAGGTATTTTCCCTACGTGCCAAACACAAGCTGAAACCAACATTCTGCTGCCGTTAGGTGGCTTTCGGCTGCTCAGACGCTAAAGTGGATTAGCACGGTGGATTAAAAACCCCATTCCCAAATTTGCACAGTGATAGGAGCCACCATTCCCCACCTTCAATCCATTTCACATTCTCCACCACAACATCCCCTTTCTCAACATCCAGAAATAAGAGCAAGTGACAAAAACTTCACAACAATGTTTTTTTTAAAAAAGGACAAATCCAATTAATAAATAGGAAGGAAGTAATCATCCTTGTGCATTTATTTAGTGCCTGTTTGCAAGCTTCTTTAGCAAGCTTATTACTTCTGCTATCCCAATGATTGTTCTTCAGTGGGGAAAATCTCTTCTTCAGAACTGGTCTCCAAACATTAACTCTGCTTTCTGTCCACAGGTGCTGCCAGACCCGCTAAGTTTCTCCAGTAGTTTCTGTTTTTATTTCAGATCATCAGCATCTGCCGTTCCATGTTTTATAACAGACCGGTCTGTTTGCAGAGTGGTAGCCCTGGTAGAGTGTTACTATGGAGTGTGAATGTTATCATTCTGAGAGAGAGCAGCCCTCATGCCTCATGACCTCGCTGCCATTCCATTAGATCTCTACCTGGGTGATTATAGTGAAGTGCTGAAACACAGATTGTGAGTCAGATGTAAGAGTCCACAATTGCACGGGGAGATCTACATCCACAATAGCTGCCATCTGACCCTGCTGAGCAACAAGTATGGATCTCACCACTTTAGTCTAAGTGATCTGGAGAGTTCTCTGCCTATGCTGTGATGGAAGCTAAATCAGCAGCGACTATTCTGAATCAGCCTGGCAGTGCTGCTGAGGAGTTAAACATTACTTTGACACCCTAGATGTTAGATTCTTTCCCCGAGGTTTCACACACGAGATGCAATTCGCACACACCAACTTCTATGCACAGTTAAAGTTTATTAAAGCCTGTACAAACTAGGTGACCCCCTTTGACCCCCCTCGCAGGTATGCGAGGTCAAGTCAAAGAGGCCCCGGACAAAGAAAACACATCCCCTTTATACAGGTCAGTTGGTAATGTTCGCAGATACTCTGGCCGCTCCCTCGCAGTTACATGCCACTCAAAACCAACCCCCAGCCACACCCTCACAGTCAAGTGTTACCCCAGGTACAATGGAAGGATGAGATCACCTTTGGAGATAATATAAATGTCAATGCCCTAACCTTGGGGAATCGTTATGCAGATGATTTTCTGACTCAGTGATTCCCCAAGACAATGTGGGTGTGATATGTCCTAGCTTCAGGGGATGGCTATGAAAGCATTTCTGAATGGAAGAGATTGAATGATAGTTTAATTTGATAATAGTAGGGGGAGTAGTAGCAAATGACTGTCTAAATGGAGTGGGAGTCATCCGTATTCCTGCATGAATGTCATCCCCACCCACTTCCAGAATGTTCAGTCAGTGCAGTTTAACCCTTTTATATTACATTAATGTCCAGAGAGATAGTCCAATTTAACCTTTTAACATTACATAGGCTCTGCATAATGACTTCATGTACTGGGCTCCTCGACAGAGGCTGCCAATGCACCCATCTCAGTGCTGATCACCATCAGCACTCATCAGCACTCATACACAGACCACATAATCAAAGTCCTCATCTGATAAACCTGTAGCAGAACCTGTCTGTGATGTTCTGCTCTGGTAAACTGGCATGTCCTCTCACTCTGGCCTGACCATTGCCCACTAATAGCCAATGACTCACCATCGGCAGATTGGAACACATATTGCCCTCTAAGATCCTTAAAGGTACCAGCAACTGAGCTGGTGGTTTTGAGTGTTTGTGAACAGAGGTCCCAATGTGGTGTGATTGAATTGAAGAGTTCCTCTCTATGTTGCATTTGAGAAATCCTTATGACCTTTCAGAATGATTTTCCATCAGCACAGCTTCCCTTCAACTGACAGACAAAATGAAGACTAACAGAATAGTCCTCCAGGTGTGATATCCATTATTGGTATCAGTCAAATGAGGTGGGTAGATGGAAATTTTATCTGACCAGTTCGTGTTTTGGTAAACCAAAGGCAACCCAGTTTAAACCTTACATGAGTCCATGCTTCCAAAGCCATTCCTTGCTATTTTCTGCTCAGAGAGGGTCATATTATAAAATCCTTTAAAGAATCAGTGATTTTTGCACTTATTAGTAATTCATTGGATTGTAGAATCATACAGAGAGAAAGTGAGGGCTGCAGATGCTGGAGATCAGAGCTGAAAATGTGTTGCTGGAAAAGCGCAGCAGGTCAGGCAGCATCCAAGGAACAGGAGAATCGACGTTTCGGGCACAAGCCTTTCTTCAGGAACCTTCTTCTTCCTGAAGAAGGGCTTATGCCCGAAACGTCGATTCTCCTGTTCCTTGGATGCTGCCTGACCTGCTGTGCTTTTCCAGCAACACATTTTCAGCAGTTGTAGAATCATACAGTACAGCACATAAAGTCTATTACATGAACATAATTCTCTGATTAAATATCTGACAATCAAACATGAACCTTTCAAGTTCAGTGAAGGGTAGCCAATGCCTGCCTCTTCTATCAGAGTACAGTACCCAGAAATCTCTTAGACTGCCAAGAGCTGTCATTTAGTCCCAGATCAGTTATTTAGTCGTGTCAATCCAATAAATTGCCATCAATTTCCTTTTTATTATTGTTCTTTTGATATTTTGAAACACTTAATTCCTTTCATTTGTGTTTGGAATTCTGTTTCCTTTTACAGCCTTAAAATTAGGCGTGCAGCTAATTTCGAATTCTGCAGTGGAAATATTAGTCCATTCAGTCCCTTGTCCATAACGCATTTATAAATTGAATGCAGTTTCTCCTTGTTGTTAGCCAAAACCTGTTGCCTTTTCATAAATAATCCATTGCTTTCTGCCTCTGAAGCTCAGTGCCTGCCAATTGAGTTTGGTATCATATCTTGCAAAACAATCTGCACTTTCCTGTTGGCTACTTTATTAAATAAGATTCCCTACAGTGTGGAAACAGGCCCTTCAGCCCAACAAGTCCACACCTACCCTCCAAAGAGTAACCCACCCAGACCCATTTACCTCTGACTGATGTACCAAACACTATAGGCAATTTAGCATAGCCAATTCACCACACATCTTTGGACTGTGGGAGGAAACCAGAGCATACCCACACAGAGAATGTACAAATTCTATACAGACAGTTGCCCGAGGCTGGAATTGAACCTAGGACGCTGGTGCTATGAAGCAGCAGTGCTAGCCACCATGCCATCCCAAAGGGATTAAAGGTTTGAGATAGTTAGATCAGCTTGAATTCAATCTCGTATCTGCATTCATTTCTTAAATGCATCACAGTTACTTATCATTTTTTTAAACTGAGTTATGGAAAATAACCGGTTAGGTTTTAGATGCGAAGTGTTCAAAATCTGAATTTGAAACAGAATTCTGAATAAAACCTTCCATAAACAGATCTCATTTTGAGCAAACCGAGGCATTCACACTGTGAGAAGGGTATCAACATCACAGATACATGCAATTGCCAGAGCATCAATAATAAAGTTGCTGAAAATCCGAAGCTGCCAGTCCCTAATAGGTCTGCTGTTAGAGATAAAGGGGATTCATTTTACTGATAACGTGAGCATATTCAGAATAAGCACCAGTTTTTCTATATTTAAGGTGTTTCAAAAAACGCTGAAGTCATTTGTTAAGATAAAGATGCAAAGAAAGCAGGATGAAAGCGACATATAAAATGGAATTAGTCTCTGATATTATTTACTTGAAGCGACATATAAAATGGGATTAATTTCTGATATTATTTACTTGAAGCTTTTAGTTCAAACATGAAGGAATTAATGTCCAATGTTAGATTTGGCAGCTACGATGTCTTTTTTGGTCAAATACTCAGAGTTCACGTCTGTAGGGCTACTCAGTGCATAGACTCTAGTGTGAAGAGTGTGTGTGGCGGAGGGGGGGTCCAGATTTTAAAGTCTGATGCTGCCTGACCTGCAGTGGGGGAGACAGAGTGATCAGGGGGATTCCTCTAATGGGAAGAGAGAATTCCACTTCCTGATCAACAGCCCATTTTGCCTCTGCACTTGCCTTTCAAAGATTAGGTAACAGTAGGTGCGGAATGGGACCCTTAAGTGACCACCTTAACCAACCTAAGGGCTTCAGTAAGCCTCAGAGCAGGCAGGCTGCTTGATTCCTTCCATTCCCACAGCATCAATGGAGACGGTGTAGAGATGTCTGGGAAGGTCTCTTGCTTTATCTTAGCAGCCACCTCCCAATTTCCAAACAAGCCAGCAGTGGGCCGTAAAATCCAAACCATGTTTACCAATTAAATTCATTCACATTTACTCTTGCAAGTCATCCAAAATGGAGATATTTAATTCTCTCATCAAATTTGTGATAAAGTGATGTCAGCTGCATTGAATCATTTTGTCCTTTCTGTATGAAATATCGAACTTTTGCTGGAACGCTTTCCAAATCATCGGCACTTCTGCATGGAGCATCGGCTATACAGCCACGCACTTGCTTTAATCTAATGTGTCAGCAATTTTCGACAACAACCACAACAATCCTAGCTTTGAATTTATTCATTATCCCTTCCTTTATACCCACTTCATGCCAAATTGCTTGATCCAGAAAGCGGTTGCTAAGTTGATAGTCAGGTCGCATTCGGGGTCAAAAAATGTGGTGCTGGAAAAGCACAGCAGGTCAGGCAGCATCCGAGGAGCAGGAGAGTTGACATTTCGGGCATAAGCCCTTCATCAGAAATGCCTGGCCTGCTATGCTTTTCCAGCGCCACCCTTTTTGACTCTGATCCCCAGGATCTGCAGCTCTCACTTCCACTAATCAAGTATTATTGTTGTGCAGCAACCTATCCACGTGTGTAGTTGTATTAATATTCCAAAACAAGTGCAGGCTGAATGCCTTCTACGAAATGTTTAAAGCATAGTGTCAGCAGGTTATGTCATTGTTTACTATTTAGAATGTAGGCTTTTATTTTCACTTTTCCTGGCCATCGGGTTTACTCTGCATATCAATAACCCAAGATAGTTCTATCAACGGAATATACCCAATGTTCTTCATTAAAGCAAAATACACTAGAAAAAATCTTAACCACTTACAGTAATCCTTACAATCACAAGTGATCCTTTTACGTGGACTCGTAAAAACATCAAACCAGATCAGGAGATCAATCACTTTCTCTCAGCTTCTTGTCATTGATCAGTCGACTTCTCCGAGCTAGTTAAATTTTGACTGTGAGGCAATACACTTTTCATACACGTTCCAAAAGAAGCTCTGCATTTTACACCTGACACTATCCAATCTCCAGAAAATGATCAGTTTGACCACTGGCAAACATCACAAACGTGTTTGTTTGATCAATTAACTCTGCTTGTTTACTTTTGGGTAAATGCTTACCTGATGTCTTTGATAAACTCTGACAGAAAACGTTAGCATCTGAGGAAGGGTCATTCGACCTGAAATGTTAACTCTGATTTCTCTCCATAGATGCTGCCTGACCTGTTGGGCTTTTCCAGCTATTTCTGTTTTTGTTTCTGATTTACAGTATTGGAAGTTTTCCGTTTTTATTTAGGTTGTACTTGCTGTTCAGCACTTTTATGTCATCCAATCATTGGTATGATATTTACATAGCACTATTGTTTGATTGGCCATCACTCCTGAGGACATCAGAGCAATCCTGACAGCCCTAGCGTAAATACACCCTGACACAAGTGAAGACTTTAGCTAGCCTGTAGATTAGAGGCAACAAAAGTACCAGGAGCAAATTACTAACTTGCTACACTTTAACATCCAATCCACGTGGTTTCCATTAGGCAGGGGTACTTTAACTTTCCCACTTATATGACAGCCATTGAAACTGCAGTAGTCCTAGTAAGTATTTACAATTTTTAATTTTTTTTTTAATAATCTGCAGTATTCAGTGAATGTTAACAGTCTACACTTGGAGCGTTGGTTAACTGTACTAAGTTGCATTCTGACTAAAATATTTATGCTATTATACAGCAAAAGTATCAGATCAACACTGTAGTAAAAACATCTTGATTGTTAAAGTTTTGAGCATCAGAGTTTTCCTGCGATTAATTCCTAGCTGACTGCTGCTCAACTTATGAAATTTGATGGGAGATCATCACTTCTTGGTCTTCGTAACCATTACTGACCATGTTCAGTCATGTCTTCACTATCTGTTATTCAATCAGCAATGATTGTATAGTGCAGCCCAGGAGATATTTGAGAATTGTTAGCGTCTCTCTTTTCACTGTATTACTTCCATTAACAGTATGCTTTTCCACATCATACATGCATTACCCATTACGTGCTTTGCATTTAAATAATCATTCCTCTCCATTTTGTGTTACAAATATAAAATAACCTACACCTGCCAGTTTGTTAGTTAAGCAATAATTGGTTCCTGTTCCTATTTGCTATGTAGAAACAGTCAGTGAGCAGTATGACTAATTTGTTGCTAAGTGTTGTAATAGACAGAAGCTAATTTAAAATTTAAATTAAACTGGCATGTGGAATATAATTATATTGGAACTCAATTTACTGTCTTGCCATTGGCAGGAGTGCACTTTTTAATGGGTTTTAAACTGATGCTTGTCACAGAGCTTCACTGTGGTTTTTTATTATTTATTATTGGTAATGATACATGCAATACATTTTTCATCCTGTTATTATTCTACACACATACAAGTACATAGTTAACGCCATGCAGTTACACAAAACATGGGCAGGCAATTTAAGCAGGAACTTTGGAATTACATTTTCAACACGCAAAGCTGCAGCTTCATCTCAATTTAAAATTATTACCATGGCTTGGCAATGGAGGTCAAATACAATCTTGACAGAGTCTGGCCTTTGGTTCATTGCTACTGAGCTAAATAAGGAGAATTACACAACTAAAGTTTTACTGTTTGGTGAAACTTATTCTTCAAGAAAATTTTTTAGTTATAATCAAGAATGAGAACAGCTTTGCATAATTTAGTATGTGCCATTTTTTAAGGAATTTCGAAATCATTTCAAAGCAATTGAAATGATAATTTTTTTTAAAATTAAATGTTTAGTCAGTGAAATGCAATTGCCGAAAGTTTGTTAAAGATCCAGAAATTTATCAAGGCTGTATTTTAACTTCAAATGCAAAGTAATACTGATATGTTTATATCTGGCTTGTCACATCAAACTCGGTCAATTTTAACAGCCAGGACGCATGTAAATTTAGTCAAATAATTTTCAGTCTATGCCTGGCAAGGATTCAATAAAGACTGCAAACTCACTGATCTATCTGGGAAGATGAGTGCAAGAATGGTCCAGCTGATATGCCTCCAGGCTACCAGTCACCCAAGTGAGAAAGTGATGAGTATGCAGAGGGCTCATAGACGTGTTGTTGTGTATGGCATTACTGATGACCCAGAAGCATGGTCCAGTTTACAAGTACTTTTGGACAGTGAGCAACCAGGAACATTATGATTGAGAAGCTCCAAGTGATGAGGGGGAGTGGCTTTGTCCTTCCTTAATCTTAGACACCAAACTGAGCAAAACAAGAGAAAACAGGAGGATGCGAATGAGCAGGCAAGTCTCCCGCTCAAGTCACCGACATGTTTCAAGCAGATGGCCCTCGAACTGGCAAAATAAGCCACCAGGGCCGGTGAAATTGAGAAGAAGGATTGCAACATTGACAGGGTGAAACAATGTTAACATCTCTCAGTTCGGGGGATGCATGGCAAAGTGTCAAAGTTATAAGCTGTCATCGAAGTTTTTGAGGCAGCTGAAGGACATGTTGGCTATGCTGATTTCTCATGAGCACCTCCCTCCAACAGGGTCAGCTGTATAGTGACAGGTTAGATACTAGGCCTCAGCAGGATAATCTTCCAGACAGAGGGCTGCAAACTGTGTGCTGGGGAGAACTTATTTGTAAAAGGAGGGCCAGCAGGATTCACAAGGGGAGTGTGAAATAGGGTAAAGCTTGGCTAAGAAGGGTATATTGGAGGGATTGGTGGGTGATCCACAGTCAGAAGCACTATGGCTTCAATGGGGTGGGAGCAATGGGGTGGCTTCAATGGGGTGGGTCATACCACATCAGGTATGACCCATCTCTTCTCCCCAGTTCTGGGTGGGATAGCGAGGGAGGAGAAGACACATGTAGATAGGGTACTACAGAGTCCGGAGCCTTTGGGGTTATCAAAATGGGCTACTAGGAAGAGGTTTGGATAATTGGAGCTCACTGGGTACATTCAGGTTGAGCCTAGAAAGCATTGATGAAGGAGTGCTCCCTGTCACCTTCCATCATGACACAGATTGTAAGTATGCAATGGAGTAAAAAGGTAGCTGCCAGCACACTCGGAGTGAGAGGGGCAAGTGACTCGGTTTGTGAAGGAGGGGTTTCAATAAACACCAATCATTGGGCTTTTAAAGGGAAAAGGACATGGGTCGCAGGCCCATGTGATGCAATGCACACGGACCAGCAAGCTGCCTACGATATTGACTGCTTCTGTGTGACGCACCTCTTTGACGTAGCCACAGGGGCGGCTGATAGCTCCACCTTTGTGAACAGAGAGAGCCAAACGTTAGAGATGTTGAATGAGGTTTGCCAAAGGTGTCATAATGACTGAGTGCCATGTGAATGGATTGTTGCCTCTGTTTCCAGATGGTGCAGTAATTTTCAGCACAGACCTCAACGATGGAGTCTCCTCTATGCCCATCAGTGCCACTGCTGGTATGAAGCTGCAATTAGTGCCAATACAGAGAGAATCTCAAATATATGATGGTTAACATCAGGAAACTTTGTAAAGAAACTGATGTTGACATACAAGCCTTTTTCACTCGTGCCACTGTAGTGTCATCAATAGGTTTTCTCTTCCTTTTCCCTCCAACTATGACTTGATCTAGTCCATGGTCTCACAACTGGGTGAAACCTATTGGCCCTAACGTTTTGGTCGAGTGGTTCCAGGACCACTTGTGTCTGGATGGCCAGACATCCTGAGAGTCTACTTGACTCGAATTCCAAACGTTGGAGGCAGGCAGGCACGATGGATGTAGAGGGTTCGGCCACCTAAAACATAGAACATTCTATTGCAATACAGGTCCTTCAGCCCTCAAAGTTGCACCGCCCTGTGGAACCAATCTGAAGCCCATCTATCCTACACTATTCCATTACCATATGCCATCTTAACAACCCTATCAACCTGGTTGGCAATTTTCAGGGATCTATGTACATGGACAACAAGATCTCTCTGCTCATCTACACTATTGAGAATCTTACCATTAGCCCAGTACTCTGTATTCCTGTTGCTCCTTCCAAAATGAATCAGCTCACACCTACAAACACCTGATGAAGGAACGGTGCTCCGAAAACTAGTGCTTCTAATTAAACCAGTTGGACTATAACCTGGTGTTGTGTGGTTTTTAACTTTGTACACCCCAGTCCAACACCAGCATCTCCAAATCCTCACAATTTTCCGTATCAAACTCCATTTGCCACCTCTCAGCCCAGCTCTGCAGCTTATCTATGTCCCTCTGTAACCTGCAACATCCTTCAGCACTATCCACAAGTCTACCAACTTTAGTGTCATCCGCAAATTTACTAACCCATCCTTCTACTCCCTCATCCAGGTCATTTATAAAAACGACAAACAGCAGTGGCCCCAAAACAGATCCTTGCGGTACCCCACTAGTAACTGTCTTCTTTCAGCTAGCCAATTTCTGATCCAAACCACTAAATTATCCTCAATCCCATGCCTCTGTATATTGTGCAATAGCCTACCACGGGGAACCTTATCAAACACCTTACTGAAATCCATATACACCATATCAACTGCTTTACCCTCATCCACCTGTTTGGTCACCATCTCAAAGAATTCAATAAGGTTTGTGAGGCATGACCGACCCTTCACAAAACCATGTTGACTATCCGTAATCAACCTATTCTTCTCTAGATGATTATAATCCTATCTCTAATAACCTTTTCCAACACTTTACCCACAACTGAAGTAAGGCTCACTGGTCTATAATTACCAGGGTTGTCTCTACCCCTTCTTGACCAAGGGGATAACATTTGCTATCCTCCAGTCTTCTGGCACTATTCCTGTAGACAATGGTGACATAAAAATCAATGCCAAAGGCTTTGCAATGTCCTCCCTGGCTTCCTAGAGAATCCTGGGATAAATCCCATCTGTCCCAGGGGACTTATCTATTTTCACACTTTCCAGAACTGCTAACACCTCCCCCTTGTGAACTTCAATCCCGTATGGTCCAATAATCTGTATCTCAGTATTCCCCTCGCCAACATTGTCTTTTTCCAGTGTGAATACTGATGAAACATATTCATTTAGTGCTTCTAGCACTTTGGTCGACACTCCCGATCTTCCTGCTGCTGAAACAAGAATGGAGATTTTTGCTTCAACGGTCTCTGGCATGTTCCAGGAGGAAAGCACAGAGGAACACGTGTGTGATTCTATCTCCACCTGGGTGCCTCTTGGCATTGTTCTGTCTCCTTGTGATGAGGGGGCACCTGGACTGGGGTCAAGTTTCCCTGACCCTGCCACCATGCCTTTAACCTTGGGGACGAATAGCTGGGCTGATTCAGTGCTGGCTTGTGCACTTGACTCCAGCAGACTGCGAGGGGCCTGCACCAGTTGGGCAAATGCTAAGCTGTCTGTGGAGGCAGCCCCAGACGGTCACAGGAATTGCTGCGCTGCTGCAGCTCCTGGGCAATAAGAGCCATTTTGTTCCATATTCCTGTCTGCTGCCCCGTTCCTCTTTGTGCGTGTGAATGAGGTTCCTGATTGCCGACACCACAGGGTCTGCTCCTGCCTGGAGCTGAGCAAGTGCTAGCAGTTTGGACATTTCTTCCATGACTGACTATGGAAATGCTGTAGTGAGGTGCTCCCACACACTTCTCTCAGCCTACATTTAATTTCCTAATATCAACATCTGGGTGAGTGGAAGCTGCATGAAGCAGCCTTGCTGGTGCTTCCTATGAGGCCTCATCAGCAAAGGTGCAGTAAGATAGGTTTGGTAGAGCAGCCATATCTCTGCAGAAGCTGAGAGTAGGGTAACAGAACCTGTGCAACAACAGAGAGAGAGAGAAGGCACAGTGGCCAGTGATCAGAAATGGTGCAATGATTGAAACTGAGAGTAGGGTGAATGTGAGAGTTGCAATGGAATGAAGAGTGATACTTACTCTGTTGGATAGATGTTACTGCATTCCTACACAAGTGAACCTGATGTTCTCCTGTGAGAGTCAGGATTGGGTGGTACACTGGCTCAGTGGTTAGCACTGCTGCCTCACAATGATAGTCTGTGTGGAGTTTGCACATTCTCCCCGTGTCTTCGTGGGTTTCCTCCGGGTGCTCCGGTTACCTACCACAATCCAAAGATGTGCAGGTCAGGTGAATTGGCCACGCTAAATTGCCCATAGTGTTAGGTGCATTAGTTGGGGAAATGGGTTTCTGCGGGTTACTCTTTGGAGGGTTGGTGTGAACTTATTGGGCCAAATGGCCTGTTTCCACACTGTAGGGAATCTAATCTAATCTAGGAGCTGAGAATAAGGATGTTTAACATGCAGGAGGAGAAAGTGAGGATGCAGATGCTGGAGATCAGAGCTGAAAATCTGTTGCTGGAAAAGCACAGCAGGTCAGGCAGCATCCAAGGAACAGGAGAATCGACGTTTCGGGCATAAGCCCTTCTTCAGGAAACATGCACACAGTTTCCCTGCCTTTTCTGTGCTGTCTTCTCCCATAATAAGCTTAATGAAGCCAATAATTGAGATGCCAGAGGTACGTGCAGGCGAAAGGTGGTGAGATGTTCTGAGGATGCAGTGCAGAAGGCCTGCAGTGTTGATGATGCGGAAAGTCTGATTTGGGCATGTGAAAAACAAGAGTGAATGAGGGAAAGTGTTGCAAGCAGGAGTGAGAGTGGCAGAGCATGAGCATTATTGGAAAGTGAGTGCAGTAGAAAAGATAACATGAGTTTGAGGTGGTGGAGAGAGAGATATGTGGCATGCATCCTAGCAGAGCAGAGAGGATCTTTGTTCTGCATTGCTGGCTGTTCCTCTGCACCATGGAGTTAGCTCTGATTTGGGTAGCAATCTGGCAGGCTGCTGCCACCTCTCCTTTGCTCCCTCCATCAGGACCACCAAGTTTCTGTCAAGGAAACGCTGTGCCATCTTCCCCCTCTCTACCATGTTGCAACTCTGCACAGCTGTCTCAAAATACTACTTTTGTCTCAGTGCACAGTGCAGTTGTCTTTCAGCCAACATCTGCTGAGTGGCAAGTTGTTCTGAGCAGGGCACAAGGTGACTTAGCATGTAAATCAGATGTAAGTTTGGGTGTGAAAGTCTGATAGGCCTTGCGACAAAAAATACCCTCCAAAAGTCTCAACATAATTTGGACCCAGCCAAAATAACATAAGCTTCAGCCCTGTGTCTTTTTCAGCCGAACAGAATCTTGGAGACAGCCATTCCCTGAATTATTCCCCACCTCAAACCCTTGTCTGATCAAACTTCACCTTCTGGGTTGAATTTTAATAAAATCTTGGCAGCTGATCGCTCCTGGAGGGTTTTACATGGCAATGTCTCTAACATTCGGAATTCATTTGCCAATGAATCAGTTCCCTCTTCTCATGCTGTATGTGCTGCTACTTTCATTGACAGTTGGCATTCTTGTAGTTCCATCCTGGTGAGTCCAAGACAAAATCTTTGTCAATGTATCTCTTTCTCAGTAATTCTCAAGTTCTGTACTACCCAGCTGTATCGTTGAATGTCTTCTGAAAATCCATGTAAATTATATGCTTCACCATCCGTTTACCTGCCATATAAGTTACCACCTTCAAAAAGTTCAACTACTTTCATTGGACATGAACCTACACTATACAGAGGGCGAAAGTGCAGGCTGCAGATGCTGGAGATCAGAGTCGAGAGTGTGGTGCTGGAAAAGCACAGCAGGTCAGGCAGCATCCGAGGAGCAGGAGAATCAATGGGGCCTCATTTCTGACGAAGGGCTTTTGCCTGAAACGTCGATTTTCCCGCTCCTCGGATGCTGCCTGACCTGCTGTGCTCTTCCAGCCCCATACTCTCAACTCTTTACACGATACCGATCCTTGCCACCTGTCTGATCAGCTTAGCTTAAATATTATTGCAGGCGTGTAGAGACTGTCTGTATAGGGGGCTGTGTATATTGTTAAGAGATCTGTGCCTAACGCATTAAGCATTGTTTGTCCCTAGCATCAGGCCTTGGATGCCTATAACATTGGGAGATAACTGCCTTTAGTGCCAGGCTTTGGTAACCCAATTGCATCAGGTTCTACCTATCTATGAGAAATGTTGCATGTTCTTTCCCCATGTGGCAGTTTAAATATCCACTCTCTTCATGTCAGCAATTTGTTGTGGCTTCATTGGTAGCACTGCTCCAACCTTCAACACCTACAAATACAAAGGTAGCAGGGGAGAATACTAATGCCACCAAGTCATACATTATCATTTTTAAAAGTCTGAATCGCTTCAAGTATGCAAAAATCCAGATTTTTTTCCAAATGTGAAAACCTCAATTAATTAGATTCTGGTATCAATTTCAATTCAGAGTTACTGTCTGATAGTAATGAAGATTTAGTATTCCAGAGGGTAGTGTGATCTAGCATTGTGCAAATCTCTCAGGAGCGATTGTTTCCAGTCGATCAGTCAGTGCAATATTAATTTTCACCCCAGAAATTTTACAGTAATACATGTTGAATGCTCCTCTATCAAAGCATCAGTGATGCCTAACCTGTAGTGGCAGAGATATCATCAAAAATTCAATAGGCCTATATTTTTGAGTTTCGTTTGATTTTGGAACATTATTGAAAGGGCTATATAAAGCAAATGATGAATATTTCACATAGAATTTAAATAGATTACTTCAGCTATGTAACTATGTAAAAATGATTTCAATTACCTATGCTAATACTGGAAATGTATGCCCTTCCACAATTCTTGTGAGGGGCACTCATTAATTTCTCACATGCTTGATGGCATTAATTGCCTTCAGCAGCAATAATTCTCCAGATTCAACATAATAAATGAAAGCTAATTGGATAAACTGGGGAAAATTTGAGATAGTGACCTGGCAATTCCTGAATTAATAATATGTAGTGAATCACAAAACACCATGTGGAGTTAGCTATAAATCTGTACTGCCAATAATCTGAAGATTTTCGTGGCAAAATCACCTCCAGATCCCCATTTATTTTCACAATGTAATTTTATTAGCAAGGTATTCAAATGAGCAATCCAGGATCACTGGTTCTCAGGTAAGTTTTCCAGAAACATATAAATAAAGCCAGACTGGGTTTATCTCATTCAACACTAAGCCATGCTTGACTAAATTAGAATGTAATAATGAACGAAAACTCTCACTGAGCAGTTACAATATTAAGATTGATCAAAGATTATTCCATATTTGTTGAAGAGCAATGGCATTCCATCAAAGAAATGAGACAGATAGAACTTAACTTTGAATCATTCTAATTGAATTGATTATTGACAGTACTAATATGTATATCAATAACAAATTTTCTGTGAGAGGAGTGATACGTTTAAATTATTCGGAGACATTGAGATAATCATTCGAACAGAACTGAATTTATTGAGTCTGCAAGGTTTATTTAAATATCTATTAATTTGTTGACAGGAACATACAAGCCTGCAGCCAAGTTATATCAAGAAAGTTAAATGAAAGCAAGCCTGGCACTAATCGTATCATAAATTTGGTCTCCAAATTTGAGGAAGGACATTCTGACTATTGGGGGAGTGCAGCGTAGGTTCACGAGGTCAATTCCCGGAATGACGGGACTATCATATGTTGAAAGATTGGAGCGACTGGGCTTGTATACACTTGAGTTTAGAAGGATGAGGGGGGATCTGATTGAGGTGTATAAAATTATTAAAGGATTGGAGGCAGGAAGCATGTTTCTGCTGATGGGTGAGTCCCGAACCAGAGGACACAGTTTAAAAATAAGGGGTAGGCCATTTAGAACAGAGTTGAGGAGAAACGTCTTCACCCAGAGAGTGGTGGGTGTATGGAATGGTCTATCCCAGAAGGCAGTGGAGGCCAAGTCTCTGGATATTTTCAAGAAAGAGATGGATAGAACTGTTAAAGCTAGTGTCATCAAGGGTAATAGGGATAAGGCAGGAACAGGATACTAATTGTGGATGATGAGCCATGATCATAATGAATGGTGGTGCTGGCTCGAAGGGCCGAATGGCCTACTCCTGCACCTATTGTCTATTGTAATAACCGTTTGTCACATGTAGTGAAGAACATAATTCTGAATTCCTGCAATCCCTGGATATGGTATGAAATACAGGGAGCTTGTACCTTTACTGGAAAACTTTAGCAGGAATTGAAAAAGGAAAAGACCGATTGTGATGTTTAATTAATAAATGATGAAATGCAAATGATGCAAAAAGTCCATCTGCTGTTCATATAAAGTACCGTTCAGAAAGGTTTTGCCAGTCTTTAATAATTATTGTTCTGTTTGATAGTTGCTCCCAACATTCACTCCATTTTGCTCTCCTGCTGCTATTGTGGAGATCTGAGAATGACTGTTTAGGGAAAATCAAAGCATTCTACCATTTGCAAAGCATATGTAATTAGTACTGACACTGATGCCTTCCCTCACACTCTGAACGTTAACCGGCTGAGTGCCAAAGCATTTTCTCACATTGCAGAACTTTACTTCATTTCACATGACAACTTCTGCAATGGTTTTATGCAGATTTACAGCGCTGAGTATTCTGCAGTTGAGTGTCACTTGCAGACCTGTTTCGAAAATCACTAATGGATTACTGCAGCACATACTAATGGCAATGAAGGAAGATTGCCAGAGCATTCACTACTGCGCTGATGATGAAAAGATTCCGGGGGGCCTTGCACAGGAACATGATAAATCTGAGCACCTAGCACTACAGTTAGTAACTTTGTCATCTTTAGGCAATAAATCTGGTTTTGTTGCAAATATAGAAATTTCTAGTTGCTTTAAGGAGCAACAACTCTGGTTTGCAGCTCCCAAGGTGGAGTATTTTCTTTCTTTCTCTTGGACAGCGTATAAGGTATGCTCCTCTTATCTCACTGACGACATTAGATCTCCTATTACACTGATCAACAGAAATGGTAAGGCAGTGCCAACTAGCTAGGCTATGGTTCAATTCTGCACAGAGGCTAATGCCACCTCCTAAATCTGGACCTTCCTGCCAATCTCCTCTGATGTTAGCACTGGGAAATGTCAGCATTCATGCCTTAGCAAGATAAATCTGTGACAAAACATGGAGTCCATTAGCAGCAGCCCTTCCAAAACAGCATGCTCAGCATCACTAATTACTCAAAACCAGCTCTGCTGAGCAGAATGCGTTGTTAGAATGAAAGACACCAGTCGCCTGAAGCAGCTGCTCTATTCAGAAATCAATCAAGGCAGGAGATTTTCCCAGTGAAAAGCTATCAGCGAGAGCCTCAAAGCAACCTTAAAAGATCAAACATTCCTGCCAGTCCTCTGTCCAACCCTTAATAAAAGATATGTAATATATGCTTTTCTTTGGGAATTAGATGGATGCGGGTCAATTCTGTGAAGATGTATTTTTAAAAACTTGTCATAAAGTTATTTGGAAGAGTGTTCCTAAGTGTATCTAATTCCAAGAAACCATGCGACTGCAGTGCAATGCCCTGCAGTTCTGCTGAAGTGTTAATAAACTGCTCCTGTGTTTATAACAGATCAGCAAGGTATTTATTTAGCTTTTAAGTTCAGTTCAGCAACATCAGGACTTCTATCAGGAGAACCTGTCACTATAACTGAAATATTTTAACGTGTGGAGCTTCCAAGCCAGGGATGTTGGACAGAAATCTTCAAGTTATCAGAACCGAAACAGTTCAAGCCCTCAGAATTGTGAAAGGTTCGTGTCAGTTAATTTGAAATCAAATTGTATACGTGTCTCTGTAATCCAAGGGAAAGAAACTGGGAGTGACTTAAGCAAAAATTGCTATTGAAATTGGAGTGACATTGAAAATATGTCAAAGGATAGTGTTGGAATTCAAGCTAAAACTTTATGTTGATGTTTTAATTAAGATTTAAACTTCCTGTATAAGTAGCTTTGTTTGTTTTTTTTGTGTAATAAACGTATTGTTAAACATCTGTATCCTTCCATGAAGATGTTTCAAGTATGAACCACAGCTGCAAATATCGAACAAAATGAAGCAGGTTCACTTGGTGGGGGTGGGTGGGGGAGGGAGGGGGGTTGGATGTCAGTCTGGTTTTAAAGTGGTCGTGGTTGTCAACTCTCCAGGAATCTCTGGAATCTCCAGGAAATTACAGCTAATCCCCACGACACTGCTGCCAGGAATTCTGGGGAAAAAAAAGTCATAAAGCATCTCTCAAACTGAAAAAAGGTGGGAAGGATCCACACATTGGAGCCAGTGTTGGTCAGAGCTTACATTAATTGTTTTGGTTTGGGAATCAGAAGAACATTTGTGTCATTTATGGATGACTTTCAATCTGGGGATACAAATGTTAGAAAATGGAGATAATCTTGCAGAATGGATGTGTAAATAGCAAATTAATTATATTATTATCATGTTATGGACTAGGCCAGACCACTCAAACCTTCTTAAGCAGGCAGCCCAGACCATAATTTTGCAACTTGCTTCGGTAAGTGTACAGTGAAGTTAGCGAGGTTGATTAATAGGTTTTAAAACAGACAAAAACTTATTCACAAAATTACACAATGAAAGACAAAAAGCAGAATAAAGACCCCCTACAGAACTCAGTCTATCCAAACTAGACTGAATTATCCTGTTCTGACTATGCATAAGTATCAGACAGAACCGCAAAGCAACCCTAAAAGATCAAACATTTCTGCCAATCCTCTGTCCAACCATAATAAAAGATATGTAATATATGCTTTTCTTTGGGATTTAGATTTTAAAATAGATTTAAATGGATGTGAGTCAATTCTGTGAAGATACATTTTTTTTAAAACTTGTCAGAAAGTTATTTGAAAGGGTGATCTTAAGTGTATCGATTCCAAGAAACCATGCGACTGCGAGCTTTGAGGTTATCTCTGGTACCGGAGTGGGACCATTCGGCGTGGCCAGTTTGGCGCGAGCGATTTGGCGCAGCCGGTTTGGCATGGCCCATTTCGGCGCAGTTTTTGTAGTTATTCAGAAGTAGTTATTAAACTACTATTATTAAAATTATTAAATTATTTAAATTATTAAAATATATTAAAATAAAATATATTTCGGCGCAGACCCATTTCGGCGCAGAACTGTTGTAATTATTCAGTAGTAGTTATTAAACTACTATTATTAAAATTATTAAAATATATTAAAATAAAATATTAATATACAAATTATTAAAATAAAATAAAACCTGTTAAAATGCCATCAACAATTTTGTATTTGCCTTATTTCTTTCATTTTTATTTTCTTTTAATCATTTTTACTGAACAGGATAAACATTATTTTTCTTTTTATTGCTTTCATTAATGCTTGTAAGTAAGCCTGAAAAGGAATAAATAAGAGCTGCACCGAATCGCTAGCACCGAAAAGGGTCTGCGCCGAAATGGGTTGCACCAAACCAGCTGCACCGAATCACTCGCACCAAAGTGGCTGCGCCGGATGGTCCTACGCCCCTCTGGTACTATGTCCCTTGAACACAGTAAACAAAGGCTTACAGATCAAAGTTAGAAGGGCAGAAGGAGAGAGAGATTAGCAGCCTTTCTTCACACAGTCCACAGCTGAACTCCCTAACTAATTCTGGACTGAACTGCTCAGCTTAACTTCAGTTTCCAGGACTGGCCATTTCCCTTTCATTACACAGGTCACTCCTAAACAAAAAAGCTTTGGCCTAAAGTCTAATCTGTTTATGTTTAAACAAAAAGGCCTCTCAATACCCTTTTATCTCTGTACCAACCCCAGCTGTTTCGGAGCCCGGAGTGTTTTATGACCCCTCTGAAAAATATGAAGGACACAGTATCGTTGAAAAAAGGAACAGCTTGTACAAAAATGGAGACGAGTTTTGTGACAATAGCTAAGTGTGAGGAATGTATTATGATGAGAAAAATAAGGAAGCTGCCTGCAAACTAATTACAGGATTAAAGTTTTCAAGTAGAACAATTTCGATCAATTCAAATTCAAGTTATGTTAAATGTATATAGAACTTGGCTAGCGTATACTTAGAACATTCTGTCTATCACATTACAAAAGAAGCCTGTATTTGTGAAGGAACAAAATTATTTATAAGAATGATGTACTAAGACGAGGAAGCTTGGTAAAAGTGGAGAGGTAGGTTACTTAATTCGAGGGTGGCATTTGAGCAATAATTAGAGATAACCTTTATTCAGGAGATCAAAATTGGTTTGTATGGAGATGAGGAATAGTAGATGAAAGAATTCATTAGGTGTTCTGGAAGTGACAGAGAAATCATTCTCTCAGACCCTATATACTGAGGAGAGAAATGAACCTTAGAGCTCAGTGAGCAAACCTACAACCACTGAGGGGAGAATCATAAATGTTAAGGAAATAAAGGAAACAAGTGGGGGTGTTTTGGACTGCACGCATATTACTAGAGAGGTGGTGTTTGCAACTTTTAAGCACACTAAGGTGAATAAATCCCCTGTGCCTGATCAAGTCCATCCTTGGACACTGTGGGAGGCTGGGGAAGAAGCCATTCCAGAGATTTTTGCTTCATCTTCATCTTCATCTGATGAAGTTCTGGAAGACTGGCTAATGTTGTTCCATTGTTTAAGAAAGATAGCAAAGACAATCCAGGGGATTACATGTCAGTGAGCCTGACATCAGTGGTAGGCAAGTTGTTGGAGAGGATACTCAGGGACAGGATCAACCAAGATTTGGATAGTCAAGGTCTGATTAGGATTTTTCAGCATGGATTTGTGCATGGGAAGTCATGTCTGACAAATCTTTTAGAGTTTTTCGAAGAGGTAATTAAAAGAATAGTTGAAGGTAGGGCAGTGGATGTTCTCTACATGGACTTTAATAAGGCTTTTGATGAGGTCCTGCATGGCAAACTTGTAATGAAGGTTAGGTCGCATGGGATCCAGGGAGAGCTAGCTAATTGAATTCAAAATTGGCTCGATGGTGTGAAGCAGGGGATCATCGTTGAAGGTTGTTTCGCAGACTGGAGGCCTGTATCTGTGGTGTGCCACAGGGGTCAGTGCTGGGACCTCTCTTGTTTGTTATTTACATAAATGATCTGGATATGAATGTACGAGGCATGATTAGTAAGTTTGCGGATGATACAAAATTAGACGGTCTCATTGATAGCGAAGAAAGTTATTGAAAATTACAGACGGATATTGATCAGATGGGAAAGTGGACTGAGGATTGGCAAATGCAAATCAATGAGTGTGAGGTGTTGCACTTTAGAAAATCAAACTAAGTCAGGACTTATACAATTAATGGTAAGGTCCTGAAGAGTGTTGTGGAACTGAAGGACCTAGGAGTACTACAAGTACATAGTTCTTTGAAAGCAGCATCACAGGTAGACAGGGTGGTAAAGAAGGCATTTAGCATGCTGGCCTTCATTGGTCAAGGCATTGAATGTGGCTATTGGGGTGTTATATTACAGTTGTATAAGTTGTTGTTGAGGCCGCACTTGGAGTGTTATGTACAGTTCTGGTCACCCTTTTAGGAAAGACATAGTTAAACTGGAAAGTGTGTAAAGAAGATGTACGAGGATGTTGCAAAGACTAGTAGGCCTGATTTATAGGAGAAAGTGAGGTCTGCAGATGCTGGAGATCAAAGTTGAAACTTTATTGCTGGAACAGCACAGCAGGTCAGGCAGCATCCAGGGAACAGGAGATTCGACGTTTCGGGCACAGGCCCTTCCTCAGGAATGATTTATAGGAAAGGTTAGCCAGGATAGGACTTTATTTCTTGGCACATGGGGGAATACCTTATTCACGTATATAAAACATATGGGGCATAGATAGGATGGATTTACTCTAAAACAATGCATGAATGGTGGCTCAGTGGTTAGCGCTGCTGCCTCGCAGCACCAGGTAGCCGGGTCAATTCCAGCCTTGGGCAACTGTGAGGAGTTTGCACATTTTCCCCATGTCAGCGTGGGTTTCCTCCGGGTGCTTTGGTTTCTTCCCACAATCCAAAGATGTGCAGGTCAGGTGGATTAGCCATGGAAAATGCAGGGTTACAGGGATAGGGTAGGGGGATGGGTCTGGGTGGGATGCTGGTCAGAGGGTCAGTGTGGACCCATTGGGCTGAATGGCCTGTTTCCACACTATTAGAGATTCTGTGATACTAAAAGGCTAACTGGGAGGAAGGAATTAGGGTACAAAGAGGAAGCTGGCGAGAAACATAACAATGGATAGCAAGGGTTTTGACAGGTATTGTGAAAGGAAACAAGTTGATAAAGTAAGGCTGAGAATGGGGAGTTAATAGTAGTTAATGAGGAAATGTCAGATTAATTGAAAATATATATTTTGCTTTTATCTTCACTATAGATAATGCAACAAACCTTCCAATAAAAGCTGTGAATTAAGAGATGGAAGGGAGAGGGGAGGTTTGTGAAATTAAAATCACAAAGGAAGCAGTATTCAGCAAACTGATGGAGCGTTGGCTGACGGGTTTCAAAGTTCCCATGGATTTCCTCCTAGGATCTTAAAAGTGGCGGCTGATGAGGTCGTGGATGCATTGGTGTTAGTTTTCCAAAATTGCCAGGATTCAGGAAAGGTTCCATCAGGCTGGAAGGTAGCAGATACAACCACTTTATTCAAGAAGGGAGGAAAGCAGAAAACAGGAAACTTGCCAGTTGGCTTGACATCTGTCATGGAGAAAGAATCAAAATCAATTATTGAAGAGACTGCAGCTGCACAGTTAGAAATATTCAAGATAGTTAGGAAGAGTCAACATGGTTTATTGTTTATTAAAAGGGAAATTATTTTTAACTAATTTATTCGGCTTTTTTGTTGAAGTAACATCTGCTGTGAATGAAGGGGAGCCTGTAGATGTACTGTACCTGGATATCCTGAAGGTGTTTGATAAGGTGCACATCAGGCTTTGCTGTTCAAAATAAAAGTCCTAGTAACATTTTAACCCTGATAGAAGCTGAGTTGGCAGAAAGCAGACAGCATGCATTACTGAGTATTTTTCTGAATGGAAATGTTACGAGAAGTGAAGTCCTGCAAGGGTCTGCCTAGGGGCCCCAACTTATTACAGTTTACATCAATGACTTAGATGAGGGGAGTGAAGGTATAGCAGCTAAATTCGCAGACAACACAAATGGATGGGATAGTGCATTGTGAAGAAGATATAAAGAGTTTTCAGTCAGATATAGAAAGTTTGAGTGAGTGGTCAAAATTCTGGCTAATGGAATATAATGTGGTAAACTGTGAGTTTTTGAGAAAAAAATGAAAAATGAGTGTACAATCAGTTCTGCTATAACGCATGTTTCTTCAACACGAATTGGCTTTAATGCGAATTTTTGTAAAACAAGAACTTTCCTTACCTGTACTGGCTAGAACGTGATTCCAGCCCCATTAGGTTAAATGGTACAGCTATTCCACGATTTTCTTATAACGCATGATCGCACGGGAACACAGTCACTGCGTTATATCAGAACTGTATTACTTGAATGGAGAATGACTGCAGAATTCCAAAGTGCAGAGAGATTTAGTTGTTCAAGTGCATGAGTCACAAAAAGTTAGTTTGCAGGTATAACACATATCAAGAAGGTTAACAGGATGCTGTTATAAATATAAAGGTGTTATGATTCAGCTTTACAGTGCATTGATGAAACCCTACCTTGAATTATGTGTGTAGTTTTGGTCTCTTTATTTAAGGAAGAATGTAAATGCATTGGAGGCGATTCAGAAGAGTGTGATGATGAGAGTTCAGAGGCATTTTGTTCCTGTTAGAGTGAAGGATAAAGCTGGTAAAATTAAAGAACATGAGATGAATACAGATATTGAGGTTCTAGTCAAGAATTAAAGAGAATCTTATCTTAGCTATGGACAACTTGGTTCAATTGAATTTCCTTATCAATATCAAGAGTGCAGGGGCATTCTTAAGAAAGAAATCAGGAAGGCAAAGTGGGGATATGAGATAGCATTGACAGATAAGGTTAAGAATAATCCAAAGAGATTCAACGAATACCTTAAGATCAAGAGGGTGACTTGAGAGAGAGTAGGGCCTCTTAAAGATCAAGGAAGTTATCTTTGTATTGAACCCCAGCAGATGGGAGAGATACAAAATGAATATTTTTGCATCAGTTTGCACTGTTGAGAAAGAATTTGAATCCAGAGAATGCAGGGGAATAAACTTTGATGTTTTTAAAATAGTTCAAATTACAGAAATATAAGTTCGGGAGGCCTTAGAGAATATAAAGATGGATAATTCTCCAGGACCTGATCTACTGTGTCCCAGAACATTGTGCGAAGTAAGAGGGGAAATCATGAGATCCATTGCAGAAATATTTGCACCAACTATAAGTATGGTGCCTGCTGGCTGGAAGGTGGCTTCGGCTGTACCTTTGTTTAAGAAAAGTTGTAAGGAGAAATTGGGGAACTATAGACCTATGAGTCTGACATCGGTTGTGGGTAAATTGTTGGAGGTGATTATAAAAGTAGTATTTTTAGACATTTAGAGATAGCACGGTTTTGGGTGAGGAAATAGTGCCTCACAAGCTTGAATGAGACTTTTAAGAAAGTTGCCATAAAGATTGATGAAGGCAGACCAGTAGATGTTATTTATTTGGATTTAGTAAAGCTTTTGACAAGGTTCTGCAAAGTAGACTAATCAGTAAAGTTAGGTCACATGGGATTTAGGGTGAGCTTGCCAATTGGATACAGGATTGGCCTAACAGCAGGAACCAAAGAGTAACGGTGAAACAGTTGCTTTTCAGACTGGAGGCCTGTGACCAGCGACATTCCACAGAAATCAGTTCTGGGTCCTCTTTTGTTTGTCATTTATATAAATGATTTGGACGGAATATAGAAAGCATGGTTAGTAAGTTTGCAGATGACACTAAAATTGGTGGCATTGTGAACAATGACGAACGTTTTCTAAGATTACAAGGGAATCTTGATCAAATGGGTCAATGGGCTGAAAAATGCCAGATGGACTTCAATCTGGATAAATGCATTTTGGTATTGCGTTTTGGTACAATGAACAAGAGTAGGGCTTACACACATAATGGTAGGGTCTTAGGTGGCATTATGGAACAGAGAGACCTAGGGGTGCAGATACAAAATTCTTTGAAGTTTGCATCACATGTAGACAGAATGGTTAAAAAGGCGTGTGGCATGCTTGCCCTCATTGCTCAGTCCTTTGAGCATGGGAGTTGGGAAGTCATGTTGAGGTTGTACAGGACATTGGTGAGGCCACTGCTGGAACACTGTGTCCAGTTCTGGTCGCCCAGTTATAGGATGGATATTATCAAGCTGGAGAGATTTACCAGGATATTGCCGGGCGTGGGAGGTTTGAGTTAGGCTGAATAGGCAAGCACAGTTTTCCCCGGAGTAACGGAAGTTGAGAAGCGATCTGATAGTATTTATAAAATAATGAGAGGTATCGATAGAGTTAATGATAGATGTCTTTTGCCTAAGATGGGGGATTTCAAGATTAGGGGGGCACATTTTTAACGTGAGAGGAGAGAGATTTTTTTTTTAAATTAGAAGCAATTTTTTTTACACAGAATAGTTCGCGTCTGGAATAAATTTCGTGAGAAAGTGGTGCGGGCACAGTTGCAATGTTTAAAAGGCATTTGGATAGATACATGAATAGGAAGGGTTTAGAGGGATATGGACCAGGAGCAGTTTAGTTTGGGATTACGGTCGGCATGGACTGATTAGACTGAAGGGTCTGTTTCTGTTCCGTATGACTCTAAATGGTTTACTAGATTGATAGTTGGAATGCGTAACTTACCTCATGAGGGTAGTTTAGACAGATACGTATTGTCTCCACTGTAGCTTAAAAGATTGAAAAATGACTCAATTGAAAATACAAGATCTTGAAGGATCTCAAATGGTCTTCACAATGTGGATACGTACAGGATGTTTTCTTTTGTGAGTGACTCTAGAACTATTGGACAGAGCTTTGTAGTTAAAATTGTCATTCAGTTTGGATAGAGATTTGGAATTTTTTTTTCTCTGAAGCGTTGGAACTCCCAACCTCAGGAAGCAGTGGAAATGGGTCACTGAATATATTTAAGACTGAAGTGGATATATTCATGATGGGCAGGGGTATCAAAGATTATCAGAGGTAGATACGAATATGGGACTTCAAACGCCAACAGATCAGCCATTATCTTAATCAGAACGAAGGACCCGATACCCAACATGAGCAAAACTAATGTAGTGTACAAAATACCATGCAAGGACTGCACAAAACACTATATAGGAAAAACAGAAAGACAGCTAACAATCCGCATACATGAACATCAACTAGCCACGAAACGACACGACCAGCTATCCTTAGTAGCCACACACGCAGACAACAAGCAACATGAATTCGACTGGGACAACGCTATCATAGGGCAAGCCAGACAGAGAACAGCCAGGGAATTCCTAGAGGCATGGCATTCATCCACAAACTCCATCAACAAACACATCGACCTGGACCCAATATACCAACCACTACAGCGGACAGCTGAAACTGACAACCGGAAGCGGCAGGGACAGACCACTATAAACACCGGAGGAAACATCAAAGAAGTGCTTCGCAGGAGGCTCCCAAGCACTGATGATGTCGCCTAGCCAGGGGACGAAACGTTTGCAACAAAAACTTCCAGCTCGGCGAACAGAACCACAACAACGAGCACCCGAGCTACAAATCTTCGCACAAACTTTGATTATCTTATTCAGATGCGGACCAGGTTCAAGGGGCTGAATACTCTACTTTTACTCTTATTTTGATTATATGTCCACATGTTCATCTACCAGCAGTAAGGGGTTTTAGCAATCAGGAATTACTGAACTGATGGCACTCCCTCCCTGTCAAGCAGAAGGCTGAGAAGTGAAGTGATACAGGCATTCAAAACTACAAAGGGCTCTGATCGCTGAGGGAAATGTAAGAGGGCTGAATATCAAGTGGTCATTGGTAAATCTAGGTAGTTCTTCAAAAGAATGATTTTTATGCAGAGAGTGGCTTAAGTGGGGAAGTTGTGACCAGAGGGAGTGGTTGTCTCAATTAAAATGGATGTAGTTGAGTGAAACTGAAGCAAGTTTACAAAAAACAATGCAATTATTGATATGGTAAGATGAAGAAGAAGTGTAGAGGCTTGTGTTGTGTATAAACACCAGCAGAGACTGTTGTGCTAAATTTCCTTTCTATGTGCAATAATCACAGTGTAGGTCTGTGTAAGTCTTGAAAAATCTATCATAATTGTCTTATTTTCAGCAACAAATTTGTATAATGTGAATGCTGCACAGGAATTGTCATCCAAGTCATCATAAAGAGATTGATTATTTGCTACGATGAATAAATAGGATATCTTCCTCACCGTGGGGAGGAGCGTGACATCGTTGAAATTTAGAAGGAACATTGAAGCAATTACAATTTCAATATTCATGAAATAAAGAAAGACAAGCTCAGTTATAATTGCAAAAACGCAGGAGGCCAGAGGTAATAGGACTGACTCAACTCTCTGAGGAGGAAGTGGTAGAGAAAAATCCACAGTTTTGAAATGCACTTGTGTTATAACAGGATTTGTAATGCGTTTTAAAGCACAGCCTGTATTTATGTCCTGTAATATTTTGTGGCACTTGCAAGTCAACATGATGCTTCAGTTCTTTTATTGCTTCAAGAGTTCTGTGTCGACATTAAAAAAAACACAGCTTTTATACTGGGAAGATGAATAACAGCACAAGAAAATACTGAAGGTGACTGAACTATTCTCCAAATATAAGATTGTTACAAATGCACTACAAACTATTCAGCAAAAGAGAAAACCAAGGCACTTATACAATAAAGCTATGTATAGCAATTTTAAATTTTTTAAAAAATGGAATTATACAACAACACTGCAATCTGTTGGCTCGAACTACATAACGATGATACCAAAGAATGGGTCAACGCAGCAGAAGGCAGATGGGAGTAGGAATTATATAACAGACAAGCAGATAACCCTCTGGGGGAGAGGTGATTTTTGGAGGCTTAGAAAAGGCACTGGCATTGGAGATTGGTGGACAATTGTCAGTTGTTTTCATGTTGATTTATTTGTTTGCAGCAGTTACGTGTCAAGAATACTGGGAAAATCAATCAGGGCGCAGAGTGAATAATTTCTCAGGGCCATCGACTAATGTTGCAGTAGGGCTAGGTGTTTAAAGTGCGTGTCATATTAAAATTAAAGACTTAATTTCACATTTTAGACCTATCGCTCAAACCGGATTAATGGACAATCAACATTTTCCAAAATTCTTTCGGCTATGTGGTAAATGATTGGTAAATTAGAAGCATCATTCCACAGCTGTGCTGTTTTGAATTATTAAGATAAACATAATTCATGTTTAAAACACCAAATTGGATGTCCACAATTTTATCTGATCTGCAGCAGAGCGACAGTATTTTGACAAACCCCACATGTTCATGTCCAAAAATGCTTGTCAAATACTTGGGAGATTGAACTGATTTCTAATCCAGAATCATCGATACTGTTCAATAATTTTCAAGTTATCTTGAAAATGTGCAGCTTCTTTCACTAAGCCTGTGTGCAGCTCATGATTACGTTTATATGTGCCCAATGATTAGAGCAAAAAGAAATGAAATGGTTTAAAGTATAGAATTTAATTCAAACCTCTTAAGGAAAGATGAAACTAACATTTATGCAGTGGCTTTTGTAATTTCAGACCATTTTGATATGCTTTATACTCAATTAAATACCTTTGAAGTGAACTATTGTATTTAAGGAAAAGATCAATTTAACCATTGAGCAGCAATGAAAATAAAGTTTTTGGGCTATTGGCTATGCCATAAATATCAGAATTTAAGAAACTTAGCAGTCAATTTTCAAAGAACAAACCAATAAATGGTCAGATCATCATTTTACATATTGCTTAAAAGTAAGATGATAGTCGTCTTTGAAAACCACTTTTGTCTTGCATTAATCCGAGGTCACAAAGTCCAAAAAGAATGACAACAAACACTGTCAATAATGTTTACTTTAGATTTCAGTTTAATGTATCATCTAGTAGATGGTACCGGGGAGAATATGTATTTTAATACACTGAAATGTCAGTATAAATAATGTGCTGCTATATCTTAACTGAGGTTTTAACTGACAATCGTTTGATTCAGAGGCAAGAAAGTTATGACTAAGACATTGACATCCGTATGTGTAATTTGCAAGAAACATGCTTGAATTGTATAAATAATATCAGCAGTTTGGAACTCTTTTCCAACAACATGCATTTCTCTTAAATCTTTGATGTTGGGACAGCTACCCCACAGATGAAGGTAAATATTTGATGTTGAGAGAACCGTTATATTGTGGATTGTGTTTTCAAATTTGGGCGAGAATAAGGGGATCATTTTTCCTGGTAATATAGCCCAACTAAGCCGAGCAATGCTCAAATTGCCCACAATTGAGAACAAAGGGCGAGAGCAGCTATGTGAACCGTAAATAGATTTAGAGGTGGAAGTTTATGGGGCAGAAGAAAAAGAGATGGAGAAAAAGAACAGCAGTTGGTGTGGTTAGCAGAGAGAAGAAGCTGCAAAATACAAGAGTTGGTCCACTGCCATAGTGACATACACCACATCCACTGAAGTAATCTGATAAATTAATTATGATGTGATTGCTCGGGAAGAAGATTGATGTGAGTGGGATTTACTGCTGGAAGTGCATGTGGGAAGATCCCCAAAAACTGAGGAAACAACCTAGAGATGGTCACTTTGTTACTATTTTGTGAAACAAGGAACAGTGAAACTGTTGGAACCTGGATTCTAACCTGTTTTTATAAAAACTGTAATGCTGTGGAGAGAGGTGTTATTAGATTAGATTCCCTACAGTGTGGAAACAGACCCTTCAGCCCAACATGTCCACACCGACCCGCCGAAGCGCACCCACCCAGACCCATTCCCCTGCATTTACCCCTGCCTCCAACACTATGGGCGACTTAGCATGGCCAATTCACCTGACCTGCACATTTTTGGACTGTGGGAGGAAACCAGAGCACCCGGAGGAAACCCACGCAGACACAGGGAGAATGTGCAAAGTCCACACAGACAGTCACCTGAGGTGGGAATTGAACCCAGGTCTCTGGCGCTCTCTTATAAAAGAAGAATTTTCCTTTCTGTAGTTTAAAACATAAGTAACTTACAAAATAGTGTTTTGTTAACACTGGCTTTAGCCATTGAGACAGTAAAAATCTCAAAACATGCCATGTCATTCTTTTGAGCTATTAACTGGAAATTAGTCGTCAAATTCTAAACATTGTCAATCTCCATAGAGATTGTCGAATTATTCCAACGTCAACCTGGCATAGTTATAATCGCCAAATTATACCTTACGCCAATATCCCAGACACCTCTATCATTAGCTATCAGAAGCACCAGAAGAGACAGCACCATTGGTATACTGTCAGTAGATAGTAGCTTGGAAGTGCTCAACATTGAATTTGGATCCAGTGAAGCCTCATGTTAATACCCACTTGATGTCTCTCAGTTGAGGAATTGTTGACCCCCCACATTGTAAACCACTTTGAAGAAACGCAGAGGGTAGCAAACACACACAATGTACTCTGGATTGGTGGGAAGAGATGGCATAGCAGTAATATCACTGGACTGGTATTCCAGGACATTGGTTTGAATGATACCATGATACATACTGAACTTTAAATTCTGTAAAATTCTAGAATAACAAGCGATCTAATGACAACCATACAACTGTGTTGATTATTGTAAGAGCCCGTCTGGTACATTGGTGTTCTTCAGGGATGGAAATCTACTGTCCTTACTCCAAACTACATCAATGGGTTGACTCTCAAATAAACGTTTGATGGGCAATAAATGCAGACAGAGCCAGCAATGCCCATATCCCATAAATGAATAAAAAGAACTTTTTGCAATGTCCATCATAAAATGTGGCTTGATAGTTGATAGGAGAAAGTGAGGACTGCAGATGCTGGAGATCAGAGCTTAAAAACGTGTTGCTGGAAAAGCGCAGCTGGTCAGGCAGCATCCAAGGAACAGGAGAATCGGCGTTTCGGGAAAGAGCCGGTGGCACGATTTGTGGGTGGAAGGGTGGCACAGTGGTTAGCACTGTTGCCTCACAGCACCAGAGACCCGGGTTCAAATCCCACCTCAGGTGACTGACTGTGTGGAGTTTGCACATTCTCCCCGTGTCTGCGTGGGTTTCCTCCGGGTGCTCCGGTTTCCTCCCACAATCCAGAAAATGTGCAGGTTAGGCAAATTGGCCATGCTAAATTGCCCGTAGTGTTAGGTGAAGGGGTAAATGTAGGTGAATGGGTCTGGGTGGGTTACGCTTCGGCGGGTCGGTGTGGACTTGTTGGGCCGAAGGGCCTGTTTCCACACTGTAAGTAATCTAATCTAATCTAGCCCTTCTTCAGGAATGAGGAAAGTGTGCCAAGCAGGCTAAGATAAAAGGTAGGGAGGAGGGACTTGGGGGAGGGGTGTTGGAAATGCAATAGGTGGAAGGAAGTTAAGGTGAGGGTGATAAGGTGAGGGTGATAGGCCGGAATGGGGGTGAGGGCGGAGAGGTCAGGAAGAAGATTACAGGATAGGAAGGTGGTGCTGAGTTCGAGGGATTTGATTGAGACAAGGTGGGGGGAGGGAAAATGAGGAGACTGGAGAAATCCTTGTGGTTGGAGGGTTCCTAGGCAGAAGATGAGGCGCTCTTCCTCCAGCCGTCGTGTTGCTATGGTCTGGCGATGGAGGA
>NC_057710.1:147065365-147076373 GCF_004010195.1 Chiloscyllium plagiosum | reverse complement strand
CTTCCACCTATCGCATTTCCAACGCCCCTCCCCCAAATCCCTCCTCCCTACCTTTTATCTTAGCCTGCTTGGCACACCTTCCTCATTCTTGATAGTTGATAACCAAGCTGTCCAAATTCTGGAGAACATGTGCACCAGCTGGGGCCTGTGGCAGGTACTGAAAAAATCATCATGAGGAATAAACACATTTCACCTCACCTTCACCGATCTACTTGTAACAGCTGCGTCTACCCATAACATTACTGATAAGTGTGACCATTGTACAGTCCATGGCAGTTCGGCAAATAAGATAGACATGAAGTACTGTCTTCACATTTAGAAATTGCTATGTCAGATTCAGAACAGATCATGCGACTCAAAAACGCCTAGCTTTGAGCCATCATTGTCAGAGCAATTGCGTTTTACCCCAGTGTCCAGTCTAGTATATCCTTCACTCAACCATTACCGTCCAGCCAATGAAGCAACTTTGGTTCAATAAAGAGTACACAAGAGCATGCTAGGAGCAGTACGAGAGGTGCCAAACAGTACTCCACGCTTGCTCGACAGCGGAGGCAACAGATTGTCGATAAAACTAGACAATCCCAAAGCCAGTGGTTCGGATCAGAACTTTATTGTTCAGGCACACCCAGTTGTGAATGACAGTGGACAATTAAACAACCAATGGTAAGGTGAGGTTCAACAAGCATTCTCATCTTCAATCTAGCAGCTCCTGGTCAGCACTACAAAAGACAAGACTGAAGCATTCACCAACAGCTTAAAGCAGGGATGTCCAATGAATTAGCCATCTGGGCGTCCTGTGAGTCCTTACCATCAAGTTAGGTGATATCACTTCACGACTGGATAGCAGTTTTGAAGAAGGGTCACCAGACACAAAACGTTAACCTTGCTTTCCAGAAATGCTGCCAGAACTACGGCTGAATTTTTCTAGTAATTTATGTTTTTGTTTCTAATATTAAGCTATTCATTTACAGTGAACAGCTTTTATCAATGTGTCAAAAGTCCAAGTGGCTACAGATAAGATGGTTCCAGGTAAGTATCTTCTGTACTATACCAGAGCATGTGACCTGATAGCATGAGCTTATTTCTTTAAGTTATATTACAAACTAACTGTGAGTTACAACATCTTCCAAACACGTGACTTTTATCATTGAGAAGGACGAGGGCAGTAGATGCATTGAAACACCACCACCTGCAAGTTTGTGTCTAAACCACACACTATCCACACCTAGAATGCCATTCCTCCATGAATGTTGGGTCAAAATCCTGGATTCTTTCTGAACAGTGCTATGAGTATACGTACACCATATAGGCTGCTGTAGTTCAAGGTGACATCTCATCAGCACCTGCTCAAGGGTAATTCACCCTGGGAAATAAATGTTGGCCTAGCTAGTGACACCTAGGTTTCACAAATGAGCAACATAAAGGAGCACTGTTTTCAAATATAACTACAAAAGCCAAATCTTCAGTACAAAATTCTCAAGTTTATAGTTTAGCGAATATGCTTCTCATAACTACCTCTGTCCTAAGCCCTGGATAAAGTTTGACATTAATGATCAGGGGAAATCTTTGAGTCAGGACAAATTGTTTGGCATACTTTTGTCTAGGAAAATGCTTTTTTTTTGTCATTGTGAGATTTTCAATTAAATATCCTCAATGCATAGTGCTACAATTACCTAACTTAGCAATAGGAAGAGGAAATCTTGGAAAACTACACCCCGCGTACAGATGATCCTATCTACAAAACTGCATTGTTTCTGGGCAAATGAAGATGAACCAACTTGCAAAAGGATAATAACATTTTTTAATAATTCAATTGTTAACAGCTCACAAACATCTGTTCCAATAAATTTGTATTTGTTTGAGGAGAAAAATTTTAATTTAGTATAAAAAAAGGTAATAGAAAAACTGATATATGTAGTGATAATCAAATCATTAGGATGTAAAGGTTCCACACATGGGTATTAGAGGAAACGTGTGGCAATTTTTTTTTTGCAATTTTCCAAAGCATTGTGCTTTTTAAATTGTAAAATTGCAAATGCCAATTCATTGTTAAAGTAAGAAAGTATAGAGAAATCAGGTAACTCTGAATGGGTTAAAAACATATCAATCCCTATGTAAATCAGATACTCCCAAGTTCTGATGAAGAGTCACCAGTTTCGAAACATTAATTCCATTTTCTCTCTAGGTTTAAAGTGAGAGAGGAAAGATATAAAAGAGACCTAAGGGGCAATGTTTTCACACAGAGGGTGGTACGTGTATGGAATGCGCTGCCAGAGGAAGTGGTGGAGGCTGGTACAATTGTAACATTTAAAGGGCATCTGGATGGGTATATGAATAGGAAGGATATGGGCCGGGTGCTGGCAGGTGGGACTAGATTGGGTTGGGATATCTGGTCAGCATGGACGGTTTGGACCGAAGGGTCTGTTTCCGTGCTGTACATCTCCATGACCCTATGACTCTTCACAGATGACACCATATCTGCTGCATTTATCCAGCAGTTTCTGTTTTTGTTTCAGATCTCCAGCATCCACAGGTCTGTGGTTTAAATATTTAAGCAGCAAGTGTTTTGTTGATTTAATCTGGAGTTCCAATTTAACAAGCAGCTCGAGTGCTGTGGAAATTCCCAGGCTCAGGGAGGCACGACAGATTAATCGTTTGACAATCATATCTCCCACAGGTTTTCACACCTCCAAATGGAGTATGCTGGTGGCTCGTTGAAAACAAGGGCTACCCTCTGAGGACCTGGGTAATGTGATTCACGTCCCTGGGCAGACCTGTGGTAGCTCTACCTTATGCACTAACAATCATTTCCGGAATGATAGTGGCTTGATTTGCACTACATGGCCTAACCCTGCACATTGCAATGGAGCAGTAAGCAGAAGGAGGAGCACATCGCTCCAAATCCTCTGAGAATGGAGAGGAGGAGGAGGATCCAGCGGCAGATTACCCGGCTGTTAGGGAAGCTTATGATGGCTTCAGACAGCGATGGTTCAGTTAACCTGAACGCATGAGGCCATCAGGCTGCCTAGTGATAAAACTCCACCCTCGGTAAATACATAAAATTCCCAAAGTCAAAAGCCAGCTGCCACAATCACACTGTTTGCTCATTTCTCACTGCCACCCTTTTGAAGGCTACTCAACATTTGGAATTAAGGATTAAATGTTTTTTTCATTTAAGTAAACACATACATGAGAATATGATTATTTTTATGCACGGCTAAGTGGCATGAACAAGCCTTTCTCATCCATTTCTTGTTACACCCACGTCACAGAATCACTGTTGCTATGATAGAGCTGAGGGCAGGCTCTGACAGTGGAGATTCCTGTTGTGTACATCCTCTGGGCTTCGAAGGTCTTATGGGACCCTTAAAGACTGCTTCCCTTGGAGAATACTCTGTCACTGGTATAGCTCTTGGCATATGGGGTTCCGTTGGATTAGGCGTACCCTTGAGAAGAATCTCCACTCTCATATGCCTTTACACCATCTCACCTCTCATTCTCAGTTATGTAAGAGCTTGGCTGCATTTTAGTGAGACTATAAGCCACTTCCAACTTGGTTTGGCAGACCGTAGGTCATTGGACTGGCCAATCCACGTTCAATGACCTGGAGGGACCACTCTTCCCATGGAGATTCACATCAGTACAAATGCCTAATAAATCATGACACTCGAGTGAGAGGTGAAATCCTCTTGCTCCTCTTCAAAAGTGTACACAGTTTCTGGAAATGCTCACAGCAGAACACAGATTTCCTTTTGCTGCTCCACAAATTCCCTTTCCATGTGTGACCAGTACAGATTAGTATCTCCATCCATCTAAGCATTACCTTGACTATCCTGCACTCTCTTACTAGGACCTACTGTCTGTACCACCAATCCTTACTCACGTTCATATATGCTGTGGCCCTCACGATGTGACAAACTAGCTACTGTGACTGAATTATCCACCAAGCTGTGTTTCTGTGTGCTGGAGGAGACTGCAAGTGACGCAGGTGATATTTTCTGACTTTGGTCAGAAAATTGCGGAGAACATGACCAAAAGTTCCAATATGCATGGTAAGTGAGCCTGGCTCCCTGACAGGAGGGACCCAAAATATAACATGAACCCTGCATGTTTCTCTCCACTATTGCCCTGGCTCTGTTTTTAAGCACATTTAATACAGGCACGGTATTGTTACATCTGACAATGGGTGTTTAACATCTCTGGTTAAATTGAGCAGTTAGATTCAATTCATCTCATTACGTTCCATGCATGACTACACGCTATATCTATGAGGCACTAGGTCATATATTTTCATCCAGTACTTACTCAGGAAGAAGAGGTATTTCCTTATTTTAGTAATGAAAAGTCCAATTGTGGTCTATCGTATTTCTCTGTCTTATGGTGCATATTGGTGCAACTTGTATAAAATGGTATCTGTGTAACTGGAAAGCTACGTTTTCAAGAAAATGGCCAAGGAAAGTCTTAACAATTAATCCATGAGAGAAATTCCATGTATTACCTCTGTGTTGAGCAAACTATTAGTAGAATCTTTTCGCTCCCCCTGTAATGAATTTCATTTGGTGGGTGGGTGGGGGCGGGGGGGCATTGTAAAGGTTGGGCATTTAACCAGGTGGGAAGGTGGTGGGCATTGACCTTGCCATCTTCTCACCTCCACACGATTCAGACTCTGTGGGAAGGCCCATGGACAATGATCTCACCCCTCTGGAAATTGATGCCTGGAGGTGGCAATTAATCCCCATTAATTACTACCTTTGGTATCAACTCAATGGCAAGTGAAGGCTTTACCATTATATGGAATGAGTCCATGTAGGTTCTCATTACCTAACAGAGGACAGCGGCATTGGGAAGCATTGAGCTAGTGTCCAGCCCTTGCGGCTAGACCGTCTGTCCTGAGAACCCCATGTGAACCCTTCTCCATTCATCAGTCACCTCTGATCAGAGGCCCCTTACTGATCCCATGCTTTGAATAGGTATGATACAGGTATCAGCCATTGCCTCCCAGTGACACTGTCAATCAGCAGAGTTGCTGGTCTGTGATCAGGAGCTCTTGGCCGTGGGATTCCCATACCCGATGTTCTTGATCCTCGAGTAAGGCCCATCTTGACAAGTACCTGGGTGGAACATCATGCCATGAGCCTTCTCAAAAAAAGTGTCACGAGGCTCTTGCTGGCTCCTCAGTCAATTGTTTAAATACCCAATGCTTCCACAAGATTCTGCTTGCTGGAGTACATGGCATTATATCGGTATATGATACAGAAACACGCCACTTAGACCAATAATATTAATGGTTCACTCCGGCATCCTTTTGTGTTTCCAGCATTTTGGGAGGCAATGAGTTTGTGGTATTATTGCTAGTCTATTAATACAGAAAGGAGACAGTGAGGTCTGCAGATGCTGGAGATCAGAGTTGAGAGTGTGTTGCTGGAAAAGCACAGCAGGTCAGGCAGCACCCGAGGAGCAGGAAAATCAATGTTTCACACCAGAGCCCTTCATCAGGAACGCGTAATAAAGGGCTCCGGCCCAAAACATTGATTTTCTAGTGGACTGGATTTGTATCCCAGCATGGCAAATGGTGGAATTTGAATTAAATTAAAAGAAAAATCCGGAATTAAGAATCTACTGATGACCATGAAACCTTTGTCAATTGTCATAAAAACTCATCTGGCTCACTAACATCCTTCAAGGAGTAACATCTGCCATCCTAACCTGATCTGGCCTACATGTGACACCAGACTCACAGCAGTGTGGTTGACTCTTAACTACCCTCTGGGCAAATAGAGATGGACAATGAACGCTGGTTCTGCGAGTGATGGCCACATCCTGTGAATGAATAACTTAAGTAAAATATTGAGATTGTCTAGCTTCCCCTTAAGTGCATCTAATTTATTTTCTTCAAACACTCCCTATGGAAGTCAGTTCGACATTCTTACTATTCTGTGGAAAAAGTGGTTCGTTCAGAATTTCCTATTATATTTCTTGGCGACTATCCAGTGTTGATGCTATTTAATTCTACCTGAGATGTGGAAATGGCCTTTCTGCACCCACTCCATCAAGGTCTTCCATAATGATGAAGACCTCCAAGAGGTCACTTCTCAGCCTTTTTGTTTGAAGAAAAAAAAACAGACCCAGCCTGTAAATCTTTTGCAGATATATACGTCCACACACTTCTGACATCACGTTTTTAAATACTTTCTTCACCCTCTCCATGGCTCTATAACTATTTCAGTCAATGACAAGACGGTATCTCCCATAAGCTGGCACTGATGTCTGACACCTTTAGGGATGTTTTGAGAAAGCACTATGGACATTTTTAAATTCCAAAATGTGCTTCTTTTTAATAAAAAGGACAGATAACAAAAAAGAACAATGAATGTAAATTCACTGTTGTCTGGCAAGATCCTGTATGAGCCATGGAATGTCACGCCCAGAGGGGGTCAGGAAACCATCAAGCAAGAATGGTGATGTCGCAGGAAGAGATAGTAAGGGATTGAATATCCTCTTCCTCTTAATAAAAAGGTACCTTTTTGCAGAATTTGTTTTTTTTGCTTTACCTTCCTGGAATGTAAAAATGGAGGTTAACAACCCATCTGCAGCCAAATCTGTATCTGCTAATGTTCGAATGAAAAAGATGTTTGAAAGAATTTAGGTATTCATGGGTTTTAGTACTTGAGTGCTGTGAAGCTCACAGTCAAGAAAACACCAGAAATTCAGCCCTAAACTGCAGATGAAATGACTCTCTCTTGTTCTGAGTGTAAGAAACCATCTAGCAGCAATCCAGTGGGAAAGAAACAAGGCAGGAAAGGCCCTCTAATTCTTGAGTGCTGCCTGCCAACTATTGTCAAGAAGAAATTGGGCAAAAGGATTTCAACTAACCTATAAAAGCCAAGAATCGCAAAATTGACTATCCTACTCGCTACATTTTATGAACATCTACAGAGACTGATCTCTACAGTTTTTAATGTTTCTATCTTTTTGTGATCCTTTCTTATTTCTAATCTACATGTATGTGTGCTGCATTGTCCTTGCTTCTTTATTTTTAAGCTAATTAACTCACTCTTTTCTTAACTCGAGAAAGCCTGGTTAAATTACGTCTTTTTAATACGTAAGTTAATTTGATCTGGGAGAAAGTCATTCACAAGGGATAGATCTGAAATTGATTTTGCTGTGAATAACTGAGAGGCTTTTAATAAAGCAGAGGACAATCTCACATGGAGCGTGATGAATTGTGGTATCCATTCTGATCCACAATAACTTGTGGAACATTGCCTGGGAGCTTGTCGGAACAACATGCCTAAATTATTTCTGCTCTCCTCCTGGAGTCTCCTGCCATGATCAAGCTCCAAAGTACAGCAGTTTGGTTGGGACTCAGTCATCAGATATACAAGCCACATGTCCTGGCCAGCAGAGCTGGTTTTAGACAATCAGAAATACTGAGCAAGTTGAACTGGGAGAGGATGTTGCTCTGGATCAGCACACTAAAGTCTAACCAAGGTTCAATACAGGTTAAGCATAATTTTCCTGCTTTTCAGTTTGGTACCTCTGAAATTGAAACCTGGTGCTTGGTTTCTGACTTCAGGCCTTTCTAATCCATGGTGCAACTACTGAATGGTGTAAGTCTATTCCATTTAGACTGTCACCTGCCAACTTTGACTGTTATCTTCCTGCCAAAATGCCATACCTCATAATTATCTATCTTGAACTAACTGCATTACATTTATTTGTGCTTAGCATTTGCAGAGCAGAACAAAACCTTTCTATGGGATTTTCCATGGATCTCTAGGCATTTTAGAGCTACCTATCAGCTGCTAATATCTCTATTTTACTACAGAAAAATGTGAACACTGAGACTTTGAGTAGTATCCAAGGGACAAGTGGTGACACACTTCCTGCTCCTACTCACTGACATGTTTTCTTCCAGCTTAATTGAGTGCTGTAGCCACATTAGTGTGGTCCGTCTTAAAAAAAGTGAACAGTGAAAGATCTGAGACGAAACTTCAGAAGAGGTTTTCCTCATGGTTGCCTGGCAACAAACATTTATATCTCAGAATTGCATGGTGCCATTTTCCTGGTTGCTGCCAGGTTAAGTGGCTGTGTCCCCACTCATAAGCCCAAGGTGAGATTTCTTTAGCTTTCCTAACAGTCTAACTGACAAAACCTTTGTGGTCACTGGAGAATGTCAGATAAGCAAAAATAAGATTCTGAATCACAGCTTTTTAGTATTAATTCTCAACATATCCATCATTTTCTTGGGCTGCTGAATCCACTTTATTTTGCAAGGAGGGTCCAAGGGCACAAAAACTATATTTTAGATCTACTATATGAAATAGTGCTGGTTAACTTTGATCTGAAATCTGAGAAATGCATTAGCAATTGCTATATTTGTCATTTTTTTATGAAGATAAACCTTTCAAAATTTCTCTTTCATATGATGATGTATCATTATAAATCTTGTCACTTGTTTAGGTCAGCCTTCACTTTAAGTCCATAATTCAATTTTACTTCTTACATTATTGTCAGATATTTATACATCCTTTATGTTGGAGATTAAATGTTTATATAACTCATTCATCCTACTGGGAGGCATATTATAACAGTGTATGCTCATGTCTATCATGTACTTATG
The DNA here is from genome assembly GCF_004010195.1 of Chiloscyllium plagiosum. Taxonomy (NCBI): domain Eukaryota; kingdom Metazoa; phylum Chordata; class Chondrichthyes; order Orectolobiformes; family Hemiscylliidae; genus Chiloscyllium; species Chiloscyllium plagiosum. The sequence continues at coordinate 147,067,750 of NC_057710.1, read as the reverse complement.
GCTTGTTTTAAAAGCAATCCTCTTTGTTTGTCTGGATGCAGAATAAATAATATTAAGGCTGAATTAATTGTGTTGCAATAAGTAATGACACCAGTACTGAATGGCAGAAGAAGAATGGGCATTAGAATTGCAGTTAACAGTTATCCTAAAAGCTTACGCATAGATCTTCACAAAGGCTAACCTCTGTTTTATTGCAACTATTGCTACTCATCAAGTAATGTTCAGGAGCCAGATCAGTCTTAAAGGACTATGTTTACTCTCTTACATAAACCAAAGTCAATGACTCTTCGGGGGGGTTTAAACTAATTTGGCAGGGGAATGGGATCCGGACTTGTAGTCCAGCAAGTAGGCTAGCTGTTTGTCAGGATGTCCAAGAGTGTGGGGAGGCTGTGAAGAAGGTAGCACTGACAGGGACACAGAGATGGGTTCAAGTGCGTATACTTCAACGCAAGGAGTATCAGAAATAAGGTGGGTGAACTTAAGGCGTGGATCGGTACCTGGGACTACGATGTTGTGGCCATCACGGAAACGTGGATAGACAGGAATGGTTGTTGGAGGTTCCTGGTTACAGATGTTACAGTAGCATTAGGGAGGTTGGTAAAAATGGAGGGGGGTGGCGTTGCTAATTAGAAATGGTATAACGGCTGCAGAAAGGAAGTTTGAGGGGGATCTGCCTCTGGAGGTAGTATGGGCTGAAGTCAGAAATAGGAAAGGTGCAATCACCTTGTTGGGTGTTTACTATAGGCCCCCCAATAGCAGCAGAGATGTGGAGAAACAGATGGGGAAACAGATTTTGGAAAGGTGCAGAAGCCACAGGGTCGTAGTCATGGGCGACTTCAACTTCCCAAATATTGATTGGAAGCTCTTTAGATCAAGTAGATTGGATGGGGCGGTGTTTGTGCAGTGTGTCCAGGAAGCTTTTCTAACGCAGTATGTAGATTGTCCAACCAGAGGGGAGGCCATATTGGATTTGGTACTCGGTAATGAACCGGGACAAGTGGTGGGCTTGTTAGTGGGTGAACATTTTGGTGATGGTGACCACAATTCTGTGACTTTCACCTTGGTTATGGAGAGAGATAGGTGCGCACAACAAGGTAGATTTTATAATTGGGGGAAGGGAAATTACGATGCTGTAAGGCACGATTTGAGGAGCATACGTTGGGAGCATACGTTGTCAGGGAAGGATGTGGTGGAAATGTGGAACTTTTTCAAAGAGCAGATACAACGTGTCCATGATATGTATGTACCTATCAGGCAGGAAAGAAATGGTCATGTGAGGGAGCCTTGGTTGACGAGAGAGGTTGAATGTCTGGTAAAGAGGAAGAAGGAGGCATACATAAGGTTGAGGAAACAGGATTCAGACAGAGCAGTGGAGGGATACAGGATAGCCAGAAGGGACCTGAAGAAAGGGATTAGGAGAGCTAAGAGAGGGCATGAAAAATCGTTGGCGGATAGGATCAAGGATAACCCCAAGGCATTTTATGCGTATGTGAGAAACCTGAGAATGACGAGAACGAGGGTAGGTCCGATCAAGGACAGTAGTGGGAGACTGTGTATTGAGTCGGAAGAGATAGGAGAGGTCTTGAACAAGTACTTCTCTTCAGTATTTACGAACGAGAGGGACCGTATTGTAGAAGAGGAGAGTGTGAAATGGACTGGTAAGCTAGAAGAGATACCTGTTAGGAAGGAAGATGTGTTGGACATTTTGAACAACTTGAGGATAGACAAGTCCCCCGGGCCTGACGGGATATATCCTAGGATTATGTGGGAAGCAAGAGAGGAAAGTGCAGTACCGTTGGCAATGATCTTCTCGTCTTCACTGGCAACGGGAGTGGTACCAGGGGACTGGAGAGTAGCGAATGTTGTGCCCCTGTTCAAAAAAGGGAATAGGGATAACCCCGGGAATTACAGGCCTGTTAGTCTTACTTCTGTGGTAGGCAAAGTAATGGAAAGGGTACTGAGGGATAGGACTTATGAGTATCTGGAAAGACACTGCTTGATTAGGGACAGCCAGCACAGATTTGTGAAGGGTAGGTCTTGCCTTACAAGTCATATTGAATTCTTCGAGGAGGTGACCAAGCATGTGGATGAAGGTAGAGCAGTGGATGTAGTGTACATGGATTCTAGTAAGGCATTTGATAAGGTTCCCCATGGTAGGCCTATGTGGAAATTCAGGAGGCATGGGATAGAGGGAAATTTGGCCAATTGGATAGAAAACTGGCTAACCGGTCGAAGGCAGAGAGTGGTGGTAGATGGTAAATATTCAGCCTGGAGCCCAGTTACAAGTGGAGTTCCGCAGGGATCAGGTCTGGGTCCTCTGCTGTTTGTAATTTTTATTAATGACTTAGATGAGGGAGTCGAAGGATGGGTCAGTAAATTTGCAGA
>NC_057710.1:147049746-147064388 GCF_004010195.1 Chiloscyllium plagiosum | reverse complement strand
GGATGTCAGGGGTAGGTTTTTTACCCAGAGAGTGGTGGGGGCATGGAATGTGCTGCCTGTGGGAGTGGCAGAGTCAGAATCATTGGTGACCTTTAAGCGGCAATTGGATAGGTACATGGATAGGTGCTTAAGCTAGGACAAATGTTCGGCACAACATCGTGGGCCGAAGGGCCTGTTCTGTGCTGTATTGTTCTATGTTCTATGAATGCAAATGCAGTGTTGCTGTAGCTGGCACAGCAGAAGCTAGAGACATTCTCAGTAAAGTGCAAAGCACTTTGTGTCACTTCCAGCACAGTTTACATGATGCAGCATGAAGGAAGCATTCTGGACATTAATCAGAAGCTTCCTAACTGGACAAATTGTGACATCAACAAGCAGCTGTATTTGCTGATTTTATGTACAATTTACAAACTTAGACCACAGAGGTCCATTCAAATGTTCATTTATCACTCATCAAAGAACATTCTGAGAGTTGCAGGAGAATCGAAGCCTAAGTGTCATTTATGATTGACAGGTTACTGTTTTGAACCATCTTATCATATTGCAGAGAGTGCTAGGTATCCTTACAGAGTTTTGGCTATTCATCTACAACAAGGTTGCATTACAAATGATAGCTTCAGTTGCGGTGCCTTTGAACCTAAGGCATGTCATGACCTCCATCTTGCTCAAATGGTGGAAGGAGATGAACGATATAAAGTTAAGGAACAACCTGTCCAGGTACAGCTGACTGAAGAATAACCAGTAAAGAACAGCTGTTAGAAGATTTCACTGGGTTCCCAAGACCTGTGGTGGAACCTAAGCAAAAAAGACAATCCGTTGAAACCAAGTGTGATGTTGGCATAGGAAGTTTAATTGATACTGTCAGCGAGATGGGAACCCAGATTGACAGTTGTTTTCTGTTGCCATCTATGCTGAAGAGCATTCAGACTGCAACTGCCAGCAAGGTTTGCACGGAAAAACAATAATGAGATCGCTCATGAACAGTGTACTTGCACTTGAGCCAATTCATGAACCTAGAATTGATGTAACTCAAAGTGCAACACAGCCTAGTGTACATATAACTTTGATAGATTCAACTCTGACCTCTGAGAGGGCTCAGGAGAGGCAAGTTCAAGCAGAATATTTTACTTTTGTTATTTTCCCTGGAAGAATCCTCTGTAATTGTGACAGAGACCCGGATTCAATTCCCGCCTCCGGCGACTGACTGTGTGGAGTTTGCACATTCTCCCCGTGTCTGCGTGGGTTTCCTCCGGGTGCTCCGGTTTCCTCCCACAGTCCAAAGATGTGCAGGTCAGGTGAATTGGCCATGCTAAATTGCCTGTAGTGTTAGGTAAGGGGTAAATGTAGGGGCATGGGTGGGTTGCGCTTCGGCGGGTCGGTGTGGACTTGTTGGGCCGAAGGGCCTGTTTCCACACTGTAAGTAATCTAATCTAATCATGCCAATTCGGCAACAATGCTCAAACAGTAGAACTGAGGATGTCACCATTAATATATTTACCAGTTACTGTATTGAAGAAAAATTCTTATGCCTTTCAACAAATCTACCTGCAGATTAAAAATAAAAATCTACTGACACAAAGCTCCATGTAGGCCATCACTGAGATGGGACAAGCAATCTGAAATGATTCGTGTTCCTGGAAGTCCTATAGTTCTCTCGGTTAAAGTGAATGGTGGCAGCAACTTCATCATGAGCAGTAGTTTGTCCAATGTGTTGAGCCATTATACCCATAAAACAATCGTTCATCTTCATAGCTGTTGTACCATATGATCTGGATTTTTGGTTCATTGTTGTTCTTAAAATAGAAATAATTTCAACTCAACCTCTTCTAACTGCATTAGAATGACAGCGCATTCAAGTACTTTTAGTTCAGCAAGATATAAAGGGTTTCCAAAGACTTGCAAGTCACCCAATTATGATCTTTGGGCTTGGCAGTTGGCCAGATCTAAGATCACATTGCACAAGGTGTTTTAATATTCTGTTGGTACACCCAGGTTATAATTTACTTCAATTAGCTATATGGAACATTTCCCATGGGGCCACTACCTGAAAGTAATATTGGAAAAACAGTTAAATAAAATTATGCAAAGGTGCCTTTAATTATGCTGATGGTGCTGCTTCCGAGATTGTATCTGTGTTGAAATCGACTGGCATGTGTTACTCTTAGTTTTCACGTTCTCCTTGATAAACAGCAACCACATTTCAAAGGCTTCTAAGTAGGCCAAAAAAAATATTAAATATACATTGCAGACCAGCTATGTGCTTTCCTCTGAATGAGTTGACTGATATATTAGTGTGATAAAAACCCAAGTTATCTGGCAATTTGCAAATGTGTGATCATCTAATACATCTGGGCGGCACGGTGGCACAGTGGTTAGCACTGCTGCCTCACAGCGCCTGAGACCCGGGTTCAATTCCCGCCTCAGGCGACTGACTGTGTGGAGTTTGCACGTTCTCCCCGTGTCTGCGTGGGTTTCCTCCGGGTGCTCCGGTTTCCTCCCACAGTCCAAAAGATGTGCGGGGTCAGGTGAATTGGCCACGCTAAATTGCCCGTAGTGTTAGGTGAAGGGGTAAATGTAGGGGTATGGGTGGGTTGCGCTTCGGCGGGTCGGTGTGGACTTGTTGGGCCGAAGGGCCTGTTTCCACACTGTAAGTAATCTAATCTAATCTAATAGGAAACTGGGAGCAGGCATGGGCCATTCAGCCTTCTCTGCCGTTCAGTTGAGCTCATGGTCGATCATTGACCTCATTACTATCTTCCTATTCTATTCTCACATCTCTCGATGTCACTTGTAAACAAAAATCAATGGATCTCTGTCCTGAACATACTGACTGAGCTTCTGCAACTTCCAGGGTAGTGAATTCCAAAGATTCACCTGCCTCTAAGTGAAAACACTAAAAAGCTAAATTAATTTTTTAAAAGTAGTTTCTTAATTTGTTGTGATCTCTAGCTCATAAAATTGTGTAATTTGATTGAGCAGAATTCTTTCCATTTGACAATATTCTCCAATAATTGTGCAATATAAATCAAACCGAGCAATCATCGGGCCTCAACTACACAAAACGCTGGTGCGGCCACATTTGGAATATTGTGTACAGTTCTGGTCGCCCCACTACAGGAAGGATGTGAAAAGGTGCAGAGGAGATTTACCAGGGTGTTGCCTGGTCTAGAGGGAAGGTCTTATGAGGAAAGGCTGAGAGACTTGGGTCTGTTCTCATTGGAAAGAAGAAGGCTAAGGGGGGATTTGATAGAGACATACAAAATGATCAGAGGATTAGATGGGAAGACAGTGAAAGACTTTTTCCTAGGATGATGATGTCAGTGTGTACGAGGGGGCATAACTACAAATTGAGGGGTGATAGATTTAAGACAGATGTCAGAGGCAGATTCTTTACGCAGAGAGTGGTAAGGGCACGGAATGCCCTACCTGCTAATGTAGTCAACTCAGCCACATTAGGGAGATTTAAACAATCCTTAGATTAGCACTTGGATTATTTTGGGATAGTGTAGGGGGACGAGCTGAGAACAGTTCACAGGTCGGCCCAACATCGAGGGCCGAAGGGCCTGTTCTGCGCTCTATTGTTCTATGTTCTATGTTCTAACTCATGATTAGGCATCAACTCACATTAGACATCAACTCAGGATTTTATACCGTTCTCTCAATTATTTTGTTTTAAATGTCAGATTTGTTTTGAAGTCCAGATTAAACAGACACTCCCGTAAGTAGACAAATAGAAGCAAAGTAGTGTGGCTGCTGGTGATCTGAGATAAAAGCAGAAAGTGCCAGAGAAACTCATTAGGCCTGGCAGCTTCCTGTAAATAGGCCGTGTTCCATGTGATTTGAGTTGTAACATTTCTGCCCAAAGTATATGGAATCAGTCATTTGAGCTGTGAATCGCAAAGAGAACTTTTGTCCACATCACAAAATCAAAGTACTGTGGCCTCTGGAAATTTGAAGCAGACAATGATGGTAATTTTCAGCAGATCAGGCCGTTTCTGTGCAGAGAGCAATTGAATGAGAGGTTGGACCCTTATGTTCTTATGCTGGGGGGCTAGCCGTGTCCAGAGGACAATCCTGTTTCGACAATCTGTGGCAGAGATCTTGCCCATTGCTAGTAATGTGTCAATGGCTATGAGAAGAAGCTGTTATTCAGCTACAAATGGCTCTTTGGCCTCTGGGCGGGAAGGTCATCTGCCACCACTTCTTCTGTCACCTCTGAAGAGCCATCGTGAGATGGTCCATTTGTACTCACCAAGTTTCAGGCTGATGACCTTTCTGCTGACGTTCTGGTATTTTATGTTTTGGCTCCCATGTATAATTCCAGCAAGCAGTGACAGTTTTCTTGTGAATTGACAGTTCTCTTGTGCTTGTTTTGCTGTTGAACCTAAAGTTATCTCACTGCTCAGCTGTCCTAGGGCTGAGAGAGATGGCACTCAGTTCCGACAGCACCTCCTTCACCACAGCTTGAGGGTCACTCACATGAATACCAAATGGTTTTTGCAGGCTCTCATTCATAATCATCTGAAGGTCAGGCTCATTGACCTGTCATACTGTTCTCTGTCCCTTGAAGAAGAGTCGTCATTCTCCATGTCTGCCTGACTACTCTGAAATTGAAACCTTTCTTTCAAGATTACAGAAGCTATTCAGCAAGGTGTCAATGGCCACAGGCTGGTGTTCAGTCCAAGTTGTTGGATCTTGGATGGATTTATCTGTTGCTCCCTGTAGCATGGTGTAGTGGTTAGTACTGCTGCCTCACAGCGCCAGAGACCTGGGGTCAATTCCAGTCTTGGGTGACTTTGTGGAGTTTACACATTCTCCCCATGTCTGCTTGGGAATCCTCTCACAATCCAAAGATTGGTTAGGTCAGGTGGCTTGGCCATGCTAAATTGCTCACAGCGTCCAGGGATGTGTAGGCTAGGTGGGATAGCCATGGGAAAAGCAAGATTATGGGGATAGGGTGTGATGCTCTTCAGTGGGTCAGTATGGGCTGAATGGCCTGCTGTCACACTGTAAGGATTCTATGATTTCTTCTTTTCTCAGTTGTTACTTGTTTCTGAATGAAATTGTATTTCACCATCCAATCGACTATAGCATATCTGGCATAGTAATCTTATTTAATGCTAAAACCACGTCAGCTCAATGTCAATGTTATAGAAATGAGCAGACTAAAGATGACTATTGCAACACATCATTGTGCAAAAGTGGTATATTTTATCAGTCCCTTTATAGTTTTAGGATGAATTTTATCCTCTGACAGTAATCTGCACAGCAGTTTCCATTTCCATTTCTGAATGTGCCAATGGATTCAGAAATTGACTCTGGAGGCTATTTCAAAGATCCCAAACATGTGATACATCCTTCCAAAGGTTAAAAAAAAATTGAAATGAATCTCCTCTTCAAATAATAGTGATTGTCTGTTTCATAAGAACATAAAAAATAGGAGCAGGAGTAGGCCATCTTGCCCATTGAGCCTGCTCTGCCATTCAATAAGATCATGGCTGATCCTTTCATGGACTCAGCTCTACCTACGCACCCTCTCATTATAACCCTTAATTCCTTTACTGTTCAAAAAATCTATCCATCTTTACCTTAAAAACATTGAACAAGGTTTCCTCAAAAGCTTCACTGGGCAGGGAATCCCTTAATCCACAAGCTTTTGGATGACAAAGTTCCTCCTCAACTCAGTCCTAAACCTGCTCCCCATTATTTTGAGGCGATGCCCCCTAGTCAGAGTGGAACCAACCTCTGACTCCACTCAGAGCACCGCTCTAATCTAGACTCTGGTTTCCAGCATCTGCAGTCCTTGTTTTAACCTAGAGGAACCATCCACCCTGCTTCTATTTATCTATTCCCTTCATCATTTTATATTTTTCCATAAGATCCCCCATCATTCTTCTAAATTACATTGAGCATAGCCCCAGTCTAATCATAAGCCAACCCTCTCAACTCCGGAACCAATTCCCCTGCACCGCCTCCAGTACCAGTATATTCTTTCTCGAGTAAAGAGACCAAATCTATACACAATACTCCAGGTGTGGCTTCACTAGCTTCCTATACAGCTGCAGCGTAATCTTCCTGTTGTTCAACTCTATCCCTCTAGCAATGAAGGACAATATTCCATTTGCCTTCCTAATTACCTGTTGCACTGCAAACCAACATGATACATGTACAAGGACACCTAGGTCCCTCTGCACAGCAGTGTGCTGCAGTTTGTCACTATTTAAATAATAGTCCATTTTGCTGTTATTCCTTCCAAAATGGATGACCTCATATTTACCAACATTATACGCCATCTGCTACACCATTACCTGCTCACTTAACATATCCATATTTCTCTACGGACTTTCAGTTTCCTCTGGACACTTTGCTTGACCACTGATCTTTGAATCATCTGCAAAGTTTGACACACTACACTTGGTTCTCAACTCCAAACCATCTATGTAAATTTTAAACAATTGTGGACCCAACACTGATCCCTGAGGCACACCATGAACCAAAAGCATTCATTTGTCCCCACTCTTTGCTTTCTGTTAGTTAACCAATCCTATATCCATGATAATACATTACCCACAATGCCATGTACCTTTATCGTATGTAGCAACCTTATTGAATACCTTCTCAAAATCCAGATAACCCATTGTCCACGATGGTTCTAATGTCCTCCAAGAATTTCAAAAAATGAGTTTAAAAAGATCTGATTTTCATGAACCCATGCTGAGTCTGTCTGATGGGACAATTTCTGTTCAGATGTCTCACTATTTCTTCTTTGATGATAGATTCAAGTAATTTTCCCACTACAGAAGTTAAGCTAATGACCCTATGGTTACCCACCTTTTGTCTAAACGGAGGAATCACATTTTCTGTTTGCCAATCTGCTGGAACTGCCCCAGAGTCCAAAAAAGTTTGGTAAATTACCATGAGTGCATTTGCTATTTTCCCTGCCATATATGTTAGTACACTGGCATTCCATCAGGGCCAGGAGACTTGTCTACCTTTAGAGCCCATTCGCTTGCCCAACATTACTTCTTTAGTGGAAATGATCATTTCTAGGTCCTGACCTACCATATCTTCCTTGTCATCAATCATTATCTTGTTATTTGTGTCTTTCATTGTGAAGCAAAATACCTGTTCCATGTCTCAGCCATTTCCTCATTTCACATTACTAAATCTCCCTTCTCATCTTCTAAAGAACCAATGTTTACTGTAGACACTCTTTATCATTTTATATATTTGTAGAAACCTTTGTTATCTGTTTTTATATTCTGAGCTAGTATATTTTCATAATCCACCTGACATTTTTTTATAGTTTTTGTCGTGGCTTTCTGTTGACCTTTAAAGATTTCCCAATCCTCTAGTTTCCCACTAATCTTTGCCAATTTGTAGGTATTAGCTTTCAATTTGATAGCCTCCGTTATTTTGTTCATTATCCATAGCTGATTATCCCTTTTCCTGTAGTCCTTTGTTTTTATTAGTCAACATTTCTGCTGAGCACTGCGAAAAACCACTTTGAAAGTCCTCCATTATTCCTTAGTTATCACACCATAATGTCTTTGATCCCAGTCTACCTTAGCCAGTTCCTCCCTCATCCCATTGTAGTCTCCTTCGTTTAAGCACAAAGCTCAGGCATATTCCACTTGTATTTTAAATTCCACCATATTTTGATTGTTCCTTCTAAGAGGATCCATAAATATGAGATCATTAATTATTCCTGCCTCGTTAAACAGGACCCGATCTCGGATAGCTTGCTGAATTGTAGGTTCCACTTCATATTGTTCAAGGAAACTCACAGATACATTCTATGAATTCCCCTTCAAGTCTGCCTTGACCAACTTGGTTTGACCAATCAATATGTAGATTGAAATCCCCCATGACAATTGCCAAAACATTTTACGTGCATCAGATAATTCTTTGTTCGTTGCCCACCCCAGCATGATATTAGTAATTGGTGGTCTATGGACTACACCTATCTGTGACTTTTTCCCCTTTCTGTTTCTAATTCCCACCCACACTGATTTAACTTTTTTCTCCATAGAACCTATGTCATCTCTCACTACCTCCCAGGTGTCATCCTTAAATATTAGAGCTACACCATCTCCCTTTCCTTCCTGTCTGTCCTTCCAAATAGTCTTATATCCCTGGATATTCACCTCTAAGTTGTAAACACCATGCAACCATGTCCCTCTAATAACCACTAAGTCATACCCATTCCCAATGATTTGTGCTTTCAGCTTATTTTATCTTGCTTCAAATACTGCGAACGTTCAGATAAAGTATCCTTCTGTTAGTTCTTAAATCACATCTTCAAATTCACCAAAGATCCTCAGAGAGCACCTTCCAAACCCACGACCACTTCCATCTAGAAGGACAAGGGTGCAGATACGTGGGAACACCATAAGCTGAAAATTCCTGTCCAAGCCACTCATCATCCTGACTTGTGAATATATTGCCGTTTCTTCCATCGTGCTAGGTTAAAATGGTGAAATTCCCTCCCTCATAGCATTCTGGGTCTAGCTACAGCAGATAGACTGTAGCCATTTAAGAAGGCAGCTCACCACCACCTTCTCAAGGGCAACTAAGGACGGGCAATAAACTCCAGCATAGCTAAAGTTAGTAAAACAAAAGGGAATTTTACAACATACAGTGACAGATGGCTTTCCAGTGAATGTCAGTTTTGATGAATAACCATCTGACAGTCAGGTTGCATTGACTGCTGACTGATTAGATCTGATCTGACTAACTATGAAATGGTATACTTGGTTATTTATCAAATCCTACATTCACTAGAGAGCCATCTGTTTCCAGTGGGACTTTTTGTGTTGTTGGTTTCATTTCTGACAGTGTCAGTTTAATGAGGAGTTGAGCTTGATTTTATACTTTGGCTGCATTGCAATGCTCTCACACTTAATCCCTCTGAGTCACTTGATTGGCTGTCTCAGATTGGTTTCTGCAGTGCATGGTAACATGTTGAGAGTGAGCCGAAGAGCAGGAGAATCGACGTTTTGGGGGAAGGGTATATGCCCGAAATATCGATACTCCTGCTCCTCGGATGCTTCCTGACCTGCTGTGCTTTTCCAGCACGCACTCTCGACTCTGATCTCTAGCATCTGCAGTCCTCACTTTTTCCCGCGTGATAACATGGTCTAAGATGTATCAGGTGATTTAGATTAGATTCCCTACAGTGTGGAAACAGGCCCTTCGGCCCACCAAGTCCACACCGACCCTCCAAAAAGCAACCCACCCAGACCCATTCCCCTGCATCTAACACTACAGACAATTTAGCATGGCCAATTCACCTAACCCGCACATCTTTGGACTGTGGGAGGAAACCGGAGCACCCGGAGGAAACCCAAGCAGACACGGGGAGAATGTGCAAACTCCACACAGACAATTGCCCGAGGTGGGAATTGAACCCAGGTCCCTGGTGCTGTGAGGCAGCAGTGCTAACCACTGAGCCACTGTGCCGCCTTTTTTTAAGTTTAAATAAATCTTAAAAGATAGTCTTGTAGCAGATTTCCAAAGTTTAGTAAATGTGCCAAAAAGTACATAAAAAGTATCAATGAATTATCCCTTAATGCTTTGGAGCACATGCAAGTGAATGTTTGCGTTATGAGGATAGGCTGGATTGGCTGAAACATCTTTCACTGGAGCACAGGAGGTTTAGGGGTGACCTTATAAAGGGTTCATAAAATCATGATGGGCATAGATAAGGTGAATAGCAAAGGTCTTTTCCCAAGGGTGGTGAGTTCAGAACAAGGGGGCATATTTTTAAGGTGTGAGGAGAAAAGGTTTAAAAGGGACCTGACGGGCAGCTTTTTCACACAGAGGCTGGTTCATGAACTGCCAGAGGAAGTGGTAGGTGTAGATACAATGATAACATTTAAAAGACATTCGGGCAGGTACATGAATTGGAAAGGTTTTGAGGATTTTGGCCCAAAAGCAGCCAAGTGGAACTAGTTTACTTTGGGAAACTTGGTTGGTACGGACACGTTCAACTAATGGGTCTGTTTCTGTGCTGTATGACACGGTGATTCTAAAGACTTAGTTTACTACTGGAATCAGATGATTTGGAGGTATATAATGGACTCCTTGCTGAAAATATTGGGCAAATTAGTTAGATTTAACTGGTATATTCAGTATTTTGATGAAAAGCACCATCTGTCAATGTTTGTTAGTTGCAATCCTTCCTCATGTTTTTGACCTTTGGATCTTTCCTTGAAGTCCTTTTCACTCCACAATGCATTTGTTGGTATTGTATTCCAGACATTTCAATAGCTTTCTGTTGTGAGTACAATTTAACCAAGAAATATGTATACCATTTTAAACAAGGAGTGGGAGGTGGAGACAATAAGTAATAATACTAAAGCAGAGATTGATGGTGTTACAGTCAGATCCCCTCAGTGTTGCGTCAAGAAACTGAAAACACAGCCACAATGATATTGAAAAGGATGAGGGGATGGATTAAATACATAGGGAAGGCCAGAATCAAAGAAACTGAGAAATTAAGGAGGATGTTGCAGCACCAGAAAAGGTACCTTCAACTCAGGAAATCTTCAATGAGAGATCAGGAACGCAAACAATTTTTAAAGCAATATGGTGATCTAATGAGGCTTGGAACTAAAGTCTGCAATCTATGTGAAACCAAAGCAGACTGAAAAGTCAAGCAGCAGGTATTTGGAACCGGAAATGAATGGAAAAGCATTTGACATATTGAGCTCAGTAAAAAGCTCGAATGGATGGCTCGTGTGGGATTTGATGGCTCGTCTTCTTCAAGTGAAGGACCTGGCAGAAGCGTTCAAAAGAGGAAGCAGGAGTTTGGAAGATGGCAGAGAATAAGAGCCAAACATTTTAAACAGACGGACCTTCAACCACTCCTGCGTGAAACATAGCAAAGGAGGAAATAGCAGAAGAATTGCCATAGACCATGTTCCTCATGTCCAACACCAGTGCAGGAAAAGTTGTATAGTTCTGATGGTGGCGCAGAAGCTGACAGACTGGTTACTGTATCTTCTATCTTTTCAGGGATGCAGTATGTTGTTTATATGTTAAAATTGATACTTTTATTCAAAACTTGAAGGGTACAGCTGTAGAGAAATCTCAGGAACCCATTAATACTCAGACACAGTGTCACTCGCTTTCTTACTTTCTCACCAAACCTACAGGCCTTTGGCTGGTGCAAACCATCTTTTGGAAGACTATGCCTCAGATTGCAGCAAGAGGATAGAATTCAGACAGGATTAATACCTTTGGGGAATAGAATATGAAGAAGGAATTGAATGACTTATGATCTTTTTTGAATTGCATGTACTAAAGGAGAATAGGCATTTATGGTGTACTTAGTCATTCATCAAATCCGAGATTCTCAGAACGGCTACAGCCCAGAAGAAATCCATTCGACCCTCCATTTCCCTGCTGAGTGTGACTCATTTCTTGCTGACTTTTTTTTTAATTAGAGAACCAGCAGAGTTATGTTGAGCCAAAGCAATCTGATGTGATGTACAAGGATAAGTACTTGATTAAAAGAAGTTCTCATTTATTTGATGGGATTATGATGTTAATCACAAAGCCAAACTGAAAAGAATATTTCAGTGACATTTTATGCTTTGCTGGAACACATGAGAGATGGTCGTGCTGACATTGACAGGCCTTTCAAAGCTCCTTTTGATAAACAATGCGTTAATTTTAGTATGATGATTGACCCTATTCATCTAGTTGGATCTAAGGTGAGTGATTGTTTGAGTGAAATCCCGTGGCACAGAAAATGAGAACAGGAGACTGCCAGTTTGGATGGAGGATAAGGAGGGGGACGGGAAAATTGGGGGTGAGGGGGTGTTGCTTTTGGACATCTCTCTCCATATTCAGAGACCTTCAAGGAAGGGAACTCGGTGGGGTAAGGGCATGAATATACAGCACAGCAAGTGTCTGGTATTTTTGGTCTGATTGAGTGGGATCAATCAGGCAATACAAAATGTGGGGCCTGAATGGTGGATTCAATACTTTTCAATGTCGAGTCCTGGACATTGACTTGAGGAAGCTGTCTCTCTATCTGTCTTGGAGACAGTCCACAGTTACGGAAGTTGGGGCTGAGGGACACGTGTGAAGTATGATGGTAAGGTCAAGGGCAATGGGCTCAAACTCAAAGGTGAGAGAGAGGAAAGATAGACATGGCAGGTCCAAATTGGAGTATGATTCCAGTCTGTTGCTGGTCATCTCTGAAAGTTGCCGGTGAAACTGTCAGGAGTGCAGATCCACGTGGTGGGTACAAGAGGTTTTAGATGTAGTCGTCGAGAAGATTTGAAGATCTTATTGAGCAGGAGCTGTGTGGATGACAGAGGTCCTCATCTCAATAGCTGGCTTTTTCGCACAGTTCAATTGATGGATTTCCCATGGATTTAATAAACACAATATCTTTGCAAGCTCAGGAGCAGCAGGAGAGGATGCGACAAATAACAATATGCAGCACTATCGGAGGCAACTGGTCATTGGCAGCAGAAAGGGATCAGCCATGCCAAACAGTGTTACATCACCATATCTCTCGGCGTAGAACTAACGTCTGTACCTGCAACTATGTGTGAGGTAGGACCGGAGATAGCTGAGACTAACCCAGGAAGGAGTCACAGAGTTATATTGAATCCTGCAGTAAGCCCAACAGCCTGCATTTAACACATGCTCAACAGGCCTCCTGGTGACTCCAACAATACATTTTATTTTATCAGCAGGGGTTTCCAGGGCTTCACAGGTGACTGATGTGGCATTCCTCAGGCTGGCACACATAGTTACATAAAGGGAGTGAACAATCCATCCTTCTATCATGTGAATGGATTCATTAGTTAGTCCACAGAGGAGGACTGAGTAGAAAGTGAGGACTGCAGATGCTGGAGATCAGAGCTGAAAATGTGTTGCTGGAAAAGCGCAGCAGGTCAGGCAGCATCCAGGGAACAGGAGAATCGACGTTTCGGGCATAAGCCCTTCTTCAGTCGATTCTCCTGTTCCCTGGATACTGCCTGACCTGCTGCGCTTTTCCAGCAACACATTTTCAGCACAGAGGAGGACTGCCAACAATAGTATTGGGGACCATCATTCTTTTACCTAGAGTGCAGGGGATCACAGACTGCACTCATGAGGTCGTTAGAGCTCCCTGGGACCAGCCAGGAGGACCTGGAGATACAACGACTTTCATCCTTTGACGTGTAGTTGGTCTATGAGCACAGGCAAAGAATTATACAAAGGCTGTGCTCATTTCCCAGCACATTCTCGGCATCTCCCAAGTCCCAGAGCTATGAGGACCCAAGCCCATGTCGATGACTGAATCCCATTTGGCCCATTGGGTTTGCACCAACCCTCTGAAAAGCATCCCACCCACCTTGTCCCTGTAACCCTGCATTTACCATGGTTAACCAACCTAAGCTGCACATCCCCGGACACTAGAAGTTAACTTAGTATATCCAATCCACCTAACGTGCGCAGAGCTAACCACTGAGCCACCATGCCACCTGTGGTATTTCTGATGCCTTGGGCCGGAAGGGCATCTGCATTTTGCACCATGCAATGTGGACCACCATTAGAACAGGATGGGAGGGAGAAACACTACCTTACCTCAGATGGGGGTGAATTGAATGAGCTTGAAGAGGAGGCCATAAATGTGCTTGAGTTACTACTGGCTGCCAGGGACTTCGAGAGACATGCAAGCCATGCAAGGAACACCTAATATACACCCACCTCACACCTATATGAACATGGTCTGCTCACTGATACCTCATTTCATATTCAGAATGCAGACAGCCTCTCTGCTGGAGCTATCTCTGAACATGCATCCTCTAGAAAAACAAGGTGAGTATACCTTTCTCACACATGTGCTATGAATATTAATCCTGAGTGTATTGATTTTGTTCTGAGACATAATAAACTGGCTAATTATATCAGCCAGCTCAGATTCTATGCAGTGCTTTGAGTGAAATGCAACAATTTTCATTATTGCTGTTGAGAGTAATCTTGGACCATCTCCCTGACAAATAAATGTAAGAACATAAATATCTGAAATTTTATAAAACGTCTAGAATTAAAAATCTACCAATGAATATTGAAAAGCCCCATCTGACTCACTAGTGTCCTTCAGGGAAATGAAATCTGTCATCGCTACAGAGTCCCAACACAGAAATAAAACTGTACAGACCACCTGGTATTAAACAAGCCACCAGAAACATTAACAACAGAAACAGTCCTGGCAACCCTGCAAAATCCTTATTATAATATCTGCCAAAATTGGAAGAGCTATCTCACAGACTGGTCTAGCAACAGCCTATCATAGGCTTACAGAATCAGACTTTGCAGACAATGTCCCAGACTCCACCTTCACCATCCATGGGTATGTCCTGTCCTACCAGAAAGACAGACCCAGCAGAGATAGTGGCACGGTGGTGAGGAGGGGGAGATTACCCTGGGAGTCCTGAACATTGCTTCTGGACTCCGTGAAATTCCATGCTTTCAGGTTAAACATGAACTATGCTCCCTCCGCTGAGGAATCCATATTCCTCCATGTTGAACAACACTTGGAGGAAACACTGTGGGTGGAAAGAATGCAAACTGTACGCTGGCTGGGGGATTTCAGCATCCATCACCAAGAGGCACTCAGCAGCAGCCACAGT
>NC_057710.1:147033349-147049246 GCF_004010195.1 Chiloscyllium plagiosum | reverse complement strand
GCCCTAGTTTGAGATTCCCTCACTTTGGAAACCTCTTCTCAACATCATAAAGGCCTAACTTGTTTAGCTATCTTTGATAAGCCAACTCTTTCATTCCAGGAATCAGCTGAGTGAATCTCATTTAAACTGCTTCCACATCCACAAAACTTCACACAGTATTCTATGTGTAACCGGCTGAGTCCACATGTGCAACAAGGTTCCAGAAACTAAGTACAAAATTAAAAACGCTGATAAGCAGCAAGGCGATAGACAGTGCTGAGTGGTTCCACAAACAGCAGATCAGATATACGCTCTGCAGTCCTACCACATCCAGTGTGAGTGTTGGTGGGCAATTAAACAAGTGACTGGAGGGAGTGCCACAAACACCCTAAGCTTCAATAATGGGTAATCAGTGCGAAACCTAAGACTGTAGCATTTGCAGCAATCTTCATCCAGAAGTACCAAGTGGATGACCTGTTTTGGCGTCCTCCTCATCTCTGTATTAAAGGGGCAACTCCTTATTTCTAAACCGGGTGAGACGGCGTAGATCGACTCCATCTTTGCAACCTCATCTGCTGGCTGAAGCAATGATTTAATAATATTTTTACTATACACCATACCTCACCTCAATAAAATAAAGAGCTCACAACAAACAACTGAGGAGGCAATTATGAGATTTCCTTGAGTTAAAAGGAGAGGAATCTTATTACTTGCTAACCCTGAGAAGACTAATTCAAATGTATCATCAAACACACAGGTAGAAAGTTTTACCAAAATGTAAGACTAGAAGACTTAGGCCAGTTGGCTATTCTAGACTGCTCCACCATTCAACAAGAGAATGTTGGATCCAATAATCTTCAACTCCATTTTCCTGCTTCTCTGAATAACCTCTGATTTTCACAGAGCTATGGGTAGCTGGCAAGTAAAAGGCCTGGACACTTCTGGATTCTCCTGACTGGAGATTTGTGAAGAGGTCTATCTATGGTTCCTCCTCCCACTGGCTATCTACTGGCATTGACTGTCTCCTTGTGAGGAAGGGTGACTGCAGTGAGGTCAAGACCCCTTCTCCCCTTTGCCTTACCACATGAGCTGGAGGGGGCAACAGCCTTGATGGTCCATCCTCTGAGAGATCTGTAGCTTCATCCTCAGAGGCGGAGGAGGGGATGTGTTGTGGCATCAGCCTTTTTGACTCAGAAACTGTAGCAATGTCACTGGTACCTGCAGGAGGCAAAGCAGAGAATGCATCATGGCCAGGAGATAGGTCTGACAAGTTGATCACACATTTACAGTGACAGTAAGGGATGGGCAACACTACAATAAGCAGTGCTTCTTACTTGTTTGCCAAGAAATGTGTTATTCAGCATCTCCTCACCTCAATGGCCTCCAAACTATGGCACTAGTATCAGGGAATCCCAGTACATACTGGCAGTGGTGAGTACTCTCAGTGATGAAGAATTGGGCTAACATTGATAAATGGGGTGCCATGAGGAGTGGGACTTGATTAATAAGCTGAGTTTGGGATGATATCGTGGCAAAATTCACAAGACTGTGCAGAGAGAAGCCTTCCATGAAATTCAATGAAAACAATTACACTAACCCAGGTTCTGGCAAGAGTCAACCCAGATTGCTGTTTTTCATACTCCCCTCCTGATCAAGCCTTTAGTTATTCTTTATCGTTCTTTATATTCTGTTCAATTTTCGAACCCACCACATAGAATTCTTTCAATCTGATAGTCTCGTTGACTTCTTTAATTAGCCACAGACAGTGCATGCTTCCTTTATTTAGTTCTCACTGGAATATAATTCTTCTGCGTATTCTGAAATATCTTCTTAAAGGTATTTAGAATTTTTCCTGAATCAAACTTCTCAGTTCAACTTAGTATTCAAATCCTCATAACACTAGCCTTTGATCAACTCCTCTGTCCCTCAATCTGAATGCAAAATGCAGGTTTTGATTTCCTCTATCTGTTAGCATCTCACTTTGAGACCTTCATTAACCCACTTGCCTTGCAATTTAACAGATTCCATATAATCTATCTCTGCTTGACTCTATTAATTGAACTGTACCGAGTAGCCATTCTTAACCTGATCAATTAAAATTGTTTTCAGAGAATTCTTTGTGAAAGAGATCTTTTTAAATGCTGCCCTGTTATAGAGTTTGTGCTCGCTGTATGCAAAAAAAAATCTGAGCAGAAATGCAAGAACAATAGCTTCTCAAAATTGGCAGTACTTGGGCACAATTTGTACCCAGACTGCTGATTGCAGCCAAAGCAGAATGGAGAGATAATTCACATTGCCTAGATGTTTGTGAAAATGAGAATGCCCTTTGCATTATAGACTGCTTAATAAATAAGGAGGTGATGTAATCCTTCTTACTGTTCAATAAAAAAAATCTGCCTTTGATTTCTACAGACAATTACAGACAGAATTCCAATCCAATAACAAAAAGGAATAACAAGGTTTTGTATTTTAGATTGTAAATAATCGTGTACCTGTTATGGTTATGTGCACACTTCTTAATTTTGAAAATAATGATGCTATATTTCAAAATAAATTGTTCCTCAAAAGACATTTCCTTATAATGCGTATATTAATACATATCATGTAACAATAGTCATTGGCTCACAAGGTTCAAGTTCACAATCTATCGAAAATTCCTACACCTTCTCATGCCAGGAAATTCCATTGTAAAGCTGTTCATATTTACTAACAATATCCATCTTGTCTATGGTTGGAAGTATGGTCGGGTTTTCAGTGTTAAGCATTTGTAATAATAAAAACACCAAAATTGTATTCTAGAAGAAAGTTAATAAGATACCGGTCATCAATACCAAATGAAAATGATGACTAAATGTAACCATACTAAAAACAGAGTATAATAATTACAGAGGATGTCATCTACCCTGATATTAATTGAACAGGTAAAGGGGAAAAGGAAATGAATTAATATCCAGCCCATATGATTCCTTTCTAAACTAACATAAGGTATGTGAAAAGAAAACAACAAAGATTTGCTTTTGGATCTAGTCATTTGGAATTGACCAAAGCAGACGAGAGTCAAGATTTGAGTGTTGCTGGAAAAGCACAGCAGGTCAGGCAGCATCCAAGGATCAGGAAAATCAACATTTTGGGCAAAAGGCCTTCATCAGGAAGGGCTGTTGCCCGAAACGTCGATTTTCCTGCTCCCCGGATGCTACTTGACCTGTTGTGCTTTTCCAGCACCACTCTAATCTTGACTGTAATCTCCAGTATCTACAGCACCCACTTCTGCCAAAGTAGACTAGGGAAATGGAGATTACAATATGCTTCAAAATGTTGATAGACAAGGATATAAATGTGGTGAAAAACGGGTTAATTGATTTGAAAAAGAGTTGATTTTGAGTAGGGTGCAACTAGAACTTGAGAAAATCATGTGGGTTGTTATTCCAGCAAAGAGCAGTTGGAAAAACAATAGAAAGCATTTAAGACACTTTTTAGCAGAATGCGGGTAAAATACATTTCCACTAAAACAGAACAATAAAGTAAACACTGTGGGACTCCATGGATGAAATAAAAGGCATGTGAGATCAACGAAGAATTAAATATTAAATACATAGATGTGGAGGAGTGAGGATAAGACAGAATAGGAAGACATCAGAAAATAAATAAAAAGACAATTAAGATAACGAGGTGCAATTCCATTAAATTGTCAGTTAACATAAAAGAAAATGATTGCATTCATTGAAAAAGGAAGACTGATGGGAATTTGATCATTAAGGAGTATTCAAGAAAAACATAGGTAAAGATAGAAAGATGGCTGAAATGTTAAATAATTATTTTGTTTATGCATTTCATTTTGTTATACTAACCTCAACATTACTTTGAATAATTAGTTGAGTAATGACAAAATCTGATTTGAAATAAAAGCAAACATATTAAACGAAGTCAAAAGATAAAATTTCTGATCTGGATGGATTCTATACACTTATTTTAAAATAATCGAAGGAACAGATGGCAGAGGAATTACTCCTCATATTTAAAAATGCATTAGAAAAAAACAGTGCCAAAGGACTGATAAATAACTAACAAAATTCCCTTGTTTAGAAGGAGAAAGAGCTTAACTAGGCAACAATGTACCAGAAAGTTTAACATCGGTAGTCGGAAAAATAACGGAAACCTTCTAAAGGAAAGGATTGAAAAACATCTAGAAATATAATAATACATATTGAGCATTGATTTCAAAAGTAAGCATTTTGCTTGATCAACCTTATTGAATATTTTTAGGAAATAGCAGATGATGTTAAAATAGTAGATGTAGTTTTTCCAGGTTCTCAAAAGCCATTTGGTAAGTTGCCCCATAATAGGCTGATGAATAAAGTTAGAGAATATGTGGGTCAGGGTCAAGTAGCAGAATTGAATGCTATTTGGGTTCAATGCAGAAAATAGTGGGAGTAAAGGGCAATTATTCAGAGGCAATACGTGTGAAGTAGGAATTCAGAAGGATCAGAGCTGGGACCACTGCTGTTAATAATTTACATTATCAACTTGGACTTTAAAATCAGAAGTACAATTTCTAAATTTGCAGATGATATAAAAATTGGGCAGGGGTGTGGCAGGGTGTGATTGTGGATGGTGAATCCAAGTCTGGTAGGATTGTCATAATCAAGCCATAACAAATTACACAAAGACATTAAATTTGCAGAATGGACAAATGATTGAGAAATGAAGTTCAACACATAAACTTGAGTAGTTTGTAATGTGGCAGGAAGAATAGGGAAATTCAAGTTTAAATGGGGGAAATGAACAAAGGGATCTTGAAGTACACAAGTTGAGTAACAGGTTAGCAGGATAATTAAAAGAACAAACTGAGCATTAGGCTTTACTTTTGAAGGTTGCAATTGGGAGGTAGGGAAATTATACTAAACATGTATCAAAGCTCACATTTTGAGAACTGCAGTTCTGTTGCCCAATTAAAAAAGGAAGACAGAGGCACAAGCGAGGTCGAGCAACTTTACCAGGATAATACCAGAAATGCAGAGTTATATATATTATCAGGACAAGATTGACACACTTGGTGACTACCTTTTAAAATAAAGTGGCAGCACAATACTTAAATACAGATATTTAAAATTATGAAAGGCTTTAATGGAATGGAATCAGAGAGAATGTTTTCCCTTAAGGAGAACAGCAGAGCTAGAGGCCAGGAGCATTAAATTATTTATCAAAAAATCCAGTAGAGAATTCAGAAGAAACATCTCAAAGAGTTCAGATGTATTTAAGGAAATCTATACCAGCCTTGGAGAAAGAAGGAGATAGGTAGCGATGATGATGATGACCTTATGATGAGAAAAGATGGGAGGAGGTTCGAGTGGAACATAAATACTGGTGTAGACTGGTTGTGCGAACTGGGCTGATTCAAAGCTGCATAGAATCCATTCAGATCAGAGGTTTCATTCTGAGATTGTTTAATAGGTTTGCTTTTTATTTCAAATTAGATTTTCTCAACACTCATCTAATTATTCAAAGTAATGTCTGGGTTACTGTAACAAAATGAAATATTGTATACTTATCTGAATAAACATTAACAAACTTTATTAAACATAGGTATTTCATACAGTGTGGAAGCAGGGCATTCAAATAATGGAGTCCACACTGACCCTCCAGAGAGCATCCCATCCAGTTCCCCAACACTCTCTCTGTAACCCTGTGCTCCCCGTGGCTAATCCACCTGGCTTGCACATTCCTGGATAATGTGGGCAATGTAGCATGGTTAATCTACCTACCTGCACATCTTTGGACTGTGGGAGGAAACTGGAGCACCCAGAAGAAATCCACGCAGACACAGGGAACACAGGAAAAATGTGCAAGCTCAACGCAAGTTATTCCACCACCTCCTTTATATTATAAACATTTATCATAAGGAATTATAAGGAATATGGAATTGGCTACCTTTTTTTTTTGGCAATGTCTTAAAATTAGCATTCCATTTTAAAATTGATAAATAGATTGTCTGTTACACCATATTTCTTTTCTTTGCACAGTCATTTCATCCTTCTATGATATTGGTTGATTCAACATCAGACAGTCTACATTGTAAAGCCTGAATTGGCAAAGATAGAAAAGTTAGAAAAACGTTTTTAAAAATTAGAAAATATCAATTTATTAAAATCTTCCTTCTCCTTATTTGTTGTTCCCATATAATTATTGATGAGGGAAAAGTCTATGTTATGGAAGAGAAGTATAATTGTTAACTATTCACAAAAAAATTACGTCCCTTCAAAGACTGGCAACCATTCCAAGCAGAATTTATTTTCAACAGACTATAGGGTAAGTTTTATAATTGATTTGATATTATTCATGCTGTCCTGCATGCTCAGTGTCTGTTAACTTTCATTTGAGATAGAGATATGCTTAATTGCAATTTGAACCGCATGAAGCTATACAGCCACCAGTGGAAGAGAATAAAATGGATGCATGTGACTCAGTGGTTAGCAGTGCTGCCTCACAACACCAGGAACCTGGCTATGATTCCATCCTCAGGCAATTATGCATTACAAGGCATGGTTTATCTTCCGGAAGCCTACAGACTCAGACTATAGTTCCATTTCACCTGAAGTCACTATGACATAGTTCTGTTTGGACATGCTGGACAGCTATTCTTAGTGTCAAAAGTACAATTAACCTTTCATTATACCCTCCCATCCTATGAATGAATGATCAAAAATCTAACTAAACATATACTGGGAATACACCCAATGGATGCATTGAATGAAAGGGTTGAGAAAAGATTTACAAGGATGTAACTATACTTTGGCAGCATTAGACCAAGGGTGACAGGAAGGTTCCCCAGCAAACCTGAAATCTATGGCTATCAGGGGACGAGTTCTTCATTGGGTGAAGCTTCACCTTGCACAAAGTAATCTGACTGTGGTCAGTGGAGGCCAGGCATTTTTGGTCTCGGACATCACTGTTGAAGTTCTTCAGTTTACTTTACCAGTCAAAACATATCAATCTGCAGAATCAATTACCATCCCCACATTATAAAGTCAGATTTGGAAAAAAAGTACTGACAATTGCACTGGTGATTCATTTCAATTTATAACTCCTCAGGTAATTAAATAGTTTGGGGCCATATGCAATGAAACTGAACAACATGCATGTTGATGTTGATAAATAACATGTAATGTCACTGCCACAATGTTACTAGCTCTTAAAGATAGTGGAATCAAGGGTTATGGGGATAAAGCAGGAATAGGATACTGATTGTGGATGATCAGCCATGATCATAATGAATGGTGGTGCTGGCTCGAAGGGCCGAATGGCCTACTCCTGCACCTATTGTCTACTATCTTCATCAATATCATCGCCTCCTCTGATGTTAGTATCACTGAATGCTCCAACTTAAAAGCTGTGACTAGGAGAGCAAGTCCACAGATCTTTTCCCTTACCTACAAGGAACAATTTCATGTGTTGAGAAACATTCCTGGATGACAGCAACTCTAACAGTACACTAGTGGTGTTGCACCATTCAGGACAAAATACAGTAGTCCATTTGATCAGCACACCATCCAACAAATTAAACGTTCACTTCCCACCATTATTGCTCGCTGGTTCCAGGACTTATCACCTGCACGATGCACTATAGCAATATGCCAAACTTCTTCAACAGCATTTCATAAACCCTCGATCTATGCCTCTTTAGAAAACAAGGGCAATGGACACTTGCCAATGGCCTCCAAGTCAAACTCTGTTCTGGCTTAGAACTATATTGCTGTTTGTTTAAATTTTAATTGTGTTACATCATAACATTTCCTCTAAATAGCATGATGTGTCTTTACCATATGGACTGCAGTGGCTGAAGAAAGCAGCTCACCATCACCTTCTCAAAGGCAATATAGATGGTTAACCAAGACCGGTCTTGACAGTCATGCCCGCATCCCTTGAACAAATAATTAATACTTGAAAATATCACATCCACACAAATGCTTAGTGCTTTCTCTGCAATATTCCAGGATATTGCCGTTCAGTATTCTGTGAAGTTAGATAAAGGTTAACTTGAGGGAAATGTTGTGTATCATTCATGACATTTAAGATAACTGCTACTCAGCCCTGTGGTGAACGCTTCCACTGAAATTTCCTCCCAAAGGTTTCATTAGTGATGGGCATTATATTCAAGTGTGTAATGAAATTACAGAATTATTGAAATTGTATATTGTCATAGTATTCAATGCAAACATCTTTCTTATATTCAAAATGATGATAATGCCCCAAAGCAGCATATATTTTAATACATTTTCCAATCCACAAGGAGCATTGTTTTCCATCAATGTATTTCTTTAACAAAGCACAGCTAACAGAAGTTCACGTAAACTTTAATTAGTGTGTGTGTAAATAGAATCACATAACGCGCAATTTCTTGAAATAAAAATTAATGCATTTTGTCCCTGATGTTGCATCTTTTGTAACAACCAGACATAACTCCAGCTGTGAACAAACTCCAACTTGTGGCCAAAACAGGTTAATGTGCTGTTAAAATTTGTGGGTCGTCAGTTTTGTGTCATTGTGTTCCTGTTCGTGATCCTGTTCATCTTATCATGGGCAATAAGGTCACAGTTCACTCCTCAGCAAATACTTTTCAAAAGCTCATGAACTATAAAGTGTTGATTTTAGTGTTTGTGAATGATAAGACAGTGGATAGGTTCATTGAGATTATTAGTACTTGAAGAAGGAGTGATGACCCTGCAGCATCTTCTCAGAACAGTAACATTTTAGGAGAGACACTTCCTCCTGGACTTGCCTTTAATGGAGGGCTCAACAGAGCCAAACGTGGAGGATATTATAGATCAGATCTTTAAAACAATGTAGTCATTGATGTTTTTGCATTTTCCTTGAGTATTTTTCTTCTGATTTAATGTCAAATCCTGTTCCTCTAGATGGACTAGGTTGGGTTGGGATACCTGGTTGGCATGGACGAGTTGGACCAAAGGCTCTGTTTCCATGCTGTACAACTCTATGACTCTATGAGCCTTGATACCCGAGGGCACCTTCGCCATGCTGCTACCTGGTCACTGCGTTATAGGAAGGATGCGGAAGCTTTGAAGAGGTTTCAGAGAAGATTTACTAAAATGTTGCCAGGCATGGATGGAAGGTCTTATGAGGAAAGACTGAGAGACTTGAGGCTGCTTTCGTTAGAGAGAAGGTTGAGAGGTGACTTAATTGAAACATACAAGATAATCAGAGGGTTAGATAGGCTGGACACCATCCTCGGATGGTGATGGCTGGCATGAGGAGATATAGCTATAAATTGAGGGGTAATAGATATAGGACAGATGTCAGAAGTAGTTTCTTTACTCAGAGAGTAGTAGGGACATGGAATGCACTGCCTACAACAGTAGTAAACACGCCAGCTTTAGGGGCATTTAAATAGTCATTAGATAAACATATGGATGATAACGGAATAGTGTAGGATAGGTGGGCTTCAGATTGGTTCCACAGGTCGGCGCAAAATCGAGGGCTGAAGGGCCTGTACTGCACTGTAATGTTCTATGTTCTATCTGTGTAATTGAGCAGAAGGCTCAGGAATTGGGCTGAATCTCCTTGCTGCAGTACTTTAGGTATTTCTTATCATATTTATTCACTGCCTTCAGAAGGACTTCATATAAGCTCCCAATGGACCATGGGTTAGACTAAAAACTGCAATTAGATTTATCAAATAGCAAATAAGCCATTTAATGCATTGGTGAACTACATTGAAAACAGGCTTAAATATTCCTATTTATAAGCCACTGGGAATTCCTTCAGTCAGAGGGTGATGAATCTGTGGAATTCATTGCCGCAGAAGGCTATGCAGGCCAAGTCATTGAGTGTCTTTAAGGCAGAGTTGGATAGGTTCTTGATTAGAAGGGAGATCAAGGACAAAGTTAAAAATCGGCAGCATCCGAGGAGCAGGAGAGTCGATGTTTTGAGCATAAGATGTTCATCAGGAGTTTTTTTTTGTTTGTGTGTTTAGGGGAGGGGAGGCAGAATGGGGCTGAGAGATAAATGGGAAGGTGGGTGGGGGTGGGGGAAGGTAGCTAGGAAGGTGATAGGTAGATGAAGGTGGGGGGTGATGGTGATAGGTCGGAGAGGAGGGTGGAGTGGTTGGTGGGAACAGCTTATGCACGAAACATTGATACCTATCCGTTCCACCCTCTGCTCCAACCTATCACCATCACCCACCACAATCATCTACCTATCGCAATCCTAGCTACCTTCCCACCAGCCCCACTCCCCCTCCCATTTATCTCTCAGTCCCTTTGCCCCCCACCCTCCACATTCCGGCTGAAGAGCTTATTTCCGAAACGTCGATTCTCCTGCTCCTCGGATGCTGCCTGATCTGCTGTGCTTTTCCAGTGCCACACTTTTTGACTCTGATCCCCAGCATCTGCAGTCCTCACTTTCTCCAAGATAAAAATCACACAACACCAGGTTATAGTCCAACAGGTTTATTTGGAAGTACAAACTTTCAGAATGCTGCTCCTTCATCAGGTAGCTAGTGGGACAGGATCATAGGACACAGAATTTATGATAAAAGATCAAAGTGTCATATAACCAATGCAATGTATTGAACAAACCCAGATTGCTGTTAAGTCTTTCATCATGTAGAATGGGAATGCAGGTTTCGATTACTATGTAAATCCCAAAACTTCTTTCAAGTCACAGTCCTGAGATAACTTAAGGTTTCATAAAAAAGATGACATCTCAACTCAGACAATGGTGTGAGGTTAGAGTCCGTTTGCATCCCAACCTTGAGTCAGACTGGTTCTATTTCTAAAGTAGGAATTTATAAATTGTCACATGGGCTGACTACCTGCAGATTGTGCGCTTTTTGAACAAAATAGAATGTATCTGCAAATACAAATCTGCAAATGCAAATTCACGCCATAGACTTATATGTGTGTGTTTGTGAGGGAGAGAGTGTGAGCATGTGTGTGCGCGTGCATGCTTGATAGAGTGTGTACGGAAGTGTGTTGTAGTATATGCCTGTGAGAGGGTGCGCGCATGAGCATGAGTGCATGTGTGTGTCTATCTGTCTGAGAGAGAGTATGTGTGTATGAGAGAGGGCCTGTGTGAGAGTGTGAACATGTGTAAGTGTGTGTATGTGTGCTTGTGCATGACTGTGTGTGTGTGTGTGTGTGTGTGTCTGTGTGTCTGTGTGTCTGTGTATGTATGTGCGTGTATTGTACATTGGGGTCACCTATAGTGTGACATGAACCCAAGGTCCCGGTTAAGGCCATCCCCATGGGTACCGAACATGGTTATCAGCCTCTGCTCAGCCACTCTGCGTTGTTGCATATCCCAAAGTCCATGTTAGAGGACAGTCACTTGAAAATCCGAGGCATAATGTTCTTGACCACTGAAGTGTTCCCTGACGGGGAGGGAACACCCCATCTGGTGATTGTTGTGTGGTGTCCATTCATCCATCTGCTCGATCTCATCAATGGACCATGCCTCAGGGCATCCTTGCATGCAGTGTATGAGATAGATAATGTTGGCTGAGTCACATAAGTACTTACCATGTACATGCTGGGTGCTGTCCCCATGTGTAATGGTAGTTTCCGTGTCGATACTCTGACACATCTTGCAGTGGTTGCCATGACAGGGTTGTACTGTGTTGTGGTTGAGGAGAAAGTGAGGACTGCAGATGCTGGAGATCAGAGCTGAAAATGTGTTGCTGGAAAAGCGCAGCAGGTCAGGCAGCATCCAAGGAACAGGAGAATCGACGTTTCGGACATAAGCCCTTCTTCAGGAATGAGGAAAGTGTGTCCAGCAGGCTAAGATAAAAGGTAGGGAGGAGGGACTTGGGGGAGGGGCGTTGGAAATGCGATAGGTGGAATGAGGTCAAGGTTTCTTTTGTGGATGAAGAACAGTATTTTCCAAGGTCAAGGTTTCTTTTGTGGATGAAGAACAGTATTTTCCACCTTCCTCCTTCCACCTATCTCATTTCCAACGCCCCTCCCCCAAGTCCCTCGTCCCTACCTTTTATCTTAGCCTGTTGGACACACTTTCCTCATTCCTGAAGAAGGGCTTATGCCCGAAACGTCGATTCTCCTGTTCCTTGGATGCTGCCTGACCTGCTGCACTTTTCCAGCAACACATTTTCAGCTGTGTTGTGGTTGATATTGTCCTGAAAGCTGGGTAGTTTGCTGCGAACAATGATCTGTTTAAGGTTTGGTGGTTGTTTAAGGGCGAGAAGTGGAGGCGTAGGGAAGGTCTTGATGAGGTGCTCATCGATAATGTGTTACAGGCTGTGAAGACCATGGCATAGTTTCTTGGCTCCTGGGAAGTACTGGGAATGAAGGGTACCTTATCGGTCATATCCAGTGTCTCTCTCCTGAGGGACTCATCACAGTTTCTCGCTGTGGCATGTCAAAATGGGCAATTGATGAGGTGAGCGTTATATCCATGAAAGCATCAATCAGCTTGTTCAGGTGCCCATTGTGATCCTCCTCATCTGAGCAGATCCTGTGTATGCATAGGGCTTGTCTGTAGGGGATAGCTGTTTTAATATGTTTAGGGTAGAAGCTAGAGAAATGCAGCATTGTGACGTTATCTGTGGGCTTATGGTAGAGTGAGGTACTGAGGTGCCCATCCTTGATGGAGATGCGTGTGCCCAAGAATGAGACTGATTTCTAAAGAGTAGTCCATGGTAAGTTGGATGGTGGGATGAAACTCATTGATATCACTGTGTAGTTGTTTCAGTAACTCCTCACGATGGGTCCAGAGGAAGAAAATGTCGCCAATGTACCTGGTGTGTAGTGTTGGTTGTGTGCAGCAAAGAAGTCTTGTTCAAACTTGTCCATGACAATGTTGGCATATTGGGATGCAAATTTGGTCCCCATGGTTTTTCCGTGTGTCTGGATGAAGAACTGGTTGTCAAAGGTGAAAACGTTGTGGTCGAGGATGAAGCGGATGAGTTATAGCACGGTGCTTGGAGATTGGCAGTTGTTGGTGTTGAGTACTGAGGCTGTTGCCCTGATGCTGTCGTCATCGGGGATGCTGGTGTAGAGTGCTGACATGTCCATTGTGACGAGGAATGGTCCCAGTTCGACTGGTCTGTGGGGGCTGAGTTTCAGTAAGAAATCTGTAGTGCCACGCTAGAAGCTATGGGTCCCCTTTACAATGAGTTTCAAGATGCTTCAGTGGTTAGCACTGCTGCCTTACAGCAACAGGGACCCAGGATCAATTCCAGCCCTGGGTGACTATCTGAGTGGAGTTTGCATATTCTCACCATGTCCGCATGGGTTTCCTCCGGATGCTCTGATTTCCTCCCACAGTCCAAAGATGTGCTGCTTAGGTGAATTAGCCATGCTAAGTTGCCCATAGTGTTCAGGGATATGAAAGTTAGGTGCATTGGTCAGGAGGTTGGAAAGTAATAGGGTAGGGGAATCGTTATGGGTGTTATACTCTTGGGAGGGCCACTATGGACTTGTTGGGACAAATGGCCTGATCCCACATTGTAGGGATTCTTTGATGCCCTGGACATAGCCAGAGAGGTTCTCAGACAGGATCGTGTAGCCTGATACAATGGAGTGTTGGCTTTGCGTATTTTCAGAAGGCAGTAGAAGTTCCCTACACGAGAAGTAGATGGAATGAGAGTGCATAGGGTACTCTGAAGGACTGGATCAAAAGTCTTCATCAGTGCGTTTAGTTCACGGGTGTGTTCTTTGGTCGGATTGACCAGTAGTTTCCTGCAGTGTTCAATTTTGGTTGTTCAGTTGTTAGTACACCTCCTCACACCTTTAATGCATTGTCTAAGCTGAGATGTCACCTTTTTTTTATAAAACCTTAAGTTATCTTGGGAATGTGACTTGAAAGGAGTTCTGGGATTTACATATTAATAAGTTGAAACTTGTATCCCCATTCTAAGTAATGAAAGACTTACCGGCAATCTGGGTTTGTTCAATCCATTGCATCAGTTGTATGACACGTTGATCTTTTATTATAAATTCTGTGTCCAATGATTCTGTTCCACTACCTACATGACAAAGGAGCAGCGCTCTGAAAGCTTGTCTTTCCAAATAAACCTGTTGGACGATAACTTGGTGTTGAAGGATTACAGGGAGAAGGCTGGAGAATGGGGTTGAGAAAGATATCAACCATGATTGAATGGTAGAACAGACGGCGATGAGCTAAAAGACTTAATTCTGCTCATATATGTTCTGGTCTTATGGGAACAGGGTCACTGAGCAGTTATCTTTACCTTAGTAAGTTATGGAAGAGCTGACCAAAATTGACACAAAACAGATAGGAGCCATTTTGTCACAGTTGGAAGCCATTTTGACACAAAGCAATTTTGCAGTAAGATTTCTGGCCTGCTAGTGTCGTGTGAGAACACTTCTGCTCTGATAAGACTGACCTTGCAGCTGCAGGATGCCTCAACTCCTCAGTGCCATTAGCTCTGTCCGAAAGAATGATTAATTGTTTCTCTCTGTCCCTTGTCAATAATTCTAGCTGAGCTAAACTTGGGAGTATAAGATAACATTCAGTTTTGTAGACATAAAGAAATGTGGGTTTGGAAAATGTATGGGAGTTTTATGACTGTCCCTAGGTTGCATAATTAAGTGGCAGTGAGCTTGTATTTTCTACATAACTTGTAACGTTCTGTATTTCTTTGGAATTGCTTTACTTGAACGCAGATGTAATTCCCCACGGTCCGTTTTAAAGCGAGTTAATTGCTCAAGGTCTCATCTCCTGACTACTTTGTTTTAAATGATTCGGTGTAAAGATTTAATTTCCTCAACGTAAATCCTGCTGAAACAGTGTTTCACTCTGGCCTAATCTATCAGATTGGACTGCTACAGAGTTGAGAGTGTGGTGCCAGAAAAGCACATGGGGTCAGGCAGCAACTGAAGAGCAGGAGAATCGACGTTTCAGACAAAAGCCCTTCGGCAGGAGGACCTGACTTGCTGTGCTTTGCCAGCAGCACACTCTCAACTCTGACTTCCAGCATCTGTAGCCCTCACTTTCCCCAGGACTGCTACAGATACTGGAGTCGGTACTCACTTGAGTCCTTTTAGCAACTATAATGCTGTCTATTACAGAAAATGATTCTTTTGGAAAATATTGGACAGTACTATTGATCCAGATGATTTTACAAAGCTGTGAAGCATTATGAATAGGAGCCATTTGTTTAAACCTATAGATATATAACAGAAGAGTCGTTCCTTTTTGGACGTTGTCGATGTTGAAATGTTCCTCTGATTTGTATCGACTCATCACTCAGACGAACCCACTGCCTGTTAGGACGGTGGGGGCAGAAACCCTCAAAACATTGATGATAAATTTAGATGTGCACTTGCAATGCTAAGCCATATGAGGTTATAGGCCAAGTGCTGGAAAATGGGATAAAAGTAGGTGGCGGTTTATGACTGATGCAAACCCAATACCCAGAAGGCCTTTTTCTGGGCGGTGCAAATATATGACACCAGACCATGCCAGGCTGGTCCAAGATTGCTACTTAGGTTAAAGTAGTCTTGACTGTATGGAGGTGTGCCCAGCACCGCAGGAAGAAATTACACCGGCACCGCTCCTCGTCTCTTCCTCTGCTACATTGATGACTGCATTGGCGCCACCTCGTGCTCCCGCGAGGAGGTTGAGCAATTCATCAACTTCACCAACACATTCCACCCTGACCTGAAATTTACCTGGACCATCTCCGACACCTCCCTCCCCTTTCCTGGATCTCTCCATCTCCATTAATGACGACCGAGTTGACGCGTGGTTAAAGATGCCCTCCAACGCATCTCGTCCACATCCTGCACCTCTGCCCTCAGACCCCACCCCTCCAATCGTAACAAGGACAGAACCCCCCTGGTGCTCACCTTCCACCCGACCAACCTTCGCATAAACCAAATCATCTGCCAACATTTCTGCCACCTCCAAACAGACCCCACCACC
>NC_057710.1:147030690-147033317 GCF_004010195.1 Chiloscyllium plagiosum | reverse complement strand
CCTAAATTCATATGCTCTCTCAAAAGGTGCACAAGTTAAAAATATCAACCTTAAGTCTTTGTGAGGGCTTAAATCATTTTGCTTGATGCTGTGATCATTACAAACTGTAGGCGCACAGGAAAACATTGACAGCTGGCAAAACAAAAGTTGAAAGACTTGAGACCAAAATGCAGAGACTTCTCAACAATCAAAATGAATGCAGGAATGGAAATATACAACGGGAAAAGACTGAAAAACAAACAATAGGAAATGAAGCAGTCCAGATTAAAAGTGGGCACAAATGTATTATATCTGTCAAACTTTAATGCATCACAGAAAGATCAGCATGCTGATAGGCAAGTGGGCATGGGTGAATTCATACAGAAACCTGGATTTCACTAAACCAGAGAACCAGTTGATGTCTATTAAACTTGCACCTATTGTACTCTATGCTACTTTCTACCCACCCCCACCCTCCTCTCACTTATCTCTCCACCCTTCAGGCTCTCTGCCTGTACTCCTGATGAAGGGCTTTTGCCTGAAACGCCGATTTTACTGCTCCTCGGATGCTGCCTGAACTGCTGTGCTTTTCCAGCACCATTAATCCAGAATCCACCGCAGGAAGAAAGCCAATTTCTGGTCGCCCTATTTCGGGAAGGATATGGAAGCATTGGAAAAGGTGCAGAGAAGATTTACCAGGATGTTGCCTGGTCTGGAGGGAAGGACTTATGAGGCAAGGCTGAGAGACTTGGGTCTGTTCTCATTGGAAAGAAGAAGGCTAAGGGGGGATTATTATAGAGATGTACAAGATGATCAGAGGATTAGATAGGGTAGACAGTGAAAGTCTCTTTCCTAGGAAGATGACGTCAGCTTGTACGAGGAGGCATAACTACAGATGTTAGAGGCAGGTAATTTATGCAGAGAGTGTTAAGGGTGTGGAGTGCCCTGCCTGCTAGTGTAGTTAACTCAGCCACATTAGGGAGATTTAGCAATCCTTAGATAAGCACATGGATGATTTTGGGATAGTGCAGGGGGACGAGCTGAGAATAGTTCACAGGCCGGCACAACATCGAGGGCCCGTTCTGTGCTGTATTGTTCAATGTTCTACGTTCTATGTCTTTCTCCAATGTGCCAGCAAGTGCCACCAGCTCCTCTCCAGTATCTCACACTCACTCTACCTCTGTTAGTGTACCCACCTCCTGACTGAAAGCTCTGACCATTGATTGGACGGAGGACTGTGGACAACCATGACAAACCTTGTGCCTTTTTGTCTGCGCTAAATCACATGGCAAGACAGAAATAATATTAACCTGGCTGAGGAGGCAAAGTACAAAAAGCCAATGCAAGGCAGCACTGCTGTGACCATTGAAGTAGGTCCGAAGTGAATGGTACAATGAGTGAAGAGCCTAGAGATGCAGAAAGCATTACTCTGGTGCAACCCAGGCACTGTTTTCCAGAGGCAGCATGATATTCTGGCATGGGTCACCTAACCTCTGTGGGAAATGCAGGGTACATGCTCCCAAACAGATCTTTACAGAGGGTCATTGGTCACTTTATAAGAAGTCTTAACGAATATCTTAAGATTTTTTGGCATCCTCGGGGGGCGGGGGTGCAGGGGAGGGTGCAGGGGAGGGCTCTAGTGAGGATGAGTGAAGGTGGAGCCAAGTTGGAGAGATGACTGACACCCAGGGATCTCTTGAGTTAATTGCAACACAGAATGAATAAGTCTGTGTCTTCCTGCTTTTGTTGAGTGGTTAAAATATAAAATCAAATTGAAAATAGGGTCTAATAGCTCATACAGTCATGCATGACAATTGCACAGAGATACATAATTTTTTTTGTATGAATATGGATGTGTTATGAGTAATATAGCATTCAGCTCATTATTCTTCATTATAACCATACATTATTCATTTCAAGTATTTAACAGTAAACTGGATTTTGATTGCAGTTGCATTTAAGAAATCACTAACAATGTCATCATCATTTCAATTGATGCAGTGTAACATTTTGCAACAAATTTGGAAAAAGGTTAGTCTATTCTAGTAGCACAAATCCAAACCATAAATAATCAGCAGCTCATCCAACAAACCACACACTATTTTCTCAGCACCTCAGCACCACACTCTCCCGCAAACCCACAGACAACCTCACAATGCTACACTTCTCCAGCTTCCACCCAAAACATATTAAAACAGCCATCCCCTATGGAGAAGCCCTACGCATACACCGGATCTGCTCAGATGAGGAGGAACGTGACGGACACCTGGAAGTACTCAAGGATGCCCTCACAAGAACGGGGTACATTGCCCAACTCATCGACCGCCAGTTCCGACGTGCCACAGCAAGGAACCGTAATTACCTCTTCAGGAGACAGACACGTGCTGCAACCGACAGGGTACCCTTTGTTGTTCAGTACTTCCCAGGAGCTGAAAAATTACGCCATGTTCTTCGTGACCTGCAACACATTATCAATGATGATGAGCACCTCACCAAGACCTTCCCCACACCTCCACTACTTGCCTTTAAACAACCACCAAACATCAAACAGATCATTGTTCGTAGCAAACTGCCCGGCTCTCAGGACAACCCCATACAACCCTGTCACGGTGGACGCTGCAAGACGTGTCAGATTGTGGACATAGATA
>NC_057710.1:147008302-147029877 GCF_004010195.1 Chiloscyllium plagiosum | reverse complement strand
TTTAAAAAAAGGGTTTTGTGATTTACACATGAAAGAAGTGAAACTATCACTGTATTCTAACAGATGAAAGGCTTAACAGACAATCAATTCTTCAATGTATAATTTAAGTTACATCACACTGCAAATTTTTGCTATAAACTCTGTGTTCCGATCGAGCCCTCCACAATCACCTGATGAAGGAGCGCCGCTCCAAAAGCTAGTGTGCTTCCAATTAAACCTGTTGGACTATAACCTGGTGTTGTGTGATTTTTAACTTTGTACTATTTTCTTTGTCATGTAAGACAAAATGGGACATGGTGTTAACTGGGCTACTCAACTGGTTTAATGTGTAATGAACAAACTAAGTTTGCCCTCATCAACTTAGAACAGGGTAAGGAGCTTTTACATAACAATAAATTCAAGATCAAGAAAGGTCAGTCGGAAGAAATATCCTACATCTGTGGTGTGAGATGTAATTTTGTTAAGAGACGGTATTTGTTTTCCTGCCATAATGTTTGCATAAATTTCCACCTTTATTTCATATGTAGAATATGCATAATTTGTATAAAGTCAAGTTGAAATGTGTCAGACAGCTGTGTCTCTTACAGCTTTGTAGATTTCCTTGGTTCTACAGCAAATTTGATTGAAAATGCTTCCAATGAGCTAGCTAGAGGCATACAAACCTGATCAAGTTTGTTTGCGCAAGTGAATGTGCCACCGCTGTTCAAGTTGTCACGTTCAGGTGTTGTCAGGCCCAGAACACCTCAGAAACAACGCCAAGGCTGTTATTGAAGTGCGTGGGCTGAATATTCTCATTTGCTCGTAGATGATGTACATTGCCGCCACTGCACACTAGTGGTAGAGTAAGGATTGTGTTCGGTATGGCTCCAGCATGTGGAAACGTCACCCCTCACCCTCCCTGGTGCTTCACTAGAGTTCCTGAAATGCCACGTTTGGTAAAATGCTGCTTGATGGCAATGACAGTCACTTTCCCCTCACATCGAGAATTTAGCGGTTTATGTCAGTTTTGGTTGAAATAAGGTCTTGAACTGAGTGGTCTTGTCAAAACCCAAACTAAGTGATACTTAGTGAGTATCACTTGATAGCATTATCAACAACATCTTCCATAACTTAGCAGAAATTGAGAGTAATAAGATAGGGTGATAAATGGATGGAATGAATTCGTCCTACTTCCTCTGAACAAGATAAAGGTGAGCAATTTTCCACAAGTCATATAGATACCAATGTCATATAGGTTCTGGAACTGCTTGACTTAGAACACGGTTTATTCTAGACATAAGTCTTTAGGACTTCAGCACTGCACCAGACTTCCTTGAGAATACCCTTCAAAACTACCTAAGAAACAAGGACAATAGGTGCATGGAAACATCATCATCTGCAAGTCTCCACAACCTGTTTTGGAATTATAACACCATTACTTCATTGTCATTGGATTAAAGTCCTGAATCTTCCTTCCTGATGGCACTGTGACTTGTACCTACACCCCATGGATTGCAGCAGCTCAAGATGGTAGTTCACATCATCTGAAAGGTAATTGGAAAATAAATGCTGACCTTGCCAGTGATGCCCACACCCTGCGAGTTATTAAAAGAGAAAACTCTTTCCAAAGTTTATGAATGAAAGATGGAGAAAGTCAGTCAGAGTAGATGAATAGAAGAGGGATCTGGTTTGCCCACTGGAAGACTTCAGGTCAGAAGCTAGGGTGATATTCCAATTCAGTTAACATTTATTTTGGTGTCTATACTAGAGTGCTTCTTCTCAAGAGATTAAAAATCTGAACATGCTTGTCCTGTTAAAGTATAATCAATTATGCAGTGGTAAACAACTCAACTGCAGGCGTTTGTGGATTGGAAGGGATCTATTAATGGTGAAATATAATCTATAAGTTATTAGTTGCAATTTTGCAGCAGTAATGACGAATTGCACTTTGAACTTTTACAAAGCGAGTTTCTGCTCAGCAGGTCATACGAAGGTAATAAGCTCTGAAGAGCTTATCTCTGGAGTCTTTTTACCTCACATTCACTCAGTGCTATTTCTCAGGGTAGCCAAGGCTATTCGCATCACAGTGATCTAAGTAGATTGAATGCATGAACTATCCAGCAGGCTGTCCGAGCTGCTCCAGAAGAAGGGGATTTATCTAAAGAAGGGCATTAAGCATTTCTGCCTGTTTACCCATTCAGTGCATCTCTAGCCATTTGGAAAACTCAGAGGGACAGCAGCTGTCACCAAGAACTTGTACCTTATTTGCCATGACAAGAAGAATTTTATAATAGGTGCCTGACAAATCTATTTTTTTCCTGTGCCATGGTTTGCAAAATGTACAGTAGAATCCTGTTGGCAGAACTATTGGAAGTGAGTGAAGGTGAATGCATTTTCATCAGTATTTTGGGGATATCAGGTTTTGCACAATCTCATTTTTGCGTCATTCAAGATTGAAAGAAAAACACGTGAGGAATTTTGGTATCCACCTTCACTGTGTGAATAGCTGTGTGCTTTATACTTGTGTATCTGATTTATTTACAGAATGGAGCCTGACAGAAATAAGAAGTGAACAATCATGCAGTTGACTTACCTGGAAGAAGTGGTAATATTAGTGATTCATCCAATCTGGTACCTAACATAACCTCAACTGGAACATGCCACTGCAGCAGATCTCAGTCGTCCCAGCAAGGGAAACCTGTACTAATGGCAAGAGTTCAACAAGCAGGAATAAAGAAAAGAGCAAGGATATGGAGGTAAGGAAAAGCTTAATTTAATCACCACAGACACTTCCCCAATGGCATTTAATAATGCTGGCTCTACAATGTCTAACTGTCAACTCAGAATGTACGCAAAACAATAAGTACTTAATATAATCAAAGGATATTTAGGTCACATGGAATATTTAAATATTTGTCAGTGTTCCAATAAAACTTGCAAAAAACTCATTTTGGAATGGCACCAATGGGGTTAACATCATGTTATATGTTCCTAGTTCAGTGCATCCTGCTCTGAGGCTTGAGGACTGTAAACTGAAGCAAGTCTAAAGAACTCAGCAGCAAGCAGAAGAAAATTGCATAGAAATAACGACATGCATTTGGGTTGCTTGACTCAACTATTCCATGTAGATATTTATTCTCCATGCAAGCAATGATCTTAATTTCATGGGCCTGTCCAGTTCCTTTATTCTTACGCCACCATTTTCTCCCTGGTCCTGAATGTTGGCTTGGGTCTAGATCTTTCCTGGAGCTCTTTATTGTATCTGTGGTGGAAATGCAGAGAAGTGATAGCAGTTCCAAGATTTTTAGTCCATACACACTGCTTTGAATGACAACTTCCAGTATACATTCCAACCAATTCTAATCACTGAGAAGAATTGACTTCCTTGTGAGAAATTTTCTCAAGTTTACTTTTTGCAATGTGGTCTGGTCAACAACTTGGGATTTTTAAAATTTTCAGGTGTGAGGTATGAATTGTTGTTCCATGTATAGATCCTATTTAAAAGAAAAGATTAGTGTAGGAATGTTAAAGTTGAGTCCTGAGTGTCAGGTGGGTGATGTGGGTGTGGTGCATCGAGCAGTGTGAGGTGCATGGTGTGGTGGATGAGAGATGCGGTGTGCAATTCAATCACCATGACTACCCAACTGAAGTCATTATTAGCAGGTCATGTTCTGGACCTTGAGAATCTTTGCTACCCGGTCCCATTCAGGAAGCTGTTTCCTCCCCTTGATATGTTATTCCTTCTCCCTCATAACTTAAATGATTATTCTTCATCTTAGTTCAGCTGCAGCTTCCTTTTAAAGGACACAGTGCCTTTATAAATGGAAGGCTGCCTGAAGCAAGTCATTTCTAAACGACAATTCTAGATTTCTGAATCACATAGAAGATTTCAAAGGGAGAAATAGAATCTAGGAGCGTGTGAAAGCCATTCTTGGTCACAAAACAATGATGGAAGTGATGTCTAAGGACAAATGTTTAGATAGAATTCCTACAGTGTGGAAACAGGCCCTTCGGCCCAACGGGTCCACGCTGACCCACCGTAGAGTAACCCACCCAGACCCATTCCCCTATATTTACCCTTACTAATGCACCTAACCTACACACCCCTGAACGCTATGGGCAATTTAGCATGGCCAATTCACCCAACCTGCATATCTTTGGACTGTGGGAGGAAACCGGAGCACCCAGAGGAAACCC
Organism: Chiloscyllium plagiosum; assembly: GCF_004010195.1. Lineage (NCBI taxonomy): Eukaryota > Metazoa > Chordata > Chondrichthyes > Orectolobiformes > Hemiscylliidae > Chiloscyllium > Chiloscyllium plagiosum. The sequence continues at coordinate 147,025,701 of NC_057710.1, read as the reverse complement.
ACGCAGACACGGGGAGAACGTGCAAACTCCACACAGACAGTCGCCCGAGGCTGGAATCAAACCTGGGCCCCTAGTGTTGTGAGGCAGCAGTGCTAACCACTGAGCCAACTTGCCACCCCACAGTGAGCAAATGTGTAAATGAAGACATCAGTACCCACAATTGGAGCGATTAAATTTCCAAATCAAGTTTGTTTTTATGATGACTCAGTTCAGTGCAACTTTGCTGCAGTGTATAATCTCTGGTCAGCTGACTGAAAAATATTGAGAATTATTCAGACTTTATTGCCCACAGAGAGACAATCAGTGTGCTTCCACGTATTGTGCCCCCCTGAGCAATGTGTTACTTTACTATGCAATGCCATTTCACAGTGCAGAATAAATCTCCATAATCATATTTGCATAAAGTTTGCATACAATTTCATCAAGATGTTACTGAGAAAAAAAAGCTTTGTGTCAGGCAATCAGTGGAAGGTCATCAGCCAAGGCCCACATTCTTCCCCTCTCAGCTAGAGCATCTAAAATGTCACTTAAAAATAAGTTTTAGAATGAAATGCCATCAAATGTAATGAGAACCCTCCACCTCCCAGCTCTTCCAAGAGTAGGTAAAGCAAAATCCTCACCAAAAAGAGCATTGTGTGCAAATGCCAAGTTTTGCATTGGAGTGCACTCAAGTCAGAATTAATTGGGATGGTAGTGCTATATTATGTATCAGTGCAGCATGATAATCGGGTTCCTGTGCGACAACTTGATTTCAACGAAAAATATTGTGGCAGGTTCAGACTGAAAAGAAAGATTTTCCTGAGTCTGTGGCCATTGTATCCCAGAATGTTGGAGTACACCACAAATCAGGAGATCGAGGTGGATGGAACTCACACTGTGAAGCAGTCCATCCTGTGTTCTTTTTATTTAAATCGATGGGGTACAGATTCCTTTTCAGATTCCAACCCATTTTTTTCCAGGTGGTACAGAGCACACAGGCTCACAGTGTTTAAGGTAGTATATTCATGTAGTTAGAGAATTAGCTTATGGGCAGGAAACAGAGAGTGGGATAAGGGATTTTCAGGTTGCGACCTGTAACCAGTGGCATTCCAGAGGGATCAGTGCTGGGGCCACAATTGTTTACAATATAAATTAAAGACTCAGAGAGAGGGAGTGAATGCACTGAAGACAAATTTGCAGATGACAGGAAAATATATGGAAAGGCAGGTTGCAAGAGGCAAACAAAGATTACAGATAAATTTTGATAGGTTAAATATGAGAGCAAAAAATTGGCAGATGGAGTATAATTTGGGATAATGTGAAGTTGTTCATTTTGGGAGGGACAGAATGACTTAAATGGAGAAAAAAAAACTTCAGAAGTGTTACTTGCACATGAAACACAGAAAGCTCCAACACAGTAACAGCAGATAATCAGGAAAGCTAATGGAATATTGGTCTTTATTTCAATGGGACTGGAGTATAAGAGTAAGGAAGTCTTACTGAAACTGTACCAGGAACTCTGTGTGCGGAACTGTGGCACAGTGGTTAGCACTGTTGTCTCACAGCACCAGAGATGTGGGCCCAATTCCCACCTCAGGCGACTGTCTGTGTGGAGTTTGCACATTCTCCTGGTGTCTGCGTGGGTTTCCTTTGAGTGCTCCGGTTTTCTCCCACAGTCCAAAAAAAAAATGTGCAGATTAGGTGAATTGGCCATGCTAAATTGCCCGTGGTGTTAGGTATGGAGGAATGGGTCTGGGTGGGTTGCGCTTCAGCGGGTCGGTGTGGACTTGTTGGGCTGAAGAGCCTGTTTCCACACTGCAAGTAATCTAATCTATTCAACTCAGAATAATTTCATTTTACATAGCATTGCAATATAGGCAGTCTGAAACTGGACTCCCAGAGCAGTTAGTGAAAATAAGTCTGCTAATCAAACTGCAAAACAGAAGTTGATTTGGTTCTCCTTTAAGCTCTGTATTAATGTTCAGATTCATTAGTAAAGGTTAAGAATGTTGCATTTTCCAAAATTGGTAACCAAGTCCAGAAAATACAATCAACAGATTCTCAAAAGTTGCTGATAAATTTGCTGAGTTTATTCGTCTAGTATTCGATTGAAATGACTTCATTTCAATTTACATCAAATGATCTGCATTTGTTGAATACAACCGTAGAATTTAGTATTCCAGATTGAATTTGCACCTACCCTCATTGAGGTTAGGTCCTAATCACTTGCCCTAATTGCTTTTGTCAATTCTAAATATTGTAATGAAGTGCTGTTCAACCATATATACATGAGCCAGAGATGTCAGCCATCAAATGCTAAAATATGAGAGGTAAACCTTCCCCTAATTTTCAAATCCGGGGATTTGAAGTAGCAACGTTACCTACTGTTAAATCTTTAAGAACATTTTGGTGGTAAAATTATATATTTCTTTTGCAGAAAATATCCCTCTGAATGAATATTAGCCTCTCTGATGGTCTTTATATCCCATGTACACATTCAATACAATAGACAATAGGTGCAGGAGTAGGCCATTCTGCCCTTCAAGCCTGCACCACCATTCAATATGATCATGGCTGATCATCCTCAATCAGTATTTTGTTCCTGCCTTATCTCCACAACCCTTGATTCCACTATCCTTGAGAGCTCCATCCAACTCTTTCTTAAATGAATCCAGAGACTGGGCCTCCACTGCCTTCTGGGGCAGAGCATTCCACACAGCCACCACTCTCTGGGTGAAGAAGTTTCTCCTCATCTCTGTCCTAAATGGTCTACCCCGTATTTTTAAGCTGTATCCTCTGGTTCGGCACTCACCCAACGTGTTTCCTGTGAACCTACGCTGCACTCCCTCAATAGCCAGAATGTCTTTCCTCAAATTTGGAGACCAGAACTGCACACAATACTCCAGGTGTGGTCTCATTCATATGGTTTCCAGACCCAACCAAATGTAATTAATAGCTGTTAACATGAAAGACGGTACCGGCATTTTACAGGTATGAACGCCGAACGCCTGTTAACAGTTCATGAGCTATTTATACCAACATAGTCCAACAAATCCATCCAAAGTAAACAGCTGTGCACCCAGGCTGATTTGTCCAAGTATTAAACGCCTGTACTGTCAATCAGAACAGAGCCTTCCACACATCTCCGTCCAAAAGTAATCAGAAAAGAAATCGGACCAAAAGTCAGCTGGTTGGCCCCTTGAGCCTGCTCCACCATTCAGTCGGCTCATGGCTGATCTGGTATTCCTTATGTCCACTTTCCTGTGTTTTCCCCATAACTCCTGATTTCCCCATCTAATCAAGAATCTATCTCAGCCTTAAATACACACAAGGACTCTGCTCACTCTGTGGCAAGGAGTTCCAATGACTCTGAGAGAAAAGATTTCTCTTTGTCTCAGTCTTAAATTGGCACCCCTTTATTCTGAGACAATCCCCTAGACTCTCCCATGAGACAAAACATCCTGTCAGCATTTACACTGTTAAGCCCATTTTGTTTCTTATGTTTCAAGAAGATTAACTCTCATTCTTCTAAGCTCCAGTGAGCAGAGACACAACCTGTTTAATATTTGCTTATAAGACAATCGCTCCATACCAGTGGTAATCCTAGTCAGCCTTCTCCAAACTGCCTCCAGTGAAATTATACCTTTCCTTAAATAGGGGACCAAAACTGCTCATAGTACTCTAAACGTTGTCCAGTTCCTGGTACAGTTTCAGTAAGACTTCCCTACTCTTATACTCCAGTCCCATTGAAATAAAGACCAATATTCCATTAGCTTTCCTGATTATCTGCTGTTACTGTGTTGGAGCTTTCTGTGTTTCATGTGCAAGTAACACTTCTGAAGTTTTTTTTTCTCCATTTAAGTCATTCTGTCCCTCCCAAAATGAACAACTTCACATTATCCCAAATTATACTCCATCTGCCAATTTTTGCTCTCATATTTAACCTATCAAAATTTATCTGTAATCTTTGTTTGCCTCTTGCAACCTGCCTTTCCATATATTTTCCTGTCATCTGCAAATTTGTCTTCAGTGCATTCACTCCCTCTCTCTGAGTCTTTAATTTATATTGTAAACAATTGTGGCCCCAGCACTGATCCCTCTGGAATGCCACTGGTTACAGGTCGCAACCTGAAAATCCCTTATCCCACTCTCTGTTTCCTGCCCATAAGCTAATTCTCTAACTACATGAATATACTACCTTAAACACTGTGAGCTCATAACTTATGACTTAACCATGTCGAATGCCTTCTGGAAGTGGACTTGCAAAATTCAGGTATCTTTACAGCATTATTAAAGCAAGTGATCACCGCTAAATCAGAATCATTTATTTTCTGTTCATGAGGGATCTATATCCTTCTTAATGGAAGCAGACAAGCAATGAGAACCATTTTTCTCTTTCGCCACAGGGGAGGTCCAGAAGACTGGACAATAGCCAATGTTGTTTTTTCATTTAAGAAGGGCAACTGGAGTAATCCAGGAAATTATGGGCCAGTGAACCATACACGGTGGGGAAATTCTTAAAGACAGGATTTTCTCACATTTGGAAAAGATTGGACTTATCCAAGAAGAGCTAGCCAATTGGATAAGAACTGGCTTGAAGTTAGAAATGATGTGAAGGTGTGGTGTTGGACTGGGGAGGGCAGTATCAGAAGTCACATGACACCAGGTTATAGTCCAGTGGCAAAGGAGCAGAGCTCTGAAAGCTTGTGATTTTAAAAAAAAAACCTGTTAGACTATTAGCTGGTGTCCTGTGTCTGAGTTTGAAGGTAGAAGACAGAGGGTGGTGGTGGAAAGTTATTTTTCAAACTGCAGGCCTGTGACTACTGATGTGCCATAAGGTTTGGTGCTGGGTCCAATTATTCATCATTTACATAAATGATTTGGATGAGAAGTTTGGAAGTATGGTCAATAAGTTTGCAAATGATACCAAGATTGGTGGTACAGTGGACAGTGAAGGTTATCTGGGATTGCAGCGAAATCTTGATCAATTGAGCCATTGGGCTGAAGAATAGCAGATGGAGTTTAACTTAGATAAGTGTAAGGTGTTACATTTTGGTGCGTCAAACCAGGGCAGGACTTACACAGTGAACGTAAGCCCAGGGGAATGTTATAGAACAAGGATATCTAGGTGTTCAGGTTCATAGCTCCCTGAAAGTGGAGTCACAGGTAGACAGGGTGGTGAAGAAGGCTTTCTGAATGCTTGCTTTCATTTATCGGGGCAGTGAGCGCAGGTGTTGGGAGATCCTGTTGCAACTGTACAAGACATTGGTAAGGCCATACTTGGAGTAGTGTGTGCACTTCATCATTTTCATCTTCATCATTTCCTCAAAAAACTCAGCCAAATTTTAGAGGCAAGACCTTTTCCACACAGAGCCTTGCTCACTATCGCTAATAGTCATAAAGGTTTATAGCATGGAAACAGGCCCTTTGGCCCAATCTGTTCATACCACCCCAGTTTTCACAATTAGTCTAATCCCAATTGCCTGCATTTGGTCCATACCCCTCCAATCCTATCCCATCCTTGTACCTGTACAAATGTTTCTTAAATGATGAAATTGCACTTGCCTCTACCACTACATCTGGGCAGCCCATTCTAGACACTCACCACTCTCTCTGTGAAACAACTGCCTCTGTGAACCCTTTTGTATCTCTACCCTCTCTCCTTAAACCCTCTCTCTAGTTTTAGACTCTCCTACCATTGGGAAAAGCTGTTGGCTATCCTCCTTAACTATGCCTCTCATGATTATTATAGATCTCTATAAAGGTCACCCACCAGTCCCCTATGCTCCAGGGAAGGAAATGTCCCAATCTCTCTTTAACTCTTATTTTCTAGTTTGGGTAGCATCCTGGGAAATCTTTTCTGTCCTCTTTCCAGTCTAGTAATGTGCTTTCTATAGTCTGGTGACCAGAGCTGCACACACCATTTCAAATATGACCTTATCAACATCTTGTACAGCTGCAACAAGATCTCCCAACACCTGTACTCACTGCTCTGATTGATGAAAGCAAGCATTCTGAAAGCCTTCTTCACCACCCTGTGTACCCAAGACTCCACTCTCAAGGAACTATGAACCTGTACTCCAAGGTCTCTTTGTTCAGCAACACTCCCCAGGATCTTAAATCCCTCCCTGATTTGCCTTTCCAAAACTCAGCCCCTCATTTATCTAAATTAAACTCCATCTGCCACTTCTTGGCTCATTGGCCCATCTGATCAAGATCCCATTGTACTCTGAGGTAATTGCTGTCCACTACGCCTCCAATTTCGGGTTCATCTGCAAGCATACTCACCATAGCTCCAATGTTTACATCCAAATCATTTATATAAATGACAAAAGCAGTGGGCCCAACACTGATCCTTGTGACACACTGCTAGTCACAGGCCTCCAGTTTGAAAAGTAACCCTCCATCACCAACCCTCTGTCTTCTACCTTCAAGCCAGTTTGTATCCAAATGGCTAGTTCTCCCTGTATTCCTTATGATCTAACCTTGCTAATCAGGAACCTTGAGAAACCCCTACTGAATCTACATAGATTACATCTACCGCTCAGCCTTCATCAATCATCTTTGTAACTTCCTTCAAAAAACTCAATCAAATGTCAGACGAAAGTGTGCAGCAAACCACAGGACCTTTATGAGGTATTAGTGTACAGAAAGATCTTAGGGTGCAACTCCTTAGCTCCCAAAAGTGGCAACACAAGTGGATAGGGTGGTAAAGAAGGGGTGTAGCATGCTTGCCTTCATTGGATGAGGCATTGAGTATTAAAGTTGGCATTTCACATTACAACTGTGTAAAAAAAAACTATGTTAGGCCACATTTGGAGTGTTGTGTGCAGTTCTGGTTGCCACGCTATCAAAAAGGATGTTGAGGTTTTGGAGAGTGTGCAAAAGAGATTTACTGGGATGTTGCCTGGACTGTCAGAATACTTTTCTCCAGGATGGAACTGTCAAATACCAGGGGGCATAGGTTTAAGATGAGAGTGGTTACATTTAAAAGACATGGGAGAGGTAAGTAATTTTTTTTTAAAAAGCACAGAGGGTGGTAGGTGCCTGGAACATGCTGCCAAGGGAGGTGATAGCCACAGATATGATAGCAACTTTTCAGAGGCACTAGGACACTCACATGAACAGGTAGGGAATAAAAGGGATCTGGGCCACATGCAGGCAGATGGGTTTAGTTTAGAGTGGCATCAAGGTAGCACAGACATGGCGGACCCAAAGGATCTGTTCCTGTGCTGTACTGTTCTGTGTTCTGTTTGGCACAATAAGTAAATCCATTGCCCTATTCTATATATTGGAGCAACAAATAGAGTTCATGTGCCATTCAGAGGTGTATGCAAAAGATTCCTGAGCACCATTTATAAGATCTAAGGGATTCTTCCTGTGTTCTTACCAACAGCTATTTCTTATACACCACCAAAAAGAAATTCTGGTCATTACTATTTTACCTTGTGGAAATTTTCAAATTACCATATTTCCTTAATTACAGCAGTCATTACGCCTTAAAAGGTACTTTATTGGCTGAAAATGTGCTTTGAGACAACCTGTGATCATGAAAAATGCTAAATAAATGCAGGTCTTTCCTCACATAGTAATGGTGCCTGAGGAGCTAATTATATTCAATCTGCAATAGATTTAAGTTAGTCCGTGATATTCTTTCTTTGCTGTGATCCATTAATAGGACACGACAGCTTGGAAAATCTGTTTTACCAGAGTAATAGTCTTCTGTTCTAAAGGAGTTTAATTTTAATTAGAGAGCTGCATCAGTAATCACATAGGCCTTGTGATTATGAGAGAACTGGATATAATCATTTGAATCCGTGCAATGTAAATACACCCTATCTTCACCTGTTTTCACATGTTACGCTTACTTAACTATCAAGGAGTGTCAAAATGTAATTTCGTCAAGTACATTTCTGAATATGTAATTCTACTTTTTGAATCAATGTTTTAATATTTGTTTTCTGACAACTATTGTGAAGGTCAATATACTTGGTGGTACTGAAAAAGAAGAGATCTACAAATGCGTGAAATCTGAAATAAAAATAGCTAATGCAGGAAGTACACAAATGGCTCTGTTAAATGTTAATCTGCATTTAAACTCTTAAGTGGAGATCATTTTAGCAGTAAAGAAATAGAGGAGGAAATTTCAACCCTAACTATTTGCCAAAAACTGTAAGTTGGCAATTTAAATAGCCCAGGTCATTAACCAGTAATAAGGAAGCTACCGTTCAAATTGCAGTAAAAGCAAAATACTGCAGATGCTGAAAATCTGAAATAAAAACAAAAAGTGCTGGAGAAACTCTGTAGGTCTGCCAGCATTTGCAGAGACAGAAATAGAGTTAACGCTTTGAGACTAATATAATTCTTTGTCACAACTTCAATTCCAAATCACCACCTGCAAAGAAGGCTCTTCTTCATTGGCAGAGGGACAGAACACAAAAGTAAGGATATAATGATGAAACTATGTAATACTGGCAAGGCCACAGCAGGAATATTGTGTGCCGTTCTGGCCACCATATTATAGGAAGGAAGTAATTGTTCTGGAGAGAGTGCAGAGAAGGTTTACTGGCATGTTGCCAGGGCTGGAGAATTTTAGCAATGGAGATTGAAGAGGCTGAAGGTCATTTTCCTTGGACAGAGAAGGCTGAAGGGCGACATGATTGAGGTACACAAAATTGAGAGAGGTAGAGATAAAGGATACAGGAAGAACCTTTTTCCCTTGGCAGAGAGTTCAAAAACTAAGGGTCGTAGATACAAGCTAAGTAGCAGAAGGATTAGAAGGAATGCCAGTGAAAGCCTTTTTTTTTTGAAATACAGAGGTTGGTTGGAATCCGAAATTCATTCCCAGAGTTGGTAGTGAAGGCAGAGACCCTTAACTCTTCCAAAAAGTATCTGGATCCACATCTTAAAGTGCTGCAAATTCCAGGGGTATTGGAATCCTTTAGGAAGATGGGATTAGAAAGGGTATCTGGCAGTCTTTGGGTTGGCATGGACAAGGTGGATCGAATGGCCTACTTCAGTGCTGTATCATTTCTATAGTTCTAACCTGTTCCACTGTGAAGGTGCTAAGAAGGTCTTTCCAAAAAAGTGGCTTTGCTGTACAAGTACGCATCGGGTCACAAAACCATTAAGGCCACCATCCGCAATTATCACACTTAGTTTCCCAGCAATTGGATCTCCAAGTTTGCAGACGACAAAGCTGGATGGGCAGGTGAACTGTGCAGAGAGTGCAGAGATACCTGTGATTTGGGCAAATTAAGTGAGTGGGAAAATATACGGCAGATGAAAAATAACGCGAAGATATCCATTTGGTCATTTAAAAAAAACACAGGAAAGCAGATTATCGGCTGAATGGGGATGGACTAGGAAAAGTGGAGACACCAGAATATCCTTGGACGCCAGTCATTGTAAGTAAGCAGTTGGCGAAGAGGGCAAGTGGCATGTTGGCCTGCATAGCAAGTGGAGTGGGGTACAGGAACGGGGATGGTCTTGCTATTTCCATGTCAGGATACCATGGGGCTTGCAGGAGAACATGCAAGTTTTGGTGTTCCCTACATTTGCTGCCATAGTTCTTAACTTTACAAGTCACAAGCTTGGAAGATGCTGTGGAAGTGATTTTGGGAAGTTGCTGCAATGCATTCCGTAGTTGATATACTGCTGCCACTTTTAATTGGGTGAAATAAATTTTTACAGGAATGTTAATTTTTTTAAAAATGCATGAGTATTAAAATGAATAGAGTCATAGAGTCATAGAGATGTACAGCATGGAAACAGACCCTTTGGCCCAACCCGTCCATGCCGACCAGATATCCCAACCCAATCTACCCGGTCCATATCCCTCCAAACCCTTCCTATTCATATACCCATCCAAATGCCTTTTAAATGTTACAATTGTACCAGCCTCCACCACTTCCTCTGGCAGCTCATTCCATACACGTACCACCCTCTGTGTGAAAAAGTTGCCCCTTAGGTCTCTTTTATATCTTTCCCCTCTCACCCTAAACCTGTGCCCTCTAGTTCTGGACTCCCCAACCCCAGGGAAAAGACTTTGTCTATTTATCCTATCCATGCCCCTCATAATTTAGTAAGCCGCTATAATGTCACTGGCTATTAGCAGCTGCTCCTTTTTTGAGCTATGCTTGTTTTTGGAATAATTACAGTGGTTTTAATTTTCAAGAGAGTGCGAGAGTTAGAATTACGAGAGAGAAGCAGATTACAGATTATAGAAAAAGAGAGGAGCAGCACGTGGAGGGGTTTGAAATGATGAGAACTTTTATAATCAAGGCATCACTTGACTGGGAGGCAATTCATGCCCAAGGGAGATGGGTAAATGGAGTTAGTTTTTGGAGGATACAACATCAGAAGCAGACCAGGGGGTTGTTAGAATGGAGAAGTCTTGACTTAATGGTATGGATGAGTATTTCAGCAGCAGCTGATCTGAGGCAAGGTGGCGTCTGTTTATGACTAGTAAAGGAAATAGGTGGTCTTAGTGATTGTGTATGTATATGCCTAGAGGTTCAAGTATGACTGAAGGTTACAAACAACATTCTTTTATGTATCAAGAGTGGTTTTTACACTTGAGAATATTATGCTAACAGATACTGCCTCAGACAATAGGCTTTCAAGTTTTTTTTTAAACTGGAGTGGCCAGTTCTCCCAGCTCAACGTTTCTCTGGTTTGATTTGGTTTAGGCAGTTTGACACTGCTGATCCAAGAAAGATCGACATCTCTCTCTTTTAAGACCCTGTGTTTGATCTTTCCTTTTGTGCCAAAGGATGTTTGTCGGGATTGTTGCAGGAACTTGGAGCAGCATCATTAAGTTGGGATAGTCTGCTGGGTTTTCGGACAGGTTATGTTTTTCTGTAATCTGTTCTCTTTTGTTTGAGTTTCATTCAGTAATTTTGTGAATGTATCCTGTTTTGTTTGAAACCGAGTGGTTTAATCAGCTGGATCCCTCCTGGAATATTCTCTTTACACCTGCTTAAAACAAAGAGCAAAGTTAGCGTCTGGGCTACTTTCTGGAAATGTTTTGAGGGGGTCTCACCTTGGCCTATTACAGTTTAATGACATTGGTTTCAGTGGATATTTCTTTGTCTGATTGTCAACATAGGTCAGGTGCATTTATAACAATACAATATATAATTCTAAACACTACTATATATGGTAATCAAATATACACAAGGCTGTCATATCACATTATTGAAAAAAACTAGACTATGAACTAAACTATCACTTAATTCTAGTTAGTCTGCCCTCCATGTTTCTCTGTATATGCCTCTCTCTCTCTCCTTTTGTTGTGACAAGGGATAATCTCTCCTGCTTAATTTAAACCAGCAACACAGAAAAGATTTATACCGTGCAGAAATCTGTGAAAATTCACAAGGCCAAGAACTATTTAAAGTAGAAAATAACTTTATTTCTTAAAGTATAACAGAGAATGATTAATTAACATCTATTTACAACTCCTTCCTCTTTTACCTTCCCCTTCTGTCATACTAGTCCTATAAAACCCCCCGATTACAATTTACAAAACAAAACCTCTTTGCTCAAAACCGGGCAGCTTTCGGTTCTTCCCTGTATTCCTGTTTTCTTTTCCTCTTGGGTATTCTGTTTCTCAGGTTACTGATCGATAAAGGTACCTTTAAGAGAGCTTTTTTTCAGGCAGTTTTTACAGGCTGGTTGCTTGTCAGTTCTTCTCTCAACTGTTTAATTTTCCCCAATCTTAAACACCTCAAAGTATCAGATTGTGTCATTGGCTTTTAAGATTGTCAATATACTCAATTCAAACTAGATTGGAATTTGGTATTTTTGGGGTATAATTTAAACTGATTGGCCAAATTTGATTTTGTTTTTGTCTCATAGCAACTCAGCCAGTGCTATCTGTTCTGAACTAAATGTTACATTGTAAAGTCACTCAGTATGCTTGCCAAGTACTTCACTCTCTTAAAGGTACAGTACACTCCTACACCTTCATAATCCTATCTCATACTTATGTAACTAACTCCACCATTACTGTGCTATTTATACCCAGTAGGAAGCAGCTTTGAGACATCAATTCAACATTTTCAAATGGTAGACAGGTTAATATAATTCAGGAGTCACAAATGTACCAGGATGAATCAATGTTTAAACACTTGCATTGGTTGCCAATGTTTAAAAAGCACAATTATTCTGTTTTTTTTTAAAATAACTTGATATTTTTTGCTCTTCAGTGTTTTGTTGCATCGAAATTTCACTGTCTCAGTGATTCCTGCGCTGTTGCAGTTGGGTCATCTTGATGGTCCAGGTACTTTGTGCATCCTATGAAAGTCTTTAAATGTCACTCGTGACACTTGGCCGCAAATTCAGTCAAGTAGTGGTCATTAACATTATTTAAATGAGGATGACATGATGTATATCATTATGTATCACATTCCTGATGAAGGGCTTTTGCCCGAAACGTTGATTCTCCTGCTTCTCGGATGCTGCCTGACTGGCTGTGCTGTTGACTCATCATGTATATCAAAACCATTCTGATGGCTCTATCCTTTGAACACATATAAAAGCAAATGGAATTGATATTTGATAACACAAGAGAATACTTCATAACTCTCAATACTGGGAATGTTTGTGCTGCACTGGTAAATGCAGTTAAAATTGCTACACCTTCTTGGTTTATAAAGCTATCTTATCTTTTGCAACTATAAAAATCAAGAGTGATCACATTTAAGTTCAAACCGAGTCAACAGTCAAAGTTATAATGAGTGTTACTGCCAATAGTTGAGTGGCATGACTTTGGGAACAGTATAAACCACGCCTCGTTATTCCAAAGTCTGCGCATGCTACATAAAAAAGACTTTACATCTAACTATTTGTACAATAATGTTTATACAACAATGAATTGTGCAGTGCAGTGATTCCATGGTTAGCGCGGCTGCCTCACAGCGCCAGGGACCCGGGCCCTTGGGTGAACTGTCTGTGTGGAGTTTGCCTGTTCTCCCTGTGTCTGTGTGGGTTTCTACCAGGTGCTCCAGTTACCTCCCTTAGTTGTAAGAAGTGCAAGTTATGTGGATTGGCCATGCTAAACTGACCATAGTGTTCAGGGATGTATAGGTTGGGTTCATTAGCCATGGGAAATGAGGGTTACAGAGATAGGGTAGGGGGATGGGTCTGGGTGGAATGCTGTTCAGAAGATTGGAATGGACTTGTTGGGCTGAATGGCCTGTTTCCACACTTCAGCCATTCTAGTCAAATCACCACTCTTTGACATTTAATGGCTACCACTGCATTCCCCACTAATCAATATCCTGGTATTTCTCATTGACCAGAAACTCAACTGAACTCACCATGTGGCAAGGTGCTGGGGAGCGTTGCTGAACAATGAGACCCTGGAGTGCAGATTCATGGTTCCTTAAAAGTGAAGTCTCTGGTAGACAGGATAGTGAAGAAGACATTGGTATGCTTGCCTTTATTGGTCAATGCATTGAGTATAGGAGTTGGGCGAACATGTTGTGGCTGGATAGGACATTGGTTAGGCCACTTTTGGAACACTGCATGCAATTCTGATTTCCCTGCTATAGGAAGAATGTTGCAAAACTTTAAAGGGTTCAGAAAAGACTTACAAGGATGTTGCTAGGGTTGGAGGGTTTGAGCTACAGGGAGAAGTTGAATGGCCTGGAGCTGTTTTCCTGGAGCGTCAGAGGCTGAGGGGTGACCTTAATGAAGTTCGTAAAATCATGAGGGGCATGGATACGATAAATAGACAAGGTCTTTTCCCCAAGCTGAGGGAGTCCAAAACTAAAGGGCATAGGTTTAAGGTGAGAGGGGAATGATATAAAAAGGGACCTAAGGAGCAACTTCTTCATGCAGAGGATGGTGTGTGTATGGAATAAGCCACCAGAGGCTGGTATAATTGCAACATTTAAAAAGGCATCTGGATGGATATATGAATACAAAGGTTTTAGAGGGATATGGACCAAATGCTAGCAAATATGACTAGAGTTACTTAGGATATCTGGTTGGCATGAACGAGTTGGTCTGTTTCCTGAACTCTCTGACTGTATAATACAATGGCTATAAGAAAAAGGTCAGAGGCTAGGAGTACTGCAACAAGTAGTCCACCTCCTGATTTCCCAAAGTCGCTCCTCTATCTCGAAGGCACAAGTCAGGAATGCATTGGAATGCTCCCCACTAGCTTGGATGTGTGCAACTGCAATACACCAGAAACTTGCCACCATCCAGGAGTAAGCAGCCTGCTTGATTGGCATTACATCCAGAAGCATCCACTCTCTCTGCCACCAGTACTCAGTACACATTGCAGCTACTATCGACAAGATGCACTGAACAAGTTCCAAGATCCTTCGAAAGCACCTTCCAAAAACATGATGACTTCCACCTAGAACGACAAGGGCAGAAAATGCATAAGAATACCACTACCTGCAAGAACACCACCCCCCCCCACCCCACAGCCGCTTAGCATCCTGATTTGGAAATATATTGACATTCTTTCACTGTTGCTCAGCCAAAATCTTTGAATTCCCTTCACAATAATGTTGTGGGCCTACCTACAGCTCATGGGCAGCAGCAGTTCAAAGGCAGGTCACCACCATCTTTAAAAGGTCACCATGCTGACCAACTGACAATGCCCATGTCACATGAGTGACGAAGTAAATTGTATTCCAAGAATAAATATTATTTCAAATGGTCATTGTTGAAGAGGAACTGTCAGATCATACTAATGATTAAGGAGTGGCACAGGTGGCTCAGTGGTTAGTACTGCTGCCTTACAGCACCCAGGGACCTGGGTTCGATTCCGGCCTTGGGTGACTGTCTGTATGGAGGTTGGGATTTACATTTGGGGCAGCACGGTGGCTCAGTGGTTAGCACTGCTGCCTCACAGCACCAGAGACCCGGGTTCAATTCCCACCTTGAGCAACAGTCTGTGTGGAGTTTGCACATTCTCCCCGTGTCTGCGTGGGTTTCCTCCGGGTGCTCCGGTTTCCTCCCACAGTCTAAAGATACGCAGGTTAGGTGAATTGGCCATGCTAAATTGCCCTTAGTGTTAGGTGCATTAGTCAGGGGTAAATGTAGGGGAATGGGTCTGGGTGGGTTGCTCTTCGGAGGGTTGGTGTGGACTTGTTGGGCCGAAGGGCCTGTTTCCACACTGTAGGGAATCTAATCTAATGCCTCACATTCTCTGGTCACAGAGTCAAAAAGGTATTTACTGTACAGAAGAAGACCTTTCAGCCCCTTCTGTCAATGCTGGTCTTCTATGCGTAAATCTAGTCAGCCCTATTCCCCGACATGGAGTCTGTAGATTGGCAAAGTAATTAGGTCACGCATCCACCAATCTGGTTTCACAATCATTAATGGTCTTTGCTTTCGCAATCTTTGTAGGCTAAGAGTTGTAGGTCATTACCACTTGCTGTGAAGCAAACTCATCCTCGCATTCTGCCACATCTCATGCAAAATCTTTAGACAGGTGTCTTCTATTTCTTGTAGCATCAGTTAATGGGAACAGGTTTTCCTTGTTTATATTATCTAAAATAGTCATAATCTTCCCTTGTGTTCGTTATTGGTCAGAGTATTGAGTTCAGGAGTTGGGAGGTCATCCTGCGGCTGTACGGGACATTAGTGAGGCCACTGTTGGAATATTGCATGCAATTCTGGTCTCCTTCCTATTGGAAAGATTTTGTAAAACTTGAAAGGGTTCAGAAAAGATTTACAAGGATGTTGCCAGGGTTGGAGTATTTGAGTTAAAGGGAGAGGCTGAACAGACTGGGGCTGTTTTCCCTGGAGCATCGGAGGCTGAGGGGTGACCTTATAGAGGTTTACAAAATTATGAGAGGCATGGATAGGATAAATACACAAAGTCTCTTCCCTGGGGTGGGGGAACTAGAGGGCATAGATTTAGAATGAGAGGGGAAAGATATAAAAGAGACCTAAAGGGCAACTTTTCACACAGAAGGTGGTATGTGTATGAGCTGCCAGAGGATGTGGTGGAGGCTGGTACAACTGCAACATTTAAAATGCATTTGGATGGGTATATGAATAGGAAGGGCTTGGAGGGATATGGGCCGGGTGCTGGCAGGTGGGACTAGATTGGGTTGGGATATCTGGTCGGCATGGACGGGTTGGACCGAAGGGTCTGTTTCCATGCTGTACATCTCTATGACACTCTGACTCTATGACCACCAAGGAGCAAATATGTTGTACAGGTTTGCTGTTTAGCAATGTTAAAAGCTACCCTTGTAAAGGCCTTACAGAGTTACGACCATTTCTTTTAATCTTCAAAAACACTCTGATCTCAACATGTTTCCTTCCCAAGCACCAAGCAAGAACAATTTGAAATCCACGACAATTATCTCAAAAATTCAGACCTCTGATCAGGAAAGACAGCAAAAGCCAAAGAACTTCTCCAAAAAATGCAAAAACTGCTCTAAGTATAAAATTATACACGATAAACGGACCTTTGTGGAATGATGATGACAAGTGATGGCAGCTACAGTGGATGGTTGGCAGAAACCCTGACAAAGTAATGGAACATCCAAGGCTTCCACTAAATGTCAAAATCATGCCAGAAGTTTGGGACACCCATTTTGTTGAGAATTTGAAAAAGACAAAGTTTGCATTTTTAACATAGCACTTCTCCCAATAGCCAGATGTACCAAAAAATTTCACAAACTATCAAGTGCTTTTTCAACTAAACTTATTGTTGAAATGTGGGAAAACCGGGGTTTTGCATCCAATTTCTAATTTTGGTCCCCTTACTAGAGGAAGAAGGTAGTTGAATTGGAAGCAACTCAGAGCAGGTTCAATGGATGTTTATCTTTTGTCAAGATTGAGTAATATAGGCCTGTACTCTGAAATCTAGAAGACAGAGACAAGATCTAATTAAGAGGTACAAGATGTGAAAGAGATCGACAAAGTAGACAAAGAAAGGTCGTTTCCTCATGTGGGAGGATTGTGTGGAAATGAAAAGTCAGTTTTAGGATGAGGAGTAGCAAATTTAAAACAGATGAGAAATTACTTCTCTGAAGGGGTCATGAATTTGTGGAATGTGATGGATGCTGGGATTTGAGTAAATTTAGGGAGGAGATAGACATGGAAGGGTTATTATAAGAACAAGAAAGTGGAGTTGTGGCCAAGATGAGATCAGCCAGGATTGTATCAAATGGCAGAACAGACTTGAGAGACTAAATTGCTGACTCGTGTTCCAATTACTTATGTTAGAACATAGAACATAGAACAATACAGCACAGAACAGGCCCTTCGGCCCACGATGTTGTGCCAAACATTTATCCTAGCTTAAGCACCCATCCATGTACCTATCCAATTGCCGCTTAAAGGTCACCAAAGATTCTGACTCTACCACTCCCACAGGCAGCGCATTCCATGCCCACACCACTCTCTGGGTAAAGAACCCACCCCTGACATCACCC
>NC_057710.1:146998309-147005061 GCF_004010195.1 Chiloscyllium plagiosum | reverse complement strand
CCCCGAAGAGTGCTAGCAAACCTACCTCCCAGGATATTGGTGCCCTTCTGGTGCTGGTGCAACCCGTCCTGCTTGTACAGGTCCCACCTTCTCCAGAATGCAGTCCAATTGTCCAAATACCTGAAGCCCTCCCTCCTACACCATCCTTGCAGCCACGTGTTCAACTGCACTCTCTCCCTATTCCTTACCTCACTGTCACGTGGCACCGGCAACAACCCAGAGATGACGACTCTGTCCGTCCGAGCTTTTTACTTCCAGCCTAACTCCCTGAACTCCTGAATGACCTCCCCACCCCTCTTCCTACCTATGTCGTTGGTGCCAACGTGCACCACGACTTCTGGCTGCATACCCTTCCCCTTATGTTCTAAAGATACAGCCAATCTGCACACAGCAATCTGATAATAACCAGATCACTTGTTTTTTGATTAACAGAAATATTGGTGAGGATAACTTCATCCCAGTTATCATAACAAAACAACAACAAAAATGCTATCTCGCCCTCACTTCCACAGAATATATCAGGTTAGTATTCAGGCTTATTTCAAGAGGTATCCATCGAATTTGCAACTACTAATTATTTTAAGCTGTACTTTTGTTTGAAAACATTCAAGGCCATGAATAACTTGACACCTTGACTTATGCAATTCTATTGTCATTGGACATACTTATTCTTAGGGCTAGCACGGTGGCTTGGTGGCTCAGTGGTTAGCACTACTACCTTACAGCGCCAAGGACCTGGGTTCAATTCCAGCCTTGGGTTTGTGGAGTTTGTACAATCTCCCTATATCTGTATGGGTTTCCTCACACAATCCAAAGATGTGCAGGTTAGGTGTACTGGCCATGCTAAATTGCCCATAAAGTTCAGGGATGTGTAGGTCAGGTGCATTAGTCAGGGGTGAATATAGGAGAATGGGTCTGGGTGGGTTACTCTTCAGAGGGTCGGTGTGGACTTGTTGGGCCGAAGGGCTGTTCACCCCACTGTAGGGATTCTATAAATCCCTTGGGATACCTGGCATATCCCTATCAAAAAGAAGCTCCACCTCCAGAGATTTTTTTGGTTGAATTTGTAAAGTTAAATTTCAGAAACTAAAGTAACTAGATTACTGAATTCACAAACCACAGCCAAGAAGCATATTTGATCCTCTCCTTCTCCCTGGATGGAAATGCCAGTTTCACATGTTGCTCTTCTAATCAGGGCTTCTGTGTAATTGTGACGAGAAGGCATAGCCTTTCTTCGTGACCATTTCAGTCTTTGTTTCAGCACCAAATATCATACTAAAAAGATACATCTATATGATTATTTTACAGCTTGCATGACATTTTTCTCAGAACCATTGCTGCACATTCATGCTGATACTTTCACCTTCCTTGTTCACTGTCCTTCCAACGCCTCATACCATCACTCCAGCTGTTTTCTCCTCCTCAATGCTGCTCCCATCACCTCGCTCCTGAATTTGCGGCAATTGGATTCTGTGAACAGAAGGTGCTGTGTCAGAATGTTTCCATTTAAAAGATTTTTGTTTATTGAAAAAAAAACCTTTGTTCCAATGAGGAAACAAATAGGAATAGAACCTGGTAATTGGGGAGCAGACTGAGAGTAGTACTAGATGTCACCTCAAACATCGAAACTGTGCTCAAAATGCTGACTGTTTGGATAAAATATAGACAGTTCACATAAATGAGAGAATAGATCAGTGTGTAGAATTCTGCAAGATCAGCCATCCTTCTTGTTCATACGTATTGGGTTGGTAATTGTATAATTATGTGACAAAACTCTAACCATCCCTGAGCAGAGATGATGCTCACTTCCATGTCAAATTTGTACTCTATCCAATGCATTGGGTTCCAGTGAGGATAGGTGCAGCACTGTCTAATACTCCTGTGATTACACATGCTCAACCAGACGAGACTTTTGCAGATCAACCTAAATAATGACATGTGACCTAATGCAATGCTGCAAACACCTCTTGTGATGAGATCAGTCAATACAGTATGGAACAGAAATGCTGCTGCTTGGTAAATCAGATTTTGAAAAAAAAAATGGGTTTTCTCATGAGATTTGCTGGCCCAGCCAGCATTTAACATCTATCAAGCAGTTCAGAGTCAGCTACATAGTGGACAGTCTTGCAATCACAAAGGCATATTTCTCTCCCTTTGGGGCAACCGTGAACCACATACAATAATCAATAGCGGTAGTATGGTCACTATTAGGAAAATGTTTTGTGCTTCATTGAATTCAGTTTCACAGTATTTGCTTGAATATTAACCAGATTTTACATAGCTTGTCCAGTGTCCCTAAACGATTATATATTCCTGCTTAGTGTGTACTAGTCAGAGTTGAGTTTTCCTCCAAAGTATTAATAAATTTACAAAGTCAAAATGCTCAGGTCAAACTTTTAATGAAAACAAAAAACGTTCTTCATAAACAAGTCAAACAATGGTCATGGGCTTTTCTAACTGGAAGTTTGCAGCAGATGTCAGCGTTTGTAGTTGTAAAACAGTGGGTGGTTGAGTCTGGAGCTATGTCTTTCTAATCAGGATAATCAAATACAGAATAGACCTAATTAGTGCATAAAATCTGTGTGAACTTTAGAAATGTCATGGGATCTATACCTTGCACAGTAGGATGTTGGCAAGTTCTCGAAACTTCAGCTCATTATGGTTAATAATTTATCCCTGGTGCTGGTTTTCATTCAGTTAAATTGCCAGTACTCCACGATGTTCATTTTGATTTTTTTTTAAAAATTCAGTAATAAAGCAATCTGCTTGTCAGGTTGGCTGAATAACTGAATGTAATGACAGGAAGATTCATTAAAGTGTCAGGGCTTCAGGGTCAGTTAATTAGTCTGTAAAGCAGGGAAGGATTTCTAGTCTAAGTCACTGGAGGTGAAACTACCTAAGGCAGGAAAGGACTTGTAGTAAGTCTCCCATGTAGTACTTCATCCATGTTTTTATCATAAATTATTCTAGTGCCTCATCACAGTATGCCATTACTTTTCATCAGAATTGTCCATTTTTTTTTGATTCTC
Source organism: Chiloscyllium plagiosum (assembly GCF_004010195.1). Classification (NCBI taxonomy): domain Eukaryota; kingdom Metazoa; phylum Chordata; class Chondrichthyes; order Orectolobiformes; family Hemiscylliidae; genus Chiloscyllium; species Chiloscyllium plagiosum. Next base: position 147,002,032 of record NC_057710.1, on the reverse strand, counting down.
CATGCAATTTTCTTTGTGTTGTTTCCTTTCTTTACTGAAGGATACGATTTCTACTGCAGTTCTGTTGTCAACTAACACAGAATTTTACAGCCAACAGGCTCTTTCATCCAACAGGTCTATGTCACTATTTGTGCTCCTGAGGTAGTTGTAATATTACTGAACTCAATCCAGAACTCCAGGCTGATGCTTTAGAGTTCATATCTCATCATGGCAGACAGTAGATTTTAAATTTATTAAAAATCCAGGATTTAAAATAAGTAGTTTGTCTAATAGTAACCGGGTAACCAGTGTCAATTGTCGCAAAAACCTTACCTAGTTCACTAATACCTTGTCGGGAAAGGAAATCTGCTCTCCTTAATTTTAATGATCTACATCAAGACCCACAACCTTGTAATTGATTCTTAATTGGGATGGAGAATTAATGCTGGCCCTACTAGCGTCCCCTGCATCCTATGGACAAATAAAAGCCTACTTCCACCTTACTTCATCTCAACCTCATGTGTTTCACCACCATACCCATGAGTGCAGCTGTGCAATTTTGCTCAACCAGTCCATATCGAAGCAAGTTCTATGTGCTCCTTCTCTATACTCTCCGAGTAAATACATTTCTCAAGTTCTTTACTGGGATTTATTAAAGTGGAAAGATCTCCACTATATTTACAAAGAAAATAAAGGACTCTCATCAGATTAACGGATCTTTTTTATTCCTCTCAATTTACACTTATTAAATTATAGTGTTACTGAGTCATAGAGATGTACAGCACAGAAAATAGACCCTTCAGTACAATCTGTTCATGCCGAACAGATTTCCCAACCTAATCTAGTCTCATTTGCCAGCAGCCGGCCAATATCCCTCTAAACCCTTACTATTCATATTCCCATCCAGATGCCTTTTTAATTTTGCAATTGTAACAGCCTCCACCACTTCCTTTTGGCAGCTCATTCCATACACGTACCACCCTCTGTGTGAAAATGTTGCCCCTTAGGTCCCTTTTATATCTTTCCCTTCCAACCCTAAACTTATGCCCTCTAGTTCTAGACTCCCAGGGAAAAGTCTTTGTCTATTTATCCTATCCATGCCCCTCAGGTCACCCCTTAGCCTCCAACGCTCCAGGGAAAACAGCCCCAGCCTATTCAGCCTCTCTCTATAGCTCAAATCCTCCAGCCCTGGCAACATCCTTGCAAATCTTTTCTGAACGTTTTCAAGTTTCACAACATCCTTCCAGTAGGAAGGAGACCAGAATTGCACACAATGTTCCAAAAGTGGCCTAACCGATGTCCTGTACAGCCGCAACATGACCTCCCAACACCTATACTCAATGCTCTGACCAATAAAGGAAAACATACCAAATGCCTTCTTCACTATCCTAACTACCTGCGGCTTTACTTTTTACTACCTGCACTCCAAGGTCTCTTTGTTCAGCAACACTCCCAAGGACCTTACCATTAAGTGCATAAGTCCTGCTAAGATTTGCTTTCCCAAAATGCAGCACCTCACATTTATCCAAATTAAACTCCATCTGCCACTCCTCAGCCCATTGGCCTATCTGATCAAGATCCTGTTATACTCTGACGTAACCTTCTTCACTGTCCACTACACCTCCAATTTTGGTGTCATCTGCAAACTTACTAACTATGCTTCCTATATTCACATCCAAATCATTTACATAAATGACTAAAAGTAGAGGACCTAGCACCGATCCTTGTGGCACTCCACTGGTCACAGGCCTCCAGTCTGAAAAACAACCCTCCACCACCACCCTCTGTCTCCTACCTTTCAGCCAGTTCTGTATCCAAATGGCTAGTTGTCCCAGTATTCCATAAGATCTAACCTTGCTAACCAGTCTCCCATGGGGAATATTGTCGAACGCCTTACTGAAGTACATATAGATCACGTCAACCACTCTGCCCTCATCAATCCTCTTTGTTACTTCCTCAAAAAACTCAATCAAATTTGTGAGACATGATTTCCCACGCACAAAACCATGTTGACTATGCCTAATCAGTCATTGTCTTTCCAAATGCATGTCAATCCTGTCCCTCAGGATTCCCTCCAACAACTTGCCCACCACTGACATCAGGCTCACCGGTCTACAATTCCCTGGCTTGTCCTATGATCTTTCTTAAACAGTGGCACCATGTTAGTTGACCTCCAGTCTTCCGGCACCTCAACTGTGACTATTGATGATACAAATATCTCAGCAAGAGGCCCAACAATCACTTCTCTAGCTTCCCACAGAGTTCTAGGGTACACCTGATCTGGTCCTGCGGATTTATCCACCTTTATGCATTTCAAGACATCCAGCACTTCCTCCTCTGTGATATGGACTTTTTTCGAAGTGTCACCATCTATTTCCCCACATTGTATATCTTTCCTGGCCTTCTCCACAGTAAACACTGATGCAAAGTACTCATTTAGTATCTCCCCCATTTTCTGCGGCTCCACACAAAGGTCACCTTGCTAATCTTTGAGGGGCTCTATTCTCTCCCTAGTCACCCTTTTATCCTTAATGTATTTGTAAAAACCCTTTGGATGTTCCTTAACCCTATTTGCCAAAGCTATCTCATGTCCCTTTTTTACTCTCCTGATTTCCCTCTCAAATATACTCCTACTGCCTTTATACTCTTCTAAGGATTCACTCGAATGTGTGTTGAATGAAAAAAATTGCCCTTTTCTGATTTCATTTCTACTTTGTCATTGGAAAGCATAACACTGTTCAATTATATACTGTATTTAGTATGTATTTAAAAGTAAGCTATGGCTGTATGTTATTTACTTTTGGCTAAGTGCAAATTCCTTTCAAAAAGAGGAATTTCTATTGCGAAGCCTAATGCCACTTACCACTGTATCTTACCAAACACCCCTCATTAATGATCTACCCCAAACCATGGCATCCCTTGCACCCAAATCCCACTCCATCTTACCACTCACCATTTGCCACTCATAATCATTGAAAATCGAGCAACCCTTGCATCCATGCCATGCTTAAAAAAAATCATTATTCATTCAGAGGAGCACTGGCATTCTAATGTTTCCCTTTGTACACAAGGGCATTTCTTAGCTGGCAGAAAAAGGCAAAATTGATTCTGCGATTCTTCAACAGGAACGTGGAGACCTGATCAACAGGATTCTGCAAAGGGAGAGAAGATATTCTCTTTTTTTTAGATTAGATTCCCTACAGTGTGGAAACAGGCCCTTCGGCCCAACAAGTCCACACTGACCCTCCGAAGAGTAAACCACCCAGACCTATTTCCCTCTGAATGATACACCTCACACTACGGGCAATTCAACATGGCCAATTCACATAAGCTGCACATCTTTGGACTGTGGGAGGAAACCGGAGCACCCAGAGGAAACCCACACAGACACGGGGAGAACGTGCAAACTCCACACAGACAGTCGTCCAAGACTGGAATTGAACCCAGGTCCCTGGCGCTGTGAGGCTGGGGTGCGAACCACTGTGCCACCGTGCAGACTTTTGCTGGAGGATGTGCAAAAGAGGTGACACCACCAGGCCCTACCAACCTGATTAGAGGTTGCCACCAGGGTCAGTACAATTTCCACAGTTCAGCAAATAGGCAATGTTGTATCTAGGCCAGGGTGAGGATTGCAGATGCTGGAGATCAGAGTCGAAGAGTGTATTGTTGGAAAAGCACAGCAGGTCAGGCAGCATCCGAGGAGCAGGAAAATCGATGTTTCAGGCAAAAGCCCTTCATCAGGAA
>NC_057710.1:146973929-146993800 GCF_004010195.1 Chiloscyllium plagiosum | reverse complement strand
GGTGGTAGAGGGAGTTGGGAGATTGGGGTTTGTGGTGGAGTGGGGGTGGTAGTGGGAGTTGGGAGATTGAGGTTTGTGGTGGAATGGGGGTGGTAGTTGGGGGTTGGGAGATTTGGGGTTTCGGGTGGAGAGGGGTATCGTGGTGGGCAAGTGCTATCAAGATGTCCATCTCTCTCTCCAGAATAAATATCATGATTCTTCATTCCAAACCAGAGTTAGCATCATTCTTTGTTGGGAGATTTGGGGTTTCGGGTGGAGAGGGGTATCGTGGTGGGCAAGTGCTATCAAGATGTCCATCTCTCTCTCCAGAATAAATATCATGATTCTTCATTCCAAACCAGAGTTAGCATCATTCTTTACACACCATTTGTAACCATCAGCCAGGGCGTCCTTTCTGTCTCATGTTTGCAGCTACCGTCAACAACTCTGCCATTACCAAGAAATGGCTGGCCTCCCAGAAACCAAGTCCTGAACCTGAGAGGATGTTTGTACCGAGGCCTCAGGGGAAACTTTGACAAGGCTATTTCCTGCACACTGCACTTCCCAACCACCAGCTCTGGTTCTCACACCATAGTGGAAGCATAGAATAGTGCAGTATAGGAACAGGTCCTTTGGCCCACAGTGTTGTACTGGACAGGATGCCAAATGAAACTAATCCCTTCTGCCTGCCCATGATCCATATCTCTTGCATATTTTGTGCTTACCTCAAAGTCCCTTAAATGGCCTTATTGTATCTGCTTCAATCACCACCCCTGGCAGTGCATTCCAGACTCCTACCACTAGAACAGCTTGACCTTCACATCACTTTTGAATATTTACCCTATCACCTTCAATGCATGACCCCTAATATTAGACGTTTCAACTCTGGGAAAAGATTCTGACCATCAATCCTATCTATGCATCTCAATTTTATAGACTTCTATCAAGTCTCTCCTCAACCTCCACTGCTAAAGAGAAAACAACCTGAGTTTTTCTAGCATCTTCTTACAGCTCATATCCCCTAATCCAGGCAGCATCCTGCTAAACCTCCTCTGCATCCTCGCCAAAGCCTCCACTTCCTTCTGGAAGTGTGGCGACTAGAATTGAGTGTGGCCTAACCAAAGTTTTATAAAGCTGCAAAGTGACATCCTAACCCTTGTATTCAATTCCTCGACCAATAAAGGCAAGCCTGCCATATGACTTCTTTACCACCCTATCTCCTTACATGGCCACTTTCAGGGAGCTATGGACTTGAACCCCAAGATCGTCCTGTACGTCACTGCTGCTCAGAGTCCCACCATTAACTATGTTTCATTTTCCTTAACATTTGATCTCCTAAAGTGCAGCACCTCACACTTACCTGGATTAAATGTCATCTGCCATTTCTTGGCCCATATCTGCAACTCACCTATATCCCACTGTATCCTTTGACAACCTTGTACACTATCCACAACTCAATCGATCTTGGCATCAACTGCAAACTTACTAACCCACCTCTCTACATTATTATCCGTTGTTTAGATATCACACACAGCAGAGGTCCCAGTACAGATCCCTACAGAACATCACTAGACATGAACTGCCAGTCAGAAAAATACCCTTCCAACCACTACCAATTCTGAATCCACCCGACCAAGTCATCATGAATCCCATGCATCTTAATCTTATCGATGAGCCTGAGGGACCTTGTTAAAAGCCTTACGAGAATCCATGTAAACAACATCCACTGCTATATCCTCAGTAGTGCTTTATTTAGTTTTGAAGAAATTTCTGGTACCCTAGTACTGGATGTCTGGTCAGCAGTATTACAACTCAGACAGGTGTTAGTGAGGTAATGGTGTCAGCATAGATATGGAGGGAAGACATAGGATATAGGATAGTATTTTATGCTCGACCAACTTTGATCATGAATCTACCTCTCTTGATTTACTGGTTGTTGTTGTTTTCAGCTTGTATGAAAAAAATGCTTGCAGTAGACTTACTAAATATTTTACACTGTAAATTACAGTTTCACTCTGGCAGTACTTGGTATAAGTCAAAGATGGGACAGTCTTATGGAGCCCACAAAATAGCGAGAGACATGGTATGTTGAATGACTGCATTAGCGAGGACGTGATGTTTTGATTATTGATAGTATGATGAGACAGATTAAATCAAGAGTAGATTTTTGTGGTGTGGTTGGACCTCTCACCAACCTGGAATGTTCATGTGTCTAAACATTTTTTCATAAAGTCCTACCTTCCAAGTAGATAATCACGTGGCATTGTCTATTGATGGCAACTTTCACCATTGAAATTCATTTCCTGCTGTGGAATCGCACATATTTCCCATGCATGCACCAGCATTTTAACATGAATCAAGATCACATAAGGAAGGGAAAAGCTAGAGGAAGTGCAGTCTTGCTATAAGGAACATGAGAACATGGAGGAGCAGTACATGTCATCCCAAAAAAGGAGGTACAATCCCAGTGAGACTACAATGTGGAACTACGTGCATTTCCAAAAGTGGAAGCAGCATGCAAGGGAAAGGGCTAAACAATCCCACAACCAACAAACCAGATAAAAGTTTCCCCAACTTGCCACATCAAGTTGTGAATGGCAGTAGGCAATTAAAACAACTGATTGAATGGGGTAAAGGCTCCATAGATCATTTGATTTGACTTTTAACCTCATTGCAGCCTTGGTCCAAACATGGACAAAAAGTTCTGACCTCAGGAGAGAAGCTGAACATAACTACCTTTGACATCAGGACAGCATTTGATTAAGTATCATCAAGGAGCTCTAACAGAAGTGAATTAGAGGCAGAGGCCATCTCTGTGCTAGCAGGAGAAAACCTCACATGAAAGGTGGTGGTTGTGATGATTAGTGGTCAATCACGGGCCCAGGTCATCATAGAAGATTTCCTCAGGGTCAAGGCCGAGGCAGAATTATCACTACCAACAAGAGAGAACAAACAGCTTGAGGTGACATTCAATGGCATTACCATAATTCCCTGACTGACTATCAACATCTTAAGGGCTGTCATTGACTAAAAACCTAAATAGATTAGCCACACATGGATTAATTGTTCATAAATCGAAATTATCAATGAACCGAGACCTGCAACCCGTTCTGAAAGATGAAAGACTTAACAGCAATCTAGGTTTTTTCAATTTTTGGTATCAGTTGCATGACACTGTGATCTTTTGCTATAAATTCTGTGTCTTATGATCCTGCTCTACTAGCTACCTGCTGAAGGAGCAGTGCTCCAAAAGCTAGTACTTCCAAATAAACCTGTTGGACTATAACCTGATGCTGTGTGAGTTTTAACTTCATCAGTAATTCATTCAGTCATGCTTAACCTACAACAGTGTTTTTGAGAAAAGGCCAGTGAAGGTATTAGAGTAATTAGAACAAACTGCAGCTTTTCAGAAATGTGAAGCTGTTTCACTGTTGTTTTTGCTCATTATGATTAATATTTAATTTACTATAGTAACTGTGCTTGCAATGTTCACAGGGTTAGGAGCAGTCTTTTTCTAGATGTAAACTGAAAGAACAAGAAAATCTCCATATTTCATGTTGAGGGCTTTGATGGAAAGCAAAGAGATACGTGAATATGGAGAAAGAAGCATTGAAAGTTTGATAAAATACCCCATGGGACTGAAATTCCAAGTTGGGACAGACCATAAGCTTTTGGTAACACTATTAGAATCAAAGGGGATCTCAAAAAAATGAATTACACAGATAAAAAGGCTCAGCTAAGACTGAAAGTATGATCATGTCACAGTCTACATTCCAATACTCTACCAATAACTGAGAGAAAATTCAAAACTTTGTGTAGTACAAAAATCAGTCAAGGGATCCTCAAAGATCAGACTGCTCTGGAAGGCCAATGGAAACACAGTATTTGAAGTATAGGGTCACAGAGATGTACAGCATGGAAACAGACCCTTCGGTCCAACTCATCCATGCCGACCAGATATCCTAGCCTAATCTAGTTCCATTTGACAGCACTTGGTCCATATGTCTCTCAAACCTTCCGCTTCATATTCTCATCCAAATACCTTTTAAATGCTGTAATTGTACCAGCATCCACCACTTCCTCTGGCAGCTCATTCCATACAGCACCATCTTCTGAGTGAAAATGTTGCCACTTTTAAATCTTTCCTCTCTCACCTTGTATCTCTGCATTCTACTTTTGGACTCCCCATCCTTCGGAAAAGACCTTGGCTATTCACCCTATCAATACCCCTCATGATTTTATAAACCTCTATAAGGTCACCCCGCAGGCTCTGACACTCCAGGGAAACAGCCCCAGCCTGTTCAGCCTCTCCCTATAGCTGAAACACTCCAACCCTGGCAACATCCTTGTAAGTCTTTTCTGAACCCTTTCAAGTTTCACAACATTCTTCCTATAGGAGAGAGACCAGAACTGCACATAATATTCCAAAAGTGGCCTAACCAATGCCCTGTCCAGCTGCAACATGACCTCCTAATACCTATACTCAATGCTCTGACCATTAAAAACAGGTATACCAAGTGGTGTCTTCACTATCCTGTCTACGTGGGACTCCACTTTCAAGGAAATATGAACCTGCAATCCAAGGTCTTTTAGTTCAGTAAGATTCCTCAGGACATTACTATTAAGTGTATAAGTCCAGCCTTGTTTACTTTTCCAAAATGCAGCACCTTTCATTTATCTAAATCAAACTCCATCTGGCACTCCTTGACCCATCTGATCAAGATCCCGTTGTTCTCTGAGGTAACCTTCTTCACTGTCCACTACGCCTCCAATTTTGGTGTCATATGCAATCTTACTAACAATATCTCCTATGTTCAGATCCAAATCATTTATATAAATGATGAAAAGTAATGGACCCAGCACCGATCCTTGTGGTACGCCACTGGTCACAGGCCTCCAGTCTGAAAAACAACCTTCCACCACCACCACCCTCTGTCTTCTACCTTTGAGCCAGTTCTGCATTCAAGTGGCTAGTTCTCCCTGTATTCCATGTGATCTAACCTTGCTAACCAGTTGACATGAGGAACCTTGTCGAACTGAAGTCCATATAGATCAGGGCCACCACTCTTCCCTTATCAGTCCTCTGTTACTTCCTGAAAAAACTCAATCAAGTTCATGAGACATGATTTCCCATGCCCAAAACCATGTCGACTATCCCTAATCAGTCCTTCCCTTTCCAAATATATGTAAATCCTGTCCCTCAGACTATACGCCAATAACTTGTCCACCACCGATGTCAGGCTTAGCAGATTATAGTTCCCTGGCTTGTCCTTACCACCTTTCTTAAATAGTGGCACCATGTTAGCCAACCTCCAGTCTTCCAGTACCTCACCTGTGGCTATTGATGATACAAATATCTCAGTAAGGGGCCCAGCAATCACTTCCCTAGCTTCCCACAGAGTTCTGAAAGATCAAGTACTGAAAGTTGATATCTTGAGCAAATACAACACTTAGCCACCATTGAAGACTCTTTTATGTATGACCACAGCATAATTGTACAAAAGTTAATGAGACAGGAAATTCTACAGAAACTTGCTGGGAAACATTTCGGCATCACAAAATCCAAAGCCTGATCTCAATAATTAGAGTGTAAAGTTTGCCCCATTGTTAGTGAATTTTGAGAAGAGTTTTTATCCTACCTGCAGACAAAGGATGCTTGACAGTCATTCTAAATTGAAGAGACTACATTGAAAAAGTGAACACACTACTTACAGATACCAACAGTTACCAACAAGTGGCGATAGACCCGACCCCACAATTAGAGAACCAAATCACACCCCTACTCAAAAAACTTCAGAAATCTAGAGAACTAAATTGCCCCATTGTATTACAAGTGTACATAACAGACTGGTTGAACGCATAAGAGGATGGTGTAGCAGGGAGAAATGTAGATTCTTGAGGCAATGCCATTGCTTCAGGGAAGCTGGGATCTGTTTAAGCTAAATGACACTGATATCTTCACAGAAGTATTTGCTATTGTTGTGGGTGAGGCTTTAAACTTGGGAGTAGCAAGGGGTGGGAAGCTAAAATGGGAGACAAGACTGAAGGGAAATAAAGATGGAAATAAAATATAGAAGAATATGTGGAAATAAAACTAGAAAGTGCAAGGCAGTTGAAGCAAGGAATAGCAGCAAATAGTTGCAGTTCAAAATAGTGTAAAGATAATATACTTAAAAGCTCAGAGCCTTTGCAGTAAGTCAGATGAATTAACAGAGCAAGGAGCTATACATGTGTATGATATGACTGTGATTAAAGAAACATGGCTGGGAATTGAACATCCAATGTTATTCAATCTGTAAAAGTGATAAAGAGAAAAAGGTGCGGTGATATTGTTAGGGAAAACTGAAATCAATGCTATAGTGAGATAGGATATTGACAAAAAAATCTAGATGTAGAGTCAGTCAGGGGTGCAGTTAAGAAGCAACAAGGGATGGAAAACATTAGTGGGAGTTGTCTACAGGCCTTAAAACAGGTGTAGAAAATATGGGTTATCATTAAATAGGAAATTAGAGAGGTACATGCAACAAGGATGTTACAATAATGAGTGATTTAAATCTACAGATTGGCTGAGTGGGCTACATTAGCAATAATATTATCATGGATGAATGTCTGGAGTGCATACAGGTGGTTATTTAAACTGGTACATTGAGGAACCAACTAAAGAACAAATTACCTTGGATTTGTTTCTGTGCAATGAAAAGGGGTTAATTAATAATTTTGTTGAGAGAGATCTTTTGGGGAAAGTGGCCATCGTATGATTTTTTTCTTTGGGAAAGGAAGTGAAATAATCCAATCCAGAACAGGATTCCTAAACAAAGGAAGCAAAGAAGGTATGAGTGGTGAGTTTGCTGCAAGAGATGGAGTTACTTCATTAAAGATGCAGAAAGTGGCAAAAATAAATAGTAAAAGAAGAAATGCCTGCAGTCCAACAGTTATACATGCCCTTCTGGTGAAAAAGCTCACCATGTAGTGTGGATGTAGTGAGGACTTCAGAAAAAATTGGAATAGAAATATTCCTTGAAATCAGCTTTGGAGGTGGAGGAATTGACAATGACTAACAAAATAAATTTAAGATTTTATTACATCCAAAGGTGCTCGTGTTGCAACATATAATGTCGCTACAAAATGTAGCAAGCCAGAGGACTGAGAGCAGTTCAAAATTAAGTAAAAGGAGGTTCCAAATGTTTATACAGGAATAAACAAAAATATTCAGTAGAAGAGTGAATTTGCAAGAAACTTAAAAACAGACCGTAAGAGCTTCTATAAGTATGTAAACTTATTTAAAAAACAAACTCCATACAAATGTAGGCCCACAAACTGAATTGGAAGTGTTCATTAAGGAAACCAAGGAAACTGCAGAGCAGTTAAGCAATTAGTTTGGTTTGGTCTTTATTGAAAGATCACCAAGCATTACATTGAAGTGCTGGGGCAGCAAGGATCTATTGAGAAAGAGGAATTGAAGGAAACTAGTGTTATTAAAAGAAAAAGTTGGAGAATTGAATAGAACTGATAAATCCCTGGGGCCTTAATTTAAATTCCAGCATACTAAAAGGGATTACAATGGAAAGAAGGGATACATTGGATGTCATCATGTTCTAAAATTCTACAAGTTCTGGAACATTCATTAAATCCCTACAGTGCAGAAAAAGGCCATTTGGCCCATTGAATCTGCAGTACTTCTCTGAAGAGCATCTTCAAACCTAGCTCCAGCCTATCCCCATACCCTCACATTGGTGATGGCTGATCCACCTAGCCAGCATACCCCTGAACACTACAGGGCAATTTAGCATGACTGTTGGGCCTAACCCTGGAGGATCCCAGAGCACCTGACAGGAACGAACACAAACATAGGGAGAACATGGAAACGCCATGCAGATAGCCACCCAAGGCTGGAATTGAACCCGATTTGGGTCCCTGGCACTGTGAAGCAGCAGTGATAACTGAGCCACAGTGCTGCCCTATGCCTGGAATCCAGAAAATGTATCCCCACTATTTCTTAAAAAGAAAGGAGGGAGGGAGAAAACTAGCATTTACAGGCCAGTTGACTTTGCAACAGAAGAGAAAATACTATCATTGATTACAAATGTAATAATAGGACACTTAGAAAATGCAAAATAAAACTGATAAAACTATGGATGCTGTAAATCAGAAACAAAAACAATCATAAATTGCTGGAAAAGCTGAGCAGGTTTGGCAGCATCTGTGGAGAGAAATCAGAGTTAACATTTCAGGTTGAGCGACCCTTCCTCAGTTCTGAGCTTTTCCAACAATTTCTGTTCTGGTACTTAGAAAATGCAAGTAGGATTATACAAGCCAACATGGATTCATGAAAGGGAAATCATGTTTGACAGAGCTACTGGATTTTGAGAACATAACTAGTAGAATAGACGAGGGAGAAGCAATGGACCAGAGTTATTTGTGGATTTTTCAGAATGCTTTCGATGAGGAGAATGTGAAGAGTCTTCAGGATGGTTTGGACAAATTGAGTGAGTGGCCATTACACTTTAATGAGAATAAGTGTGGAGTTGTCCACTTCAGTAGTAACAAAATAGAATTGCAAAGTATCATTTAAATGGTGACATTAATGATTACAGCTATTACAAGTAACTTACTCAAAGTATGTAAACCAATGAAAGAGGAATGGAGGTTGGAGGGATGTGGGGTGGGGAGTTATAATTATAATGAAATATGCAAATAATGAAACTGAGGATCTGACATCAGGAAAGCAGAGGAGAAAGCAAGAGACTAGAAGTATGTCGAGAGCTCTTAGACATTAAACTTGAAAAATCAGTAATGTATGGGCTTGAATTAAAAAAAATGTCTGACTCTACCTGAAGAGTGAAAAAGCCTTATTCAAGCATAAGGAGCCACCAGCCTGGAAGAATATTTAAGTAAACGCACAGTCAAGAGATATCAAGGAGAAATGAGAAAAGTGTCTGACTATGGTAGATGTAGTCCAAGCTGTCAGTCTCAAACAAAATCAGAGAATACTCATCTATTCCCATTGATGACCGTATCGGCGCCACCTTGTGCTCCCTCGAGGAGGTTGAACAGCTCATCAACTTTACCATCACTTTCCATCCTGACCTCAATTTCACCTGGACCATCTCAGAAACCTCCCTCCCTTTCCTGGACCGTTCCATCACCATCTCTGGCTACCGACTAACCACAGACACAGACTACAAGCCCACCGACTCCCACAGCTACCTAGACTACATCTCCTCCCACCCTACCTCCTGTAAAAACACCATCCCTTATTCCCAATTCCTCCGCCTCCGCCGCACCTGTTCCCAGGATGACCAATTCCACCTCAGAAAGTCCCAGGTGGCCTCCTTATTCCACGATTGCAACTTTCCTTCCCAAGTGGTTGACGATGCCCTCCAGCGCATCTCCTCCACTTCACGCACCACTGACCTTGAACCCCACTCCTCCCAACCCAACAAGGACAGAACCTCCCTGGTCCTCACCTTCTATCCCACCAACCTCCACATATATTGCATCATCCTCCACCACTTCTGCCACCTCCAAATGGACCCCACCACCACATAACTATGTCCCTCCCCACCCCTATTAGTGTTCCGAAAAGACTATTCCCTCTACAACTCCCTCATCAGGTCCACACCCTACCCCTGGTACCTTTCCTTGCCACCGCAGGAAGTGCAAAACCTGCACCCACACCACTCCCCTCACCTCCGTCCGAGGCCCCAAGGGATCCTTCCACATCCGTCAGAAATTCACCTGCACCTCTCCCAATGTCATCTACTGCATCCATTGCACCCGGTGCAGTCTCCTCTACATTGGGGAGACATGCGGATCGTTTCAGAGAACATCTCTGGGACACCCGAACCCACCAACCCCACCGCCCTGTGGCTGAATACTTCAACTCCCCCTCCCACTCCATCAAGGACATGCAGGTCCTGGGCCTCTTCCATCGCCAAACAGTGACTACTTGACGCCTGGAGGAGAAACGCCTTATATTCCGCCTTGGGATCCTGCAACCACACGGGATAAATGTGGATTTCAGCAGCTTCCTCATTTCCTTTCCCCCCCAACATTATCCCAGTCCCAAGCCTCCAACTCAGCACCGCCCTCCGGACCCCTCCATCACTGCCCTCTCTGACCTATCACCATCTTCCTCACCTTCACCAGCCTATCGTTTTCCCAGCTACCTCCCCCCAATTCCATCCCCCTCCAATTATCTCTCACCCCAACCTACAAGTCTCATTCCTTTTGAAGGGCTTATGCCTGAAACATCGATTCTCCTGCTCCTCAGATGCTGCCTGACCTGCTGTGCTTTTCCAGCAACACACTCTCGACACTATTCCCTCAGACAGTACAGTCATGATGTGGTCAGACAAGATTGAGTTGACGGAAACCTTCACAGGAAGTGTGTGTTTTTGAGGTTTCCTTATTTCTCTTCAGCAATTTCAAGCTTAGAAATCTGTGTAGATTTGATGGATTACAGTTTAGCACGTGACTATGAATATGAAACTCTCTTGCAAGTAAGACAACTGATGCTTTCTTCTGGCTTCCTAAGATAATTTTGGAAGCGAGGCAGTCAGACATTTGACAACAATCATTTTCAGCCATTTTATGATATGTTGTTGCAAACTCTGCATGTATTTTATTGATCTCCTGTTGGCATTAAGAACTGGTTTCCCACAGAATCAGGAAGACTCTGTAGACCTCAAAATGACAGGTGTCCAGCAGGTGCCAAAGGCATAGAATTCAAGCCCTGCTTCACCATCTGCTGGACCCCCTCTAACCTATCACCATCTCCCTCACCTTCACCTACCTATCATGCGAGAACTGAAGAAATCTCATTCAATTTCCTGTTCTTTAAAACTTGAAACTTAAAACAGGCTTAAGTTTTGAGAAATAAACAAAAACATCTGTTTGAATGGATCAATTGGCATGCAATCCAATGTACACCAGAAAAAGAAAAGTTATTTGAGAAGGCATTGGGTTGTAAGAGGCAACAGGGTTGTCGTGAATGGATTAAAGGAGTGTGGGTTGATGGTGCATAAGGAGTGAGGGACAGTGAGCCTTAGAGAGCTGCTAAAATAAGAGCCAGACTGGGCCTTTAAACCAATTGGCCTCAGCACTCACATATCCCTCCCCATCCTGGTTGCCTGGATCTGTTTCCAGGGTGACCAGCCCAACCCAATGTCACCCCTGCCTCCACTGATCAGAAATTGCTTTAAATACTTTTAAGAAATGAACCCATTCTGAACAAATGTGCACTGCTGCACAATTTTATTTTCAGTCTCAATAAAATTTCTATTCCCATGTCTTTACCAAGACAAAATTAAATCAACAGGCACATAATTGAATTTTATCTATGTTCCTTTTAAGAGCACAGCAATGCATAATCTCCGCGTCTTTGGATAGAGTGAGAGGCAGTTGTAGAATCAGAGCTGTGCTTTCATGCAAAGCATATGGTGCTTTCTCACTAATTACCTTACACACAGTGCTTGGTCTGACAGGTTAACAGACACAGTGTTAGAGCATAGATCTGTAATCTGTAGGGTGCTGCTATGACTTCCAAACTCTCAATCTTCCATTGCTGTTACATTTGGCTTTAAACTCAGACCAATAGATTAGACTAGATTTGATTAGATTTTCATACAGTATGGAAACAGGCCCTTCGACCCAACAAGTCCACACCGACCCTCCGAAGAGATTATGTACCTAACACTATGGGCAGTTTAACAAAAAGCAGGCAAGTTTTAATTTGCCCTTTAAGTTATTAATATTTCTGAAGGGACAATGGACTCAAAGCATTGACTGTTTTCTATCCAGAGATACTACCAGGTCAGAATTTCTCAGCAGTTTGTTTCAGATCTCCAGCATATGTAGTTTTGCTTCATTTGTATAGTAAAATCTGTCCTTCTGACCCAACACTGCTTTTGCTTCCAAGGTAGATAGTTCAAGTCAAGTAACCATGCACATTTTGAGGAGACAGAAGTGGGTACTATAGACGCTGGAGATTAGAGTCACGTGCTTTTCCAGCACCACACAAATTTTATGATTTGGAGACGCTGGTGTTGGACTGGGGTGGATAAAGTTAAAAGTCACACAACACCAGGTAATAGTCTAACAGGTTTATTTGGAAGCACTAGCTTTTGGAACGCTGCTCCTTCATCAGGTGATTCTCCTCAATCACCTGATGAAGGAGCAGTGCTCCGAAAGCTAGTGCTTCCAAATAAACCTGTTGGACTATTACCTGGTGTTGTGTGACTTTTAACTTTGCACACAAATTTGAAGGAGCCATCCAAGTTTAGAAGGCCCCATTAAACTTAATTTTCACTCCAGGGAGCTGGGGCTTCAAAAGGTGGGGGCCTGTTGACCCCAGAAGCAAATCTTAGGTGGTGAGGGGTGGAAAAGTGAGATTTAGGCTGGTTAGAAGGCCAGCATTAGTTCTTGAGACTTAATTCCCATTATTTTACAAGCTATTCATTCCCCTAGCCTTCATCTCTCATACCTCTCACCAATTCACATACACTCCGAATTCTCCCTCTTACTCTCCAGGGCCTCTCATTAACCTCCCCATAGATCCTCCATGACAATTCATGCCATCAATTCAACTGAATTGCCCCTTATTGAGATTATGTTTCTTGTTCAAGGGCCACCAGCCAGAGGAAACAGTGTGCCATCTCGAAAAGGACCTAATTATTCTTCACTTCTGCTGTTAGTCTATTGACTAATTCTTAATTCATGCTAGTATATTTCTCCCAATTCCATGCCTTCTAATTTCGTTTATTAACTTCCTGTGTGGAATTTTTTCAAAAGCCTTCTGAAAATGCAAATACACCATATCCTCTGATTCTGCTCTGTTTATGTTCTGCATAGCATCCTTGAATCTCGAACAGATTTGTCAAATGTGATTTCTCTTCTATAAATTCATGCTGTCTTGCTCAATTTTGTCATTCTTTTCTGAATGTTCAGTTACCTCTTCCTGTCTGATAGATTTTAACATCTTGTCTATCGCAGCCATCAAGCTGTAGTTCTCTACCGTGCTCCTTCCTTCTTTCAATAGTGGCACAACATACGTTACCTTCGTGTCAACAGGAACTTTTCTCAAATTTATAAACTTACAAAAGATAACCACCACAAAACTATTCATCATTTCCAGAGTAACTTCCTTCAAAAACCTGGAATAAATCACATTTATAAATCTTCGATTTAGATTTTTTTTTTCAAAAAAAGAATTTCTATCTCTTTACTAATGAAGTATTTTCAGTTATAGATGTCCCTTGGCAACCTAATATTTCTGCAAGATTCTATGAAATGAAGCAAAAATTAATTGTTTCATTTCTCTGGTAATTTCCTGTCCAGTACTATAAATTTTCTTGTTTCTACCCATAATAGATTCATAATCACCACTACTTTTGGGAACCTGGGAAATTAGTGGTGATATCTTGGGGACAGTCCATACCACAGTAGAGGAGGTGTTGGATGTATTAGAGTGTATGAAAGTGGATAAATCTCCTGGTCCTGACCAGATATATCCAAAAACACAGCAAGAGGCTAGAGAAGAAATAGTAGGGGTCCTGGCTGATATATTTGTGTCATTATGAGCCACAGGTAAGGTCCCGGAAGACTGCAGGGTAGCGAATGTTGTGCCCTTATTCAAGAAGGGCTGCAAATAGAAACCTGGGAACAATAGACCAGTAAGCTTAACACCTAGGATAGGTAAGTTACTTGAAAAGATTGAGATATGCATGTACTTGGAAAGACAGGGTTTGATTAGAAATAGTCAGCATGGCTTTCTATTTGGGAAATCATGCCTCACAAATTTGTTAGAGTGCTTTGATGAAGTGACCAGGAAGGTTGACAAGGCCAAGGCAGTAGACTTAGTCTATATGGATTTCAGTCAGGCCTTTAATAAGGTTCCACATGGTAGGCTGCTCTGGAAGGTTAGATTAGATTCCCTACAGTATGGAAACAGGCCCTTCAGCCCAACAAGTCCACACCAACCCTCCAAAGAGTAACCCACCCAGACCCATTCCCCTATCCTATATTTACCCATGACTAATGGGCAATTTAGCATGGCCAATTCACCTGACCTGTACATCTTTGGACTATGGGAGGAAACCGGAGCACCCGGAGGAAACCCACCCGGGGAGAATGTGCAAACTCCACACAGTCAGTCGCCTGAGACTGGAATCGAACCCAGGTCCCTGGCGCTGTGAGGCAGCAGTGCTAACCACTGAGCCACCATGCCGCCTCAATCACATGGAAAACAGGAGGAGCTGGCAAATTGGATACACAACTGATGCAGAGGGTAGGAAGCAGAGGGTAATAGTGGAAGGATGCTTGTCAGACTGGAGGCATGTGACTAGTGGAGTGCCTCAGGGGTCAGTACTGGGCCCATTGCTGTTTGTTATCCATAGCAATGATTTGGATGAGAATGTACAAGAGATGATTAGTAAGTTTTCAGATGACACTAAAATAGGTGGTATCATGGACAGTATGGAAGGTTATGAGAAATTGCAGCAGGACCTTGATCAGCTGGGGAAGTGGGCTGAGAAATGGCAAATGGAATTTAATTTGGATTAGTGTGAGGTCTTGCATTTTGGAAAGTCAATTCAAGGCAGGAGTGTTATGGTGAATGATAGGACCTTAAGCAGTGTATTGAAGCAGAGGGATCTTGGGGTTCAGGTCTACAGTTCTCTGAAAGTGGAGTCACAGGTAGACAAGGCAGTGAAGAAGGCTTTTGGCACACTAGCCTTCATCAGTCAGGGCATTGAGTATAGAGGTTGGGAAGTTATGTTGCAGTTATACAGGAATTTGGTGAGGCTGGACTTGGAGTCTTGTGTTCAGTTTTAGTCACCTTTTTATAAGAGGGATGTCATTAAACTGGAAAGAGTACAAAAGAAATTTACAAGGATGTTGCCAGGATTCAATGGTCTGAGTTACAGAGAGAGGTTGGACAAGCTAAGACTTTCCTCCTTAGAGTGTAGGAGACTGAGGGGTGACCTTATAAAGGTGTGTAAGATTATGAGAGACATGGATATGGTGAATGCACTCAGTCCTTTTCCTAGGGTTGGGGAATCAAGGACTAGAGAGCATCAGTTGAAGGTTAGAAGGGAAAGAATAAAAGGGAACCTGAGGGGCAACTTTTTCTTTAAACACACAGAGGGTAGTAATATATGGAATAAGCTGCAAGCAGAGGTGGTTGAAGTGGATACATTAACATTTAAAAGGCATTTTGACAAATACATGGTTAGGAAAGGTTTAGAAGGATATCGGCCAAGTACAGGGAAATGGGGTTAGTGTGGACGTAAGACTGTGACCAGATTACTATTTTGAAGATCCTGTTTGCCAATTGCTTTCCGAGCTTGCTGAAATCTACTGTGGTGACTTCATTGTCCTTTTGGATGGCACGATGGCTCAGTAGTTAGCACTGCTGCCTCACAGCACCAGGGACCTGGGTTCGATTTCAGCCTCAGGCAACTCTCTGTGTGGAGTTTACACAATCTCCCCGTGTCTGCATGGGCCTCCTCTGGGTGCTCCGGTTTCCTCCAACAATCCAGAGATGTGCAGGTCAGGTGAATTGGCCATACTAAATTGCCCATAATGTTTAGAGATGTGGAGGTTAGGTGCATTAGTCAGGGGTACGTGTAGAGTAATAAGGTAGAGGAATGGGTCTGTGTGGAATACCCTTCAAAGGGTCGGTGTGGACTTGTTGGGCCAACTGGCCTGTTTCCACACTGCAGGGGTTCCATGATAAATCATTGGTGTGACCAAGGACCACAACTTCTCAGTATAATCCTTGCCTGGAGAATGTCCTTCAGCTATTCTGTGATATCCTTGGTGATAGCACCAGGGAGTGACACTTATGGCTGCAGAAAGACCCATGTATCCTCAAAGCTGAAAATGTGTTGCTGGAAAAGGGCTTGTGCCCGAAACGTCGATTCTCCTGTTCCTTGGATGCTGCCTGACCTGCTGCGCTTTTCCAGCAACACATTTTCAGCTCTGATCTCCAGCATCTGCAGCCCTCACTTTCTCTCATGTATCCTCAAACTAAAGAATCCTCTATCGGAGGTGCTCTTCTCTTCTCTTCCCTCCACTACAAAACATCCGGGCTGCTGGCAATAACTGATGTGGCATTTCTCCAAGGAAACACCGCCCATTTCCGAAACTGAAGTAGAAGCGATATTATCTCAGAGGACTCCTGTACTACTTGCCTGGTTCTCTGACTACCTGGCAATTGCTCCGTTTTTAAATGGCCTGAACACTCCATCACTGTGGTGTGACTACCTCCCTAAACATACTACCCATCTAGTCCCTCTGCCTCATGCATGCCCAACAGTGACTCCAGTCATTTTATTTACTTCATTGTCCAGTAGTGACATCTACTTCAGTGTCGTGGAAGGACATGTTTTGAGTAACTGAAAATCTATTCCACTTGAAAGAATATAGTTGATACAGTTGAAATATGGCAAGGCAGCTCGGCTGAGTGGAATGTGCAGACTTTGCAATGTGGGGAACTTTTGGATGCACTACCATTTATTTAATACGAACGCATGCTGGATGTTTACAGACTTGAGCTTTAGGTTTCAACTGACTGGAGTCACTACTTGCGGACTGAAATCTAGTCATACGTGTCGTCAGGGTGAATTTTGGCTTTGTAAAATGGTCTTCAAAGGATGATATAAATGAAATACATTTTTCCGGATTCTTCCTTCCATTATAGCTATCAACATTTGGCATGGGCCATAATCAGCAAAACAGAAGGCTGGACTCAGGGTTCTAGATATTAAAGATGGGACCCACACTACCCTACACCGCCCCAGTAATTCTTTGAAAGAAATTTGTACAACCTGAGCCAACCCATCATCAGCTTTCAATAGTTCAATTTGTAACAAAATTACACAGAACTTCTACAGCATATAAACTTTGACTCTTGACACACCCAAGATATTGAGGTTGTTTACCACTTTATTTGGATGGTTAAAAGTCTGGAGATGAAAAATATTCAGCAGTTCTTTGTGGGATATGGTTTTGTAAAGACTTTCTTTTTTTTTAAATTTTTTTTTTGCATTTTTGATTATGAGCTGAAATGGAAAGAACTCTTACAAAACAAGGATTGCTGAAGGATTACTGCTGTTTAGTAAGCACTGTTTGCACAGGTACTTTAACAAGTAGTTAAAGTGTAGTCTTCAAATGAGCTGGAGATGCAGAGTTTGCACAAATGGTCATTCAGCCAGCTACGAGACGAGTGAATTGTGGAGTAATCTCCAGTTATCGATGACAGAGTTGCCTGCTGTCAACTATGTGACTGATTCTCAGGTAGCTGAACAGCTTATGGAGAAATTCAGACCTCCACTAGGTAAGGATTTTTCTCTATTCTGTGCGGTGAAGTTACTTTAAGCCTGAAGAAAGTTTTAGATTAGATTAGATTACTTACAGTGTGGAAACAGGCCCTTCGGCCCAACAAGTCCACACCGACCCGCTGAAGCGCAACCCACCCAGACCCATTCCCCTACATTTACCCCTGCACCTAACACTACGGGCAATTTAGCATGGCCCAATTCACCTAACCTGCACATCTTTGGACTGTGGGAGGAAACCGGATCACCCGGAGGAAACCCACGCAGACACAAGGAGTTGACTTCTTTCATAGAGTCATAGAGATGTACAGCATGGAAACAGACCCTTCGGTCCAACCTGTCCATGCAGTAAATTACTGATTTGTGATGAATAAGTCAGAAACTTTTCATAAGTGTCAACTAGCCACATTGTGCCTCTTGCAAATCAGTGAAAATATCCAGAGAAGGAAGATGGAGAAGCATTTTGATCAGCAATTAATGTTCATTCAGGTCTGTCCAAAGTTTCTGGGAGCTGTCCTGATGCTTTCACTCTGTCTAACATCCTCAAGGTGTTCAAGCCTAGAACCAGCCTTAAAGAAAGACAGCACAGATCTTCAAACCTGGCAACCTGATTGATGTCCTCCCTTAGAAAGGCCACTGACCATCAGTAGTAGGAGTATAACTCAAACAATATGGCAATGAGATATCTTATTAAGCAAGCCATCAGCAAGCTGAAGTTGTGACCCAGGTACCTGAACACGTGTGACAAGCCTTTCAATACTCATCAGTGAAGATCTCGAGAATAGTTGCCGTCTGCTGCACACATGGCACAGCAACAAGGGCTGGAGACCCAAAATGAAGAGGTTCCTCAGAACCCCCGTGAAAATGATGACAATGGTTAGCGACTTTGAAATACCCTCGCCAAGCCATTCCATTTCTCCATCTGCCTCTCTTTTTCCTTGTTCACAAGACGTGGGCATCATTTATTACTCTTTTGTAATTATCCAAGGTCGTGATGAACTGACTTCTTAAATTGCTGCAGTCCATGTGCTGCAGATATGCCCAAAGTGCGATTGGGAAGTGAGTTCTGCAGCTTTGGCCTAGTTGCCACTCTTCTTTAAGACTGTCCTTAAATATCAACTTCATCCATCTAATCTTTCCATTTTCTTGCTTGAATCATTTGTGCTGGATTAAATTGCTATGGAGCTCCTTGAAATTATTTTCTTCTTAAGGATTATTCTTGTTAATTACTTTAAAACACCACCAGAGTGCAGTTTAAATGCAAGTTATTTACTTACTTTAAATGTCATGCTTCATAATCTTCTGCTAATGCCAACCTGTGCAGAGATTTCACTTCCTAGCAGTAATATTAAGTACCCACTTTGTATTTACTGTAGAAATGTGAGTAATGTAAAATATTCAACAAGTATTGCTTGCAATTTAAAGGACTTTTTAAACGTAAAATGAAACTTTTTGTTAGCAGCATTAGTATATTGATCAAATAGTCTGTTATGATAGGACTAAACTTATTGTGTCATGCTCAAGAAATTTTCACAAAACCTGACCCTCAGCAAATTTAAAATCTGTCGAGTGTGTGTTCAATTCATTCCATTATGGACATTAGGTATTCACTTTACTCCCTCATTTATAAACATGGACATTCTACTATAAATGCTCGATTTGGAATTTATACGTTGATTACCAACAGTTCATTGATAACTTCAGCCGTTTGGTTATAGCACTGTAGTGTAGATATTGAGCATGCATAGGAACTTTTCATTTAGATTGCTTTGATGAAAAGGCCAGGATGGATGCAGGCCACATCTAGTCCTTTATAAACCCTGACAATAGCAATGCAGCTCCATTAGGCTTGTGGCCAGAGACCCCAGACTTTGAGATTATCTACATGTTCCCAATAATGTGTTTTGAGGCCAAGCTTTGCGAAAATAAGAAGATTTTCATTCCTGCATGTCAATTAGTTCATTTTGTGTCGTTGATGCTCCTTTATTTCTGTCTCACAATACTGTGCCCGATCCAGCAGATGCACAGTAAATTATTCTGCGTGTCAGTCAACTCAAATCCAATCACTCTGCCAACATTCTCACACAACACGTGCCTGGAGAAATTCCACTGTGAGACTTTGGGTTTGGAACAGGAATAGCTAAATTTGAAATGGTGCCATTCCTGCCCTCATAAACAGTGTAGCAACCAAAACAAGACAGGATTTCACAGGGCACTGCCTGTTGATTTCCTCAAATGCTATTTGTGCAATCATTTCAAAACCTTAAAACTAACATCTAACTAAAATTTGACATGACATATTTAAATAGTGAGTATGCTCAAAAATTGAGTTAAATCAAAAATCAAGTCAATTTGAGTATTGTTAAGACGGACCCGCGGGGTCCCGTCTTTGCGTGTTCTTTCGGAAGTGTTAAGCCCGACCCAGAGGGTCCCGTCTTTGCGTGTTCTTTTGGAAGGAGAGACTCACACTGACAACTGTGATTAGACACAGACAGCAGTTTATTCACAGAATCTTAACTGATACAACGAATCTACAAGCATGCATTCGTTGGA
>NC_057710.1:146970246-146970663 GCF_004010195.1 Chiloscyllium plagiosum | reverse complement strand
CTAGCCGCCTCTCCAGGGGAATCACTGCTACCCTCCCCCTGCCCCGGACTCTGTTGGGTGTCTGTCCCTGACCTCAGGGTGACCATCTGTACTGCGAGTTTGGCTGCCCTGTCAGTTGCATCATTTCCCAGCGCTTCCCTGGTATGTAAGGCAGAGTGTCCTTGCACTTTCACTACTGCCACTTCCGTTGGACGATGCACTGCCTGGAGCAACCGTCGCAAACTCTGGTCGTGTTTTACCGGCCTCCCCGTGCTGGTTTTAAAACCACGTCTAACCCATGCTGTGCCCTCTACGTGGGCTGCGGTCCATGCATAATTGGAGTCAGTGAAGATGTTAACTCGGTGTCCCTCACTCAGTTCTAATGCCCTTGTCAGGGCTGTTATCTCTGCTAGCTGTGCAGATGCAGGCTGTGGGATT
>NC_057710.1:146898779-146969746 GCF_004010195.1 Chiloscyllium plagiosum | reverse complement strand
ACAAGTCATCACTTATGGTGCCATCTTAGGTGCAAGATACCTGGGTCCAGATTCTTCCAAGGTGCATGTTCTTACAAAAAAAATTAGAAAAATTAAGAAATTAAAAAATCCAGTGTTACAGATTGTCGGAATAAATTAGAAAGTAGAGAAATAAAAAGTTCAGAACCACAGTCCTTCCAACTCAATCTGAGCTCGCACCTTGCCTCTAGTCACGATTTTTTGATTGCTTGATTTATTGTTGTCGCATGTACCTAAGTACAGTGAAAAGCTTTATTTTGTGAACAGAACAGGCAGATCATTAACAAGCAAGGACAAAGAGTTCAAAGGTGCTGGGATAGAGCAAAGCATATAGGTTACACGACACAAGAGTGGGCAAAGCAAGATCAACATCAACAGGATCAACATTAGAGAGATCCATTCAGCAGTCTAATAACAGCAGAAACAAACTGTCCTTGAATCTGTTGGTGGGTGTTTTTAAGCTTCTGTATCTTCTACCTGATGGAAGAGGTTATAGCGAAGCATTACTGGAGTGGGAGGGGTCTTTGATGATGTTGGCAGCCTTTCTGTGAGAACAAGAAGTGTAAATTGAGCCCTTGGATGGGAGGTTAGCTTCCATGATGGTATGGACTGTCCATAGAGTCTTCTGTGCTTTCTTACAGTCCTGGGCAGTGCAGTCGACGTCCCAGGCCATAATGCACCTGCTTTCTATGGTGTGGTTAGTGTCCTTATGGGCATGCTGAATGCCCTAAGCAACTTGAGGAAGAAGAGGAATTGTTGTACCTTCTTGACTGTCGCACCATGTGGGAAGTGCAGGACAGCTTGTCGATTATTGTTACTCCAAGGAACTTGAAGCCCTTGACCCTCCCCACCTCAGCTCCGTTGATGTAGATGGGGTGGGTGGATGGTAGGGAGTGTGTTCCCCTCCTTACTCCAGGCCTTGACTCCAGACCACGCTGGTCTTCACCTCCAGGCTCTCGAGGCTGATCTGGAATTACCTCAAGGCTGGAAGGTCACGCTGAGAGACCACACGGGGCTGAGAGACTGCCACACTGGGCCGGGAAACCGACACGCCAGGCCAAGAGGCCAACACCATTCGGAAAGACTGCTACACTAACCGAGAGGCTGTCACACCGGGCTGGGAGACCAACGCGCCAGGCTGGGAGGATGTCTCGTCGGGTCTGTGCTGAGGGTGAGAATCCAAGTCTGCATTGAGGCTGGGTCTTCAGGACGTCATCAAGGCGAAGGGAGAGGAGAAAAATACAAAAGAGAAAAAAGAGAAGTAGAAATAAATAGAGTGGACGAGATCTGGCTGAGGCGTCCCAATCCGCCACCATCTTGGAATCCCATAATGGTAGGGGTGTGGGGAATGTTATTGAACAGAGAGACCTAGGGGGGGAAGGTACATAGTTCCATGAAAGGTGAACAGGATGGTGAAGGAACCATTTGACATGCATGCCTTCTTTGATCAGAGCATTTGTACAGGAATTAGGACTACATGTTACAGCTATATAAGCCATTAGTGAGGCTAGGTTTGGGCTATTATGCACAATTCTGTGGTCACCCTGCTATAAGAAGGATGTCATTAAACTAGAAAGGGAGCAAAGAAGATTTACAAGGATTTTTGCTGAGAGTGGGAGGCTTGCTTATTAGAAAAGCCTGGATAGGCCAGCACTTTCTTTCCCTGCAGAGTAGGAGGCTGAGAGTTTATGAGGGACATAGATAAGGTGAAAGTCAAGGTATTTTCCCTAGGGTAGGGGAGACTAGAGGACATAGGTATCAGATGAGAGAGAAAAGATTTAAAAGGGACCCGAGGGGCAACTTTCTCACACAGATGGTGGTACATATAGGAAATGAGCCACTAGAGGAAATGGTAGAGGCAGATGCGATTACAACATTTCAAAGACATTTGGCCAAGAGCATGGTTAGGGCATGTGGGCCAAACACAAGCAAATGGGACGAGTTCCGTTTTGGAAACCTGGTCAGCATAGACAAATTAGGTCACAGGGCCTGTATGACTCTATGACCCTTTCCACAGAAAGCTGACATCTGAAATTAAAATATGTCCGCCCATCCTCAACCATGCTCTCTTCCACGCTCCCCTGAGACCACACCACTGCTGTATAATATACCATCGCATTCTTGACCTGTGCTTTATAGGTGACGTATGGAGGGATTGGAGGTAAATTACTCAATGCAGATATAGCCAATCTCTGAACTGCTCTAGTAGTCACACTGTTATATCACAGTCAAGTTGTGTTTCTGGCCATTGATGATTCTCAGAATGTTTCTGATGATGGGAATGCCTTAAGTATCATTCAAAAAGTACCTTTAAGAAGTACTAAAGGATTTCATGCCTATTAAATCACTTACAAAGTTTATGGGAGCAATCCTGTGCCCTGCTGTGGGATGGGTTTGGTGGTGGGAGACTATTTTATCTAGCAGGAGGATGGTAGATATGAAGTATCCAAGTTGATGTTGATTTGATGCCTTCACGCCTTGCCATCCCGTGTATGGTGGATCAGGAATCTTCTCCACTCCCCTGGATGAGTACAGTAAAACTCCAAGAAGCCCAACAACACTCAGGAGAAAGCAGCATCTTTGACTGACACTCTAATAAAGTCAAAACTTGCTTCTTCAGCTACTGACGCAAACCCTGGCAGCAGTATGTACCTTCTACAGGATGCACTGCAAAGAATCCTAGGACAGCATCATCAACACTTGTGATCTTTCCCAACTAGAACCTCAAAGGCAGCAGGTACGTGCAAACACCACCTTCTGCAAGTTCCTCTCCATCACACTCACTATCCTAATTGAGAAGCATTCTGCAGCTTTGTTCTGTCACTTAACCAAGATCCTGCAACTTCCTCCCTAATAGCACGATGGGTGTGCCCACATCAAATGGACTGCAGTAGTTTAACAGGTTTTCACCACCATTTCCAGGCTAATAAATGCTAACCTTAACAATGATTTCCACACTACATGAATTAATGGACGGATGAATGAATGAATAATTAAATAAATTAAATAAATAATTTGTTAAGTAAATAACCTGCTTTTGTTCAGAACAGGAAAACTCAATCAACATTGTTTCCAAGTTTCATCCTTTTCTCATCTTCACATGGTCCATCTCAGACCTGACCCTTCCCTTTATCAATTTATTTCTGTCCATTTCTGGGAATAGACTATCTACAAATAATCACTATGAACCCATTAGCTGTCACAGTTATTCTGCTGACATTTCATCATATCCAGCACTCTGTAAGGATTCTATCACCTTCCAGTTCTCAGACTCTGTCACAACTGTTTAGATGATGTAACATCCCACAACAACTTCTGATATGTCTCACTCTGCTGATTTCTGATTTTTTTTAATTAATTCATTGAGCTTCTCTGGAGATATTGATCTAGAACTACAAGAACTCCCCTGATTCTGGTTCTTATAGTTTCATTTATTTCTTTCTAAAAAATTCTCACAGACAATGTCTCCAGCAGTGTTTCTGTAGTCTTGCACTGAATATCAACCTGCATTCTGTATTCAAATGCTGGAGAGGCATTTTAACCCAGTGCCTTTGACTTCAGATGCAAGAGCATTACAAATGAGCCAAGGCTAACATAGGGGAAAGTACACTGCCAATACAGACCAAGCCAGGCATGCAATAGACCTTTCAGGTAAAATGATGCAATATTTCAAGTTATTCAATGCCCAATTATTTTGCAAGTTATTTATTCTAGGATTACAAAGATTGACCATGATTCTAGTTAGTACCTAAATTCAATATATTGTTTAAACTTTAGTGCATATGGGGAGCTTATAATATTGCGACCAAAGGTTTCCTTTACTTACAATCATAGTATAGACGATCAGCCTGTATCTAAATATAGTGCATCAGCTGATCAAGCTATAGCTTCTGTCTTCTTCTTGTTCTTCTTCCTGTCAACTATAAAGGTTAGTATCAATCATTCTTGCCGTCAGATTCTATACCTTCTGTGGAGAATGCTGGAATATTGTTTTCAAGTGAAATCATCTATTTTAAAATAATGCTCATATCCTCTTTCGATGGCGTGCAAAACTTACCAATTATTCATCAGTATCCATCAAAGGATATGGGGAAAAAGCGGGAACAGGGTACTGAGTTGGACAATTACCCATGATCATACTAAAACAGCAAAGCAGGGTCAGAGGATTGACTTCTGCTCTTATTTTCTCTGTTTCTATCTATGTTATCCTACGATTTCTGAAAGCATTCCACCTCTTTTGTTATTTATGCTGTTAGCTTTTATAAACAGTCATTTGGTACAGCTGGATCGCATTCATTGAATGAACTACAACTCAGATAAACAAAATGGTTCTTATCCAAGGTTGTGGCTGTGCATTCCTTCTGATATTCCACTAAAATGGATCTTGTTGGCATCCATATAAGATGATGGGAAAACAACAAAGGATGGGATATCTTCCTATTATGCACTTTTGCTTATGGCTGAAGAGACTAATCTGCGAGAGAGACAGGTTTTGTTGCAAGTAGCACATTGGAAAATTGTGGTGTATTGTTGCTGAGACCAGATGGGTAGTCTACCTTTAGAACTGCCAAATGTCTTCACAACATGCAATGTTCTGGTATAAAGGCACACAAATCACCTTCAGTAACAATTGTAACAGTAGCCTCCTTGCAGTTCCTGTATCTTTGCACTATGGATTCACTCAGCACAGAACCTGGACTCTCTGTAAGCCTGAGATCTGAAAGCAGTATAAATAGTTAGTGTTTTTAATAAACTTCAAGAGTTCTGCCTTAATGAAAACCTGGCCTTCTTGCTGTCGAGCAAACATTTGGAAGTACTCAGACCACATCATTCTGGCAGTAGTATTTTATTTAGAAATCATAGCAAGAAACCATTTGTGTTATTTTCAGTATTGACACTTCTTATCAAATCTCTGTAGCCACTGTCGTCATGTTTAGAGACAAAAAGCTGTCTTCATGTTGGCACATAGTGGCCACAGTTGATAACACAATTTCTCTCTATCATCAGCTGGTGTTCCACAAGTATTAAAATTAATAGTTAAGGTTCTTCATCTCACATTCGTCTCAAGCATCCTTGAAGTGAAGGATAGTTAGGCATCCTATCATCCTCTTGGCTCCAGCTACCTTGCATTTTGAAAATCCTTCATATACATGATTTGGAGATGCAGGTGTTGGACTGAGGTGTCCAAAGTTAAAAACCACACAACACCAGGTTATAGTCCTATAGGTTTAATTGGAAGCACTAACTTTCGGAGTACTGCCCCTTCATCAGGTGGTTGATAATCACCTGATGAAGGAGCGTCGCTCCGAAAGCTAGTGTGCTTCCAATTAAACCTATTGGACTATAACGTGGTATTGTGTGGTTTTTAACTTCTGTAAACAAGTGTACTTGCAATGACTCAAGAACAAGGATATCCTTTGAAGTTCAACACTTCCAGGCTCTTTTACTCTGCATTTCAGCTTTTTTCCGACCAAAGTAAACATATCCAAGCCAGTGAATTCCCTTCTGCTTGATGACTCCCGGTGACATCACGATTATCCATTGAAAGAAATGTCTCATCATGATTTTGATCTCGAGATGTTAATATGCAGTAGATGTCAAAGTTGTTAAACGTGCTTTCTTAACAACCATAAGTCTTCCATGTTTCCCAGCTGTACAGCAAAGTGCTGAGGCCACAGGCCTAACAAACCAGTATCTTAGTCTTCGGAGTCAACGCCATGTCATTTCCTGCATGATGTATGATTCAGCTAAAGGTCCAAGCTATTTCCCTTTGCCTCTATCAAGTTCAAGATCACGGGACATAAATCTTTATTTTATTAATTTCTTTATGAATTGGACGGTTATGCTGGTGTATTTCATAATAATGTTTCTTTGATCATTCAATGACTATTTTTAGCCTTTCCAAAAGAACCGGCAAAGACGAAAAGTCTTAATTTCCAACTACCTAATAATTCACTTATCTAGACAAATTCAGTAATATTATTATAGCGTGTGCATTATAGATAAATAGATAGATCAGAAATGACAACGAGATATATAAATTATTAATTCCCACCTACTGATTCTTTGAGTACTCAGTAGACTTAAAAGATACTGAGCACATATCTTATTCAGTAGATTAATCGTAACAAAAGATTCACTGTTTCTAAAAGTATATTGTATTCAAGAATTCTTCCCCTTGATCTTCCGTTGTTCAGTTAATGGCTCTTTTGATGTGATTCAACCGACACAGGAATGCAACAATTGGCATTATCTCATGCAGATATTTAGCTTGTTCATGCTTCCTACAATCTTCCACCTCTGTGTAACATAGCATCTCGCAGCAGAAATCACACCAATTCCTTCAGCTACTCTGATGTCATTCGCACTTGGAACGGAAGAGAATAAAAGTGGAGCATTACTTCCCACCTCCTCCCTCTATCACTGTCCTATCAAGTCAGTGAGCTATATTTCCACACTTCTTTGATTTTAAGGCGGCTGATTTGTCGCAGCTGGCACTTGGTTAAAGCAAAAGGAAAATAAGTGCCAACCTGGCTATCATCATCAGCTTTTCTCGGGCCCTGCAAGAAAATGAATGAAATACAATGGAGAACATTGGAGGTTGTCCATGTTGGTAGGAAAAAGCCGAGTGCAACTATTTCTTAACAGAGCCTGGAAGTGTTGAACCAGAAAGAGTCTTGAGTCATACAGCATAGAAACAGACCCTTTAGCCTAACCCTTCCATGTTGACCAGGTTGCCTAAGCTGAACTTGTTCCATTTGCTTGTGTTTGTCCCATAAACCTTTCCTATCCATGTACCTGTCCAAATGTCTTTTAAATGCTGTAATTGTACCCACCTCTACCACTTCCTTTGGTAGCTTATCCTCTTTTGTAAATTTTTCCCTTCTCACCTTAAACCTATGTCCTCTAGTTTTGGACTCCCCTACCCTGGGGAAAAGACTTTGGCTATTCACTTTATCTATGCCCCTCATGATTCTATAAACCCCCAAACCTCTTCTGCTCCAAAAAATAAAATCCTAGTCTATCCAGCCTCTTCTTATAACCCAAATCTTCCAGACTTGGTAACATCCTTGTCATTCTTGTTTTGCACCCCTTCTAGTTTAATAATATCCCTCTTGTAGCATGGCAACCAGAATTGTACACAGTGCTCCTAATTTTTTCTTACCAATGTCTTGTACAGCTGCAACATGATGAAGCGCTTTTGCCCAAAACATTGATTTTCCTGCTCCTCAGATGCTGCCTGACCTGCTGTGCTTTTCCAGCACCACTCCAACCTAGACTCTGCAACATGATGTGCCTACTCCTGCACTCATGCTCTAACCAGCGAAGGAAAGCTTGCAAAATGCCTTCTTCACCATCCTGTCTACCTATTCTAGCACTTTCAAGGAACTATGCAGCTGCACCCTGAGGTCTCTCTGTTTGACCACACTCCCCAGCGGCCTACCATTAACTGTGTAAGTGCAGCCCTGGTTTGTCTTACCAAAATGCAACACTTTGCCTTTATCTGAATTAAACTCCACTTGCGTTCTTAGGCCACAGGCCCAGTTGGATCAAGATCCCATTGTACCCTCGGATTTATCCGTAAACTTACGAATTATGCCTCCTACATTCTTATCCAAATCATTTATGTAAATGATGAACAGTGGACCCAGCACTGATCCTTGCAGCACACTATGGTCACAGGCCTCCAGTTTTAGAAATAACTCTCTACCACCACAAACAAAAGCAGAAACTGCTAGAAAACCTCAGCAGGTCTGGCAGCATCTGTGAAGAGAAATCAGTGTTAACATTTCTGGTCCAGTGACCCTTCCTCAGAAATGATGGTAGCCAGGAAAATGTCAGTTTTATGCAGAAGATAGGGTGGGGGGAGGGCGGGGCTTAAACAATAAGTGGAGTTAGAACCCAAAGAGACGGAAGAACAGTTGGACAGACCGAGGAGTAGACAATGATCAGGCTGGGAGGGTGACTAGCTATTAATGAGGGTTGTTAGTGGCTAACAATGGGTTGTGTGTAATACCAGATGATGTGATAACAAGGCCCAGAGTGCAAGGGTAGGGGCCTGGGACATGGGACAGCTCAAGCCCCAAAGTTGTTGAACTTGATATTGAGTCCAGATAGCTGTAGGGTCCCCAAGTGGAAAATGAGGTGCTGTTCTTTCAGCCTGTGCTGAGCTGGAGCACTGCAGCAAGCCTGAGACGAAAATGTTGACCAGGGATCAAGATGGTGTGTTAAAGTGTCAGACAACTGGAAGCTCTGTCTCCTACCATCAATTTTATAAGCCAATTTTATAATCCAACAGCTTTCCCTGGATCCCATGTGATCTAGCCTTACCAACTAATGTGGAATCTTGTCAAAGGCCTTGCTAAAATGTCTACCATTCTCCCTTCATCTATCTTCTTGGTCACTTCTTCAAAAAACTCAATCAAATTTATGAGGCATGATTGCCCACACACAAAGCCATACTGTCTATCCCTAATCAGACCTTGCCTTTCCCACTGCATGACATTCCTGTCCCTCAGAGTCCCCTCCAACAACTTACAAATCACTGATGTTAGGCTCACCACTCTGTAGTTCCCTAACTTTTCCTTACAGCCCTTCTTAAATAATGGCACAATATTCGCCACCCTCCATTCTTCCAGCAACTCACCTGTGATTATTGATGATGCAAATATCTCCACAAGGGGCGCTGCAATTTCTTCCCTAGCTTCCCACAATGCCCTGGGATCCACTTGATCAGTTCCCAGGGATTTATTTATCATAATGTGTTTTAAGACCTACAGAACCACCTCTTCTGTAGTATGGACTCTTTCTAAGACATCACAATTTATTTCCCCAAGTTCCCTATCTTCCATGTCTTTCTCTGTAGTAAATACTGATGCAAAATATTTCTTTAGGATCTCACCCATCTCCTGTAGTTCCACACATAGACTGCCTCATCAATCTTTAAAGTGCCCTATTCTCTCCTAAATTCCTCTTTTGCCCTTAATATACTTGTAGAATAAGTATGTAAGTTAGCTTGCTGAGCTTGAAGTTTGTTTTCAGACATTTCATCACCCTACAAGGGAACATCATCAGTGAGAGTCTCACTGATGATGTTACCAAGTGTGGTGACGAAACATCTGAAAACAAACCTTCCAGCTCAGCAAGCTAACTTACATACTTATCTTTAACTTGAGCTACAAATCTTCTCAAAAATTGTTAATACTTGTAGAACCATAGAAAGTTAACATACAGGTACATTAGACAATTAAGAAGGCTAATGGTATGTCAGCCTTTACTGCAAGAAAATGCGAGTATGAATAAAATGTCTTACCACAATTATATTGAGCCTTGGCGAGACTGAAGTGGGAGTATGGTATTCAGTTTTGGTCTCCAAATCTAAGGAAAGATGTATTTCCCAGAGAGGGAGTGCAAGAAGGTTCACCACACTAATTAATGTGATGGAAGGCCTGTCCAATGAAGAAATGTTAAATATACCAAGCCTATAATTTTTGGAGGTTAAAGGAATGAGAGATGATTTTGTTCAAACTTATAAAAATAAAATTCTCAAAGTGATTTCAAAGGAAGGATGTTTTCTCAGGTTGGCAAAGTTAAAAATCGCACAACACCAGGTTATAGTCCAACAGGTTTAATTGGAACACACTAGCTTTCGGAGAGCTGGATGAAGGCGCAGTGCTCTGAAAGCTAGTGCTTCCATTTAAACCTGTTGGACTATAACCTGGTGTTGTGTGATTTTTAACTTTGTACACTCCAGTCCAACATCGGCATCTCCAACTCCTTCTCAGATTGGGATGGCGATGGGCGGAATCTAGAACAATAGGATACAGTCTCTCAGAAAAAGGAGCAGGTCATTTCAGACTGAGTTGAGGAATCTCTTCACTCAGAGTCCTTAAGACCACATATCATCTCTGATTAACTTGCGGCTTTGAGAGAACTGAATTCCACTGCTGAGACCTGAAGCTATTTGCCAAAACTCATCAGCCAGGTCGGGATGGACAAATAAGCCATCATCTAACATATCCACACTGACACTTTGCTTTGGAAAGGAAAATTGCTCTGGACTCTTAAAATTGTAGATCTTACAAATCTTGTTTCTGAACAAATAGGTTGGCAACTGTCTAATGTATATGCATTTTCACAGTTAGTGTATGCAAAGTCACCCTCAAAAGAAAGAAAATGATGTGTTACTACTTTCAGAGCTAAATGTACATATTGGAAGTCAATCATGAGTCATTTCAAATGTCCAAATGACCAATTTATTCATGAGGACTATGATTGTGACTGCAACGAAGCTCTAAGATAAAAGAAATTCACACTTGGTTTCACAAAACGAAAACTTAGTTGTTAGAACAAACTTATCCTTTAACAAGTAGCAAAGGTTTATTAAGACTAATATGAAGTAAACTTAATTTCAAACCAAACGCACATTCATTCACAAATTGTTCATAAGACAGATGCGATTGGCAGCTTGCAGGAACATCATTATGTGGAAAACACAGTCCAAGAGGAACAAAGTCTGTGGCTCAAGAGTGCAAACCACAAGGGAAAATAAGGTGAATTCCTCACTTTCTCTTTGGGTTTTGCCAAAGATATCATGTCATAGAGTCATGGAGAGATACAGCATGGAAACAGACCCTTCGGTCCAATTCATCCATGCCGACCAGATATCCCAACCCAATCTAGTCCCATTAGCCAGCACCCAGCCCATATCCTTCAAAACCCTTTCTATTCATATACCCATCGAGGTGCCTCTTAAATGCTGCAATTGTACCAGCCTCCACCACTTCCTCTGGTAGCTCATTCCATACACATACCACCCTCTGCATGAAAAAGGCTCCTTTTATATCTTTACACTCTCACCCTGAACATATACCCTCTTGTTCGGGACACTCCCACCCAAAGGAAAAGGCGTTTGCCTATTAATCCTATCGGTAAAACCTCATGATTTTGTAAACCTCTATAAGGTCACCCCTCAGCCTCTGACACTCCAGGGAAAACATCCCCAGTCTATTCAACCTCTCCCTACAGCTCAAACCCTCCAACCCTAGTAACATCCTTGTAAATCTTTTCTGAACCCTTTCAAGTTTCCCAACATCTTTCTGATAGAAAGGAGACCAGAATTGCACGCAGTATCCCAAAAGTGGCCTAACCAATGCCATATACAGCTGCAACATGACCTCCCAACTCCTGTACTCAATACCCTGACCAATAAAGGAAAGCATACCAAATGCCTTTGTCACTATCCTACCTACCTGCGACTCCACTTTCAAGGAGATATGAACCTGCACTCCAAAGCCTTTTTGTTCAGTAACAGGACATTAGCATTAAGTGTATAAGTCCTGTCCTGATTTACCTTTACAAACTACAGCACCTCATATTTATATAAAATAAACTTCCTCTGCCACTCCTCAACCCATTGGCTCATCTGATCAAGAGCCTGTTGTACTCTGAGGTAACCTTCTTCGCTGTTTACTACACCTCAATTTTGGTGTCATCTGCAAACTTATTAACTACACCTCCTATGTTCATATCCAAATCATTTATATAAATGACAAAGAGTAGTGGACCCAGCACTGATGCTAGTGGCACTCCACTGGTCACAGACCTCCAGTCTGAAAATCAACCTACCACGACCACCATCTGTCTTCTACATTCAAACTAGTTCTGTATCCAAATGGCTAGTTCTCCCTGTATTCCATGAGATCTAATCTTGCTAACCAGTCTCCCATGGATAATCTTGTTGAATGCCTTACTGAAGTCCATGTAGATCAAGTCCACCACTCTGCCCTCATCAATCCTCTGTTACTTCTTCAAAAAACTCTATCAAGTTTGTGAGACATGATTTCCCATGCAAAAAGCCATGCTGGCTATCCCTAATCAATACTTGCCTTTCCAATTACATGTATATCCTGTTGTTATTAACACTAGCAGTTTTTAATTCAGAAGCTGGTCAATTGGACTGAAGTCTTGCTTAACTGAAAAAAAACGTATTTTCAAAGTTTTTTGGCATTAGTTTTTGTCAATTCTCAGAGGGAGAGGGAAAGATATCTATTCACTTGCAGGCTGTTGGACGTCTCAGTTTTGTGACAAGATTTCAAATCAATTCAAAGGTTGTTGCTGGACTGTCGGTCTCACAAAAGTTTCAAATCCAGTTTCGTTAAAAAGTTACTTGTTCTTCTAAAACCAGTTTGTAAACATCACAGAGTTCCACTTATTCTTCAAGGCAAAAACTAATTCACTCTTTGCAACACAACAGTCCTAACTTTACATTTTCAAGGTTGTGATGCATATGAAGCATACAATGTCCTGACAGTTCTTCTTGCTGCTAATTGGCATTACAGCAGGTGGACTTTATAATGAAGTGAACATTCTGCAAAAGCTTTTGAATTAGTTATTCATATTTTAAAATCAATGATACATAGTAGATTGAAATGGAAAGTGCTATTAAATGTAGAACAAGAAACTACCTTCAATCTCTGATATCTTCTGCTTTACCAGCTTTTGTTCAGTAGCTTCAGTAGCGAATTCAGATGGGTATCGACAATTGGCCAAATAAACAGACACCTGACAGATGAATTTCAATGTGAGGTAATGTATTCCGTAGAAATAAAAACAGGGAGAGACAATGCAGGCTTATTGGTACAGCTCTGAGGGGAGTACAGGCGCAGAGGCACCTTGGGGTTCACATGCATTTTGTGAAATGCACTTCGGAAACCTAAGTTCAAGACAAAACACTTCACTGCAGTACTAGTGAAGAGTACGCCTGACAAGTACCTCCTTTCAGATTAAAGTTCACTCCAGGCCCTGTCTGCCTTCTCTAATGACAGAAAACACCTGTGGCCCTCTTGTCACACCCTCCCAAGTACCATGGCCAATATTTATGCCTAACATTAGTACAAGAGATGGCAATGATCAACTCACTGATGTGGGAGCTTGCACTATGCAAAGTGGCCTGTTTTAGTTATAGGTTCTTGGAATATGCTGTACCGAAGTAGATCATTTGACATCACCCCCTTCCCACCCCACCCCCCGCCCCCACCCCCACCCCACGTCTCTTCTAGCTCCCAAAAGAGCTACCCAGCTAGTCCGTTTCTCCAGCCTTATCTCCGTAGCCCTCTAACTTAATCAGTTTCAAATTTATGTCCAGCTCTCTTTTGAAACTTTGTATGAAATCTACCTCCACCACTCTCCCAGACAGTACATTCCAAATCCTAACCATTCTCTGAGTAATGACATTTTTCCTCATTTCACTCCTAATGCCCTTGCTGACAAGTCTTGAAATTGTGACCCTGAGTTACTGACAATACAGAATATCCTCCTTTGCTCTGTCAAAATTGTTCATAACTTGGAACACCTCAATAAGGTCACCTCTTAATGTTCTCTGCTCCAAAGAGAATAATTTCTCTAATCTCTAATCTCTGCATTTAAAATTCTTCATTTTTGGTATCATTCTAGTGAATTTTCTTTGCACTCTCTCCAGAGTTTTAACATATTCCCCTAAATAAGGTGCCCAGAATTGAACACAATACTCCAAATGTGGTCTGACCAATGATAGAGGTGTAGCATTACTTCCTTGTTCATATACTCTATGCCAAGGATTCTATAAACGTTCTTAACAACAGTTTCAATGGCCTGGCCACTTAAAGGGAATAATGCATGTGAACCCCAAGGTGCCTCTGCTCCCGTACTCCCCTCTGAGTTGTACCATTGAGCCTGTATTGTCTCTCCCTGTTTTTT
Source organism: Chiloscyllium plagiosum (assembly GCF_004010195.1). NCBI lineage: Eukaryota > Metazoa > Chordata > Chondrichthyes > Orectolobiformes > Hemiscylliidae > Chiloscyllium > Chiloscyllium plagiosum. Next base: position 146,955,991 of record NC_057710.1, on the reverse strand, counting down.
CTCTACCAAATGCATTACCTCACATTTCTCTGCATTGAAATTCATCTGTCAGGTGTCTGCCTATTTGGCCAATTCCATCTGAATTCACTCAGCATCATCCTCACAGTTCACTATTCTCCCTAGTTTAGTATCATCTACAAATCGACAAATTTTGCCCTCAACACCCATCTCCAAATGTATGGAAGTCGAAAAAAGCAAAGATTCTAACACCGATACTTGGGAACACCCACTTTCAACTCACCTCCACTCTGAGAAATGCCCATTTATACCTACCCTCTGTTTCCTAGTTTTTAGCCAAGTTCTAATCCATGCTGCCAAGGACCCTTCATTTCCAACTATTTCTAATGTGCTACCCAACCTGCCATGTGGCATTGCATCAAAAACTTTCTGAAAGTCCAAATATACAACATGCGTGTGGTGGTGGGTAGAGTGGTGGACGTGATCTGTATGGACTTCAGTAAGGCATCCGACAAGGTTCCCTGTGGGAGACTGGTTAGCAAGGTTAGATCTCATGGAATACAGGGAGAGCTACCGTCATCCACTGCCTGTGTCACCCCGCTAAAGAAATCAATCAAATTTGTCAGACATGATTGGCCCTTGCCAATGCCATATTGACTGTAAAGTATTAACTTATTTTTCTCTAAGTATATCATGACCGCTGCCATTTTTGCCATGATTGATGTCAAATTGACAGGTCTATAGTTTCAAGGGTTATCCTTTGCCCTTCTCTAAATCAACAGTGTCACATTTGCCTTCCTCCAATGCCCCAGAACTACTTCTGTGTTCAGGCAGGCCTAGACATTTTTTGTCTACAACTCCAAAATGTGTTCCTTTACCTTTTGAATGCATCCCACCCTGGCCTGGTAATTTCTCTGCTTGGAATGTTGCCAGCCTGCTTAGCACTTCTTTATCTATCATGATTATCACTATCTATCACTCAGTTGCTCAACATCCATGTTTTTGATTACACCACTGTCACCATTTTCTAATTTAGTAAATACAGAAGCAAAGCATTCTCACAGTACCTCTGCCATACATTTTGCTTCAGTGAACAGCCTGACCCTGCTTGCTCCTTAGGCAGCCCATTTGGCCCTTCACTAATCATTTATTAATATATTTGAAGAGCATTTTACTGCTTGCGTTAACACAGCCTGCTATTCTTTCCTCATGCTTCCTCCTAGCCTTCCTTATTGCAGCCTTAGCCTCTCGCTGTATTTGAGAAACTCTTTGTGATTTCTATTGCTATTGCTGCTGCCGACATGACAGTCAACAAAGTACGTCATTGCTGTAAAGCATTTTGTCATGTCAAGTTATATACTTCATAAAAATTGCATGGTTGGTATTCAATATGCACACTGCAAGGTACTACAAATCAGCAGTTAACTAAGTGACCAGTTTATCTTAATTAATGTTGATGCCAGTATGATTTCCTTTCTCCCCTTTGAATCTTACCGAGGCATCCTTTTTTATCCATCTGAGAGGGCAGACAGGACTTGGTTTAACATCTTCTCTCAGAGTTTTGCAACAATTGACTGGACTGGCCATATAGATTGTATGTGTAAATTCTGAATAATAATCTGCTGACAGGGATGCCAACAGAGGCATTTTTATTCTAAATATTTTAGGAGTTTGAGCATTGCTGGCATTTGTTGTTATCCCAAACTGCTCTCGAACAGAGATTACTAGGCCATTTGAGAACCAGTAACATTGGGTGTGGATTGATTGTCAAATGTTGGCCAAAAAGGGTTATGGATGGCAGATTTCCTTCCCTTAAGGGCATTAGTGAAATTTCACAATAATGTTTCATGGTCACCATTACTGAGACTTCTAATCAACAGGAATTTAAATTCCATCAACTGCCATAGAGGGACATGAATGTTTTCCCATAGGAATTAGCATGGACCTATGAATTACTAGTCCTGTGACATTACCACTACCTCATCACTTCTCCAATTGTCATTGCAACCCAAAAATGAGATTAAAATGAGTATCTAAAGTTATACTGGATCAATTTTAATGGTTTTGCTTTTCTCTTTTGCCTCAAGAATGTTCTCTCACAGCTAGTCAAGGATATAAGCTGGAACTTTACACATCTTCCTCTAATTTTTTAATCTGGATGTGCAACCAAGATGATTGTGCATCTTACACTGCAGCTCATTTGAGATAACTGCACAGAAGCCAGTATCCGTCACCAAGTCCCCCTATATTAACATGTGCGCAGCACATGAGCTCTGACCAGCTAACTCAAAGTCAGTCACTAGACTGAGGAGGCCTCCAGTTTTTTTTATTTTATTAAACAATTACAAAACAGTTTACAAAAAACACAGGTAACATTAACAGCTGTGTACAAAGAAACAGCAATTTTACAAGGGAGAGGAGCAGCAATCCCCTGTTTATATCTGTCAGCCAGGGGTCCCTGACTGGCCCAGGTTAATGATCGCAATCAAGGATCTCATTGTCAATGAGATCCACCTTCCCCAGTTCTTATCATTACACCATTATACTATTCAGTGGGATTCCAAAGGCTCCTCCACTAAAATAGCTAATCCACTCACCTCATTTTTTTTCTGATGGCATATTGGAAAAGCACTTGAATACAGTGGAAGTTGAAATTGGGGGCATGAAACAAGAGCATATCAGTTTAGCTATTAGATGGTCGGTGGTGTTAGCAAGGCATCCAACAACAGACAAAAGATCAATTGAAATTAAGGATCTTGATTGATGTCTTAAAGAAATTAATTCTTAATGAGTTTGCAGCTCCCCATTCTGGACCTTTCAACAACTTCACTGAAAAGCATTACGTTTTAGAACCATTCCTGTGGTATTAATAAGAACAGGATTATTCCCATGATTGCACAGGTGTCCAAAATCCCCCAGTCTTTCCATAACATCTTGTTGGCTGTGATTCCCTGCCTCTTTCTCTTCTTTGTATCTTGCCAAGGTGTCTTCTTTTAACTCAGAGGGCTTAGTTTATTTCTACTAACATTTACCTGAGGGTTACTTCCACTGCAGCAGGCACTCTTGAGTAGCTGTTTCACCATTGGGTAATTACTAGGAACCATTGTTATCAGTTTGCCAGCATTTCGGTTGAAGACATTGATAAATAGCAAGAATATCAAGGGGCCCAGTACTGAACCCCGAGGAGCCCCAGAGGAACATCACAAAGTTGGTGGAACAGAGAAGGAGGTCATTCAGCCTATCATGTCTTGCTGACTCTCTATTGGAGTAATTCAACTCATGCCACTTCCTTGCCTTCACATTGTAACCCTGCATGTTCTATCTTTTCAGATAACAACACAATTGCCTCTTGAACATCTTGATTGGATCTGCCTCCAGGCAGCACCCTCATGATCCTGAGAGTTGGATGCATGAGGATATTTTATGTCCTTGCTTCTTTTGTCACTTAAATATGTGTTTCCTTATTCTCAATCTGTTCATTAACAGGAACTTTTTTTCCCAATATACTCTGTCCAGCCCCCTGATGATAAAAGGTAGGGAGGAGGGACTTGGGAGAGGGGCTTTGGAAATGCGATAGGTGGAGGGCGGTCAAGGTGAGGGTGATAGGCCGGAGTGGGGTGGGGGCAGAGAGGTCAGGAAGAAGATTGCAGGTTAGGAAGGCGGTGCTGAGTTTGAGGGATTTGACTGAGACAAGGTGGGGGGAGGGGAAACGAGGAAACTGGAGAAATCTGAGTTCAGTGGTTAGCAATGCTACCTCACAGCACCAGGGTTCCAGGTTCGATTCCAGCCTCAGGCAACTGTCTGTGTGGAGTTTGCACATTCTCTCCGTGTCTGCGTGAATTTCCTCTGGGTGCTCCGGTTTCCTCCCATAGTCCAAAGGGGTAAATGTATGGGTGGGTTGCGCTTCGGCGGGGCGGTGTGGACTTGTTGGGCTGAAGGGCCTGTTTCCACACTGTAAGTAATCTAATCTAATCTAAAAAATGTGCAGGTCAAGTGAATTGGCCAAGTTAAATTGCCCATAGTGTCAGGTGCATTAGTCAGAGGAAAATGGGTCTGCGTGGGTTACTCTTCAGAGGATTGGTGTGGACTTGTTGGGTCGAAGAGCCTGTTTCCACACTGTAGGGAATCTAATCTGATCTCATAAATTCAGGTTCTTCTATTCATACAACCCTCTAGAACTGTACCATTTATTTTCTATTGTCTCTCCACATTTAGTCAAAAATAACTAACCACTTCACACTTCTCAACGTGAAATTTTGTCAGTCAACTTGTCTACCCATTTCGCTAACCTGCCTCAGTCCTTTTGAAATTCTACACAATCCTGTTTACAGTGACAATGCTCCCAAGATTTGTATCAACTGCAAATTTGAAATTGTGCCCTGTACACAAAGGTACAGCTATTAATATGTTAGGGAGAGCAAGGGTTCCAACACATATCCCTGTGAAACGTCAGTCTGAGAAAGTCCATTATTACTTCTCGCTGTTTCTTGTTAGTAGGAAAATTTTGTGTTCATGTTGCTTTTCATTTATTCCAAGAGCTCTAACTTCAGTCGCAAGTCTGTCGTGTGGAACTTTTCTAAGTCTCTTCTGGAAGTCCACATACAACAAATCAACATGGGGAAAGCCCAGCAAAGAAGTGGATCAAAACTACTGATTCTCCAAAATGGTGATATTTTGGAAGAAGCTGAATACTGCTTTGGAGGCATTAGATAGTCTACCCAGTATTTTGTTTTCGCAAACATGCTTCTTGCTTCTAGAATAACTGTCATCAGTCTCACAAAACATTTCTCCCTATTCCCTGACACATTCCAGTCAATAATAATCTCTTTAAGAAGAATGTTGTCGAGTTGAGACTTGCAGTGAACTCACAATCTCTTTTGCCAGTGTTTAACTAGCTCAGTATTGCATTTCACAGCTGACAGTCCTGGACATCAATTCCGTCTAATCGAATCACCTTCATGGACTTTAAAACATGCGTTTTACTGCGCTTCTTCAAATAGCAAAACAGAAAATTGACCAAAATGCTTAACAACTCTCCAAAGCGCTCAGTAACATTTAACTTCAAATTCAGTACCACTGAAACAGCATTTCCCCTGCAGTTTGTTGGTGGTTGCTGTGTCGGAATATTAGCTGAATTTCCCAGCTAGTAAAACAAAGTCAGCCATGTCCCAGTTAGAAGGCACCCTAACAGTAAATCTCCAAGCTGACATGTGTAAAACTGAACTACTCATCTTGATCTGTTCACAGTGCATGTGTGTGAATAATTCATATTGCAATGTTAGACTAACTAGAAATGTTAACAAAAAGAGGTAAAATTGTTGCCATTTAACATGGGTCTTCCTTAACATGCAGAAAAATGACAACAAAATGTGGGTGGCACGGTGGCACAGTGGTTAGCACTGCTGCCTCACAGCGCCAGAGACCCGTGTTCAATTCCCGCCTCAGGCGACTGACTGTGTGGAGTTTGCACGTTCTCCCCGTGTCTGCGCGGGTTTCCTCCGGGTGCTCCGGTTTCCTCCCACAGTCACAAAGATGTGCAGGTCAGGTGAATTGGCCATGCTAAATTGCCCATCGTGTTTAGGCTAAAGGGGTAAATGTAGGGGTATGGGTGGGTTGCGCTTCGGCGGAAAAGCCCTTCTTCAGGAATGGGCCTATGCCCGAAACGTCGATTCTCCTGTTCCCTGGATGCTGCCTGACCTGCTGCGCTTTTCCAATTAGAAGGCACCCTAACAGTAAATCTCCAAGCTGACATGTGTAAAACTGAACTACTCATCTTGATCTGTTCACAGAACATGTGTGTGAATAATTCATATTGAAACGTTAGACTAACTGGAAATGTTAACAAAAAGATGTAAAATTGTTGCCATTTAACGTGGATCTTCCTTAACGTGCAGAAAAATGACAACAAAATTGCTGTGAACTTATTCTCATTTCCAGCGAGTTTTTGGAAGATTTAGGATTTTTGCAGTTTAACTATTATTATAAAAATCCTAGGGGTGTCACCTTAAAATCAACCTTCAAAAACAGTGGAGTAGAAATTCTGAAATATTTGATCCTTGCTTGCCTTGCTCATTGGTTCTTCTGAGTTTGTCCTCAATTCTTTATTCATGAAAACTTCCACACATATAGCAGGCACATCCAAGAATAGAACCAAGCACCATGGTAATGATTCAATGAACTACAAAGGCAACCTTCTCACAGCTTATTTATTTGTACACTGTAACCACCCCCTTCATCAACACTCCCACCTCAGCACCATCCACATCTGTCCATTTGCTCTCAAAGCTATATCTGTGGACATACAAATAGAGTAACAGCTGGCAGCCCATATAGCTTAATAGAATTGTGCAAACAGTAGGGTCCTACACAGTTTCCCCTGCATGGAAAGTAGTAAATCAGAAGAATGGAGTCTACAGTATGATACAAAGGTACTCAAATTATGTAGGCGAGAATCATAGAGCATTAACTCATACAGATTATTTAGTCCACCATTCTGTGCCAACCAACAAACACCAAACTACACATCCCATTTACCTGCACTTGGTCTATAAGCTACTATGCCCTGGCATTTTAAGTGCTTGTTCAGATGCTTCTTTTATGTTGCAAGAGTATCTATCTCTACCACCCTCTCAGGCAGCATGTTCCATATGTCTACCACCCTCGGAGTGAGAAAACAATGTTCCTCAGAACCCCTCTAAACCACTTATTCCTCAACTTAAACTCATGCCCTCTGGTCTCAGACACGTCCACCATGGGGAAAAGGTTCTCACAATCTACCTTGCCAATGCCCCTCAACAATTTGTATCCTGGGAGAAAGTGAGGACTGCAGATGCTGGAGAGTAACAGTCGAAAAGTGTAGCGCTGGAAAAGCGACGTTTCGAGCATAAGCCCTTCATCAGGAATGGAGGCCTACTCCTGAAACGGTGACTCTCCTGCTCCTTGGATGCTGCCTGAGCTGCTGTGCTTTTCCAGCACCACACTTTTCAACATAAATTTGTATCCCTCCTCCAGATAATCCCTCAGCTACCTCTGCTCCAGGGAAAACAAACCCAACTTATCCCGTCTCTCTCATAACAAAATTTCCATCCGAGGTAACATCCTGGTGAATCCCCTCTACACCCTGTCCAATCCATCAGTCCTTTCGATAGTGTGGTGACCAGAACAGCACACAGTATTCATCTATGGCCTAACCAATGTTTTATAAAATTGGAACAAGATTTCCTTGCCCTTGTATTCTATGCCCAGTTAATGAAAGCAAACATCCCACATGCCTTCCTCACCACCCTGTTCATCTGTGCTGACAACATCAGGGATCTATGGACTTGTACATCAAGGTCCCTTTGTTTTTTAGTAAACCTACCATTCATTGTGTAAATCTTTCCCTTATTATCGAATTGAATTGAATTTATTGTCACGTATATCAAGGCACAGTGAAAAGCTTTGTCTTGTGAGCAATACTGGTAGATCACAGAGTTAAGTTGCATAGATAGTAAATAATAGGTAAGCAGCGGCAAAAACAAAAGCAGAGGTACAGGCGAAATGTTAAGCGTATGTGAGTCCATTCAGTATTCTAACAACAGCAGAAGAATTGCAAAATGCATCACCTCACACTGATTAGGATTCAATTCCATCTGCTACTCTGGCCAATTTACCAGCTGGTCAGTATCAGACTGGAGCCGGAGACTATCCTCTTTAACATCGACAACACCACCATTCCTCATGTCACCTGCAAACTTACTAATTATACCTTCAACTTCACATCCAAGTCATTAATGTACATGACAAACAGCAAGGGCTCCAGCTCCAGCTCTTGTACTGTACCGGCTTGTAATCACAACTCAAATCCTGCGAGATAAATTAAGACTGTGCCTATTGTTGACCTGCAGAGCTGGCATTTGATAATCAATGGGAGGTAACCTAATTGGAATCAACGACTATCTTAATGATAAAGAGGTCACTTCAGCACTGGATATCCGATACAGCTAGAAAATCCAATAAATTCCAACATGGGTAAGGGTAACCAAGGTTTTATGATATTTTCCTTTGAAAGGAGGCCAATCACATTAAAAAAAAACATTCAACATCTTTGCAAAGGTCCAGTGATTCCACCTTGGCCATGTTCCCTGTCAGCCATATTCCCTTTTTACTCAGATTTATTATTTTTTGGCTTATTCTGGATGGAGTTTCCCAATCAGTTTCTGGTTCTGACTGTTGTTCTCTCCATTCTAGATATGGACTGAGGCTAGGTGCTCAAGACGTTTCTCAAGTCACTTAGGGGTCTTGCCTCACTAAGTATTTCCATCTGTTTCTCCAAGCTCCAAATCACAAGGTTTTGCCATTTAAGTCTTTCTTTTCTGCACATATTCTTGTGTTCAAATAAAGCATTTTGCTTTTGTATCAGGACTTGTGGAATTTGCTGCAACTTTGAGACCAATCAAATGCCAGCTGTACCTACAGGAGACAAAGGGGGGAATACATCATGAACAAGGATTAGAAATTCGGGCGTGTTAAGAATATATTCCGAGTGGATGTGATGGGAAAGCAGCACAGCAATGGACAATGGGTTTGACTTGGTTCCACCACAGGAAGGATTTGGCATCATCACATGAGTGACCATGGACCCCACTGGCCAGCACCAGGAGCCTTTCCTCATAGGGGTAAGGAGTCAAATGTCAGTGGCTGTCACCTAGCTCTCTCACCCAACTGTGAGCTGTTTCCTCCTGCAATAAACTAAAGTGAGATCATAGTATCTGTGCTATGACACAGGGTAAACCCTCCTACTTAAGTTAAACCAGCAACTCAGAAAAGATTTATCCCATACAGTAATCTGTGAAATTTGAGAGGCCAAGAACTATTTAAAATAAAAATTAATGATTTTATTTCTTAAAGTATAACAGAGAATAATTAACTAACAACTATTTACAACTTCTTCCTCTAACCTATGTTTTATTTTCCTGTCTATAATACTAGTCCAATAAGCCACTCCCACCCCCCGTTTAAGATTTACTGAAAAATTCAATTTCAAAACCAGCCAGCTGTCAAATCTTCTCTTTGTAGATTTGCTCTCCAGGTCAGTGGCGATGGTTTTTTCTCTGTACAAACTCCTTCTCTAGACTGGTACCTCTCAGACAGTTCTGACTAGCAGCCTACATCTATTGGTCTCTTGGCAGTTCTCCCCCAACTGTTCAACTTTCCCTGATCTTACACCCGCAAAGCATGGGATTGTCATGGCTTTTAAGATTGGCAATATACTCAATTCAAACTGGATTGGAGTTTGGTATTTTTCGGGGTGTATAATTTAAACTGATTGGCCTAATTTGAATCTGTTTGTCATCTTCAGGCAACCAGTTACCCTAGCTGCTGGACCACATGTTACATTATATCTTATTCAGGATACTTGGTGCTGTCAGGTAGTTCTGCTAGCTTTTAACTCTCTTGAAGGTACAGTACACCCACATCTTCATAACGCCGGTGCTTAGAGCTGATGCAGGTGGGAAAAATGTAGTAATGTGTCCTAGACTAGTGTGTAGGCAGAACAGAGACCATGCAGGGTTAGTAGTGGGGAGGTTGGGGGAGGTGAGAGTGAGCGAAGGAGGATATTGCAGGCAATAGTGAGAGTGGTATAGTTTGGTTAGAGGTATGAGCGGCATTGTGAGAGTTCAGCTGCAGAGAGTAGCTGGTGACTTCTTGTACTGCTGAGCATTCTTCCAGAGCGTAAATACTGTACTATCTCTTGGAGAAGGTTGGCAGCATCTGGTTTTGTGGTTTCCTCTGATGGTTCTAGGGCTCTGAGTGTTCTGTCCTCTTTACCATCCCATCCACCTTCATGTCCCGCTCAGCAAAGTCTGTCTGGGGCAATACACGTGAACTATGCAGGACAGCTCCAGACGGACAACACAACTGCATTTTATATGCTGGGAATCCCAGGGGGTTCTGGCAGTGATTGGGAAGGCGAGTTTCGGAAGGTTACATGAGAAAGCTCAGTTGGTCTTATAGAGAGAAAAAATTGATACTTTGCTAATTCCTGGCGAAACTCTCATGGACATGACAAAATGTTAACTCTGTTTCTCTTTGTGGTTGCAGCCAGACCAACAGATCATTTCCTGCAGTTTCTGTGTTCATTACCATCAGGCATTTTCTTGAACATTGTTCGGATTTCTCAGCGCGAAGACCATGATTAACACATTATATTTGCAGGCAGTGACACCTCTATTGTACAGTTAATGTCTGCACTTTTTAACTATTTATTTGTTCCACAGCAAATGCAGACCAGTATTTGCTCGTGAACCTTAAACGCCCTTGTGAAAGCGGTGGTGAGACCACAACATTCGGAAATGGACAACTTTGTAACACTGACAACAAAGCTCCAGAATCCACCTTCATAGCTGCCTATAAACTTTACTACTGTCATGCTACTCTGTTTGCATTTGGTTTCTAACCCTATTGAAGCAGCAAAGAATTTTCAGATTTGCCAATGATTCTGCAATTGTACTTGTCTCCCCCAGATACGCTGCAACAACATTTTATTTTTCATTTACCCGTTTTAATTTACCATTTCCAGTCGCTTTCAAAAAGACTTCTGTAGCATTGTAATGTTATTCTATTTACCCTCATGTTGGACGTCCAAGAAAATATCTTCGGATCAGCTTTCTCACCACAAATTATCTTTAACAGGATGACATTTTCTATTTTCAGGACAAAGTGAGGACTGCAGATGCTGGAGATCAGAGTTGAGAGTGTGGTGCTGGAAAAGCACAGCCAGTCAGGGCAGCATTCGAGGAGCAGGAGAGTCGACATTTAGAGCATAAGTTCTTCATCAGGAATATGGGTGAGGGCGGCCCAAGGTGCTTTGCCCCCACCTCCAACTCCCCTCCCATTTATATCTCAGCCCCTTTGCATGCCCCCACCCATCCTACATTCCTGATGAAGAGCTTTTGCCCGTGACACTGACTCTCCTGCTCCTCGGATGCTGCCTGACCTGCTATGCTTTTCCAGCGCCACACTTTTTGACCCATTTTCTATTTTCAGGCAGTTAAGCCAGACTTCTGTTGATTTTAAATACATGATTTGAAATTCCCCACATCAGATGATATATTGTTTACTTTCCACAGTCGCCTGACCACTCAGCAATACACCATGTGGTAGCTAATGCTGAAATCAGCACAAGAACACATTCTCAATATCTTGATGTGGAGGAGCCAGTGTTGGACTGGGGTGCACAAAGTTAAAAATCTCACAACACCAGGCTATAGTCCAACAGGTTTATTTGGATGCATTAGCTTTCAGAGCGCTGCTCCTTCATCAGGTGGTTGTGGCATATACTCCGAAAGCTAGTGCTTCCAAATAAACCTGTTGGACTATAACCTGTTGTTGTGAGATTTTTAACTTTGTACACCCCAGTCCAACATCGGCACGTCCACATCAAGGCATCCAGACAATGACACCGAAAATTAACCCCAGAGTTTTCTCTGCTGATTGCTGTCTGATAGTACAGATGCATGTGTATCTGGCAGGTGAAATTACAGCTTTTTTACAGTTTAGTTGGCGTGCAGTTGTCCTCCACATCCCAATTTCAAATAAAAGCAAATTCAAATGGGAGGTTTTGGGGGCCAGCTAAATGAGATGGTCCCCAGATTTGAGTTGTGGGATGGCAATGGACTGTTAGCCTGCACCTGCAGCAAGTGTCACAGTAGTACATACTTCCCTGCTGCCTGCTCAGTATCACGATTGTTGTGTGAGCCCTGGTGCTGAACACACTACTGAATGAACATGTGCTGCAACAGAGAGCCAAGATGATGCAATGCTGGCACCAGTTAAATCTAGATTGTACTTAAAGATAGACTGCACTGCTATGGGTACAGTAAGGGCTGAAACTGCTGGACAGCCTCAGGAAAGATGCAGAATGCTGTATTCGATAATTGCATCGTTTCTATTAGAAATCCCAAGCTTTTTGATGCTGCACCAGAGTTGCTAATGCAATGTAAAGTACATTCATCTGCCCCTCAAAAACGGGCACCAATTCAGAAAACCACTAGTGCGACAAAACTGCCCAAAGGCATATGTTTAATGGACTCACTTACGTTGTCAAGATCATTGCATGCATCTCAATGGTGGTGGGGATTATTGAAACAATCATTACTGAGGCTATAGCTAATGATGTGACTGAGAATGAAGGCATGTCCATGTCTTAGTATGTCTTCTCAGTTCACACTCAGCCTGCAATTTGTTGCAAGCTTCAAGCTACAAATGATGTACCCTTGCATCTTTGTAGTTTGGAGAATAGAATAGGAGGTTTTCTATCTAATGACCCTGCATGAATGGACTGAATCCAGGCTGGGAGAAAGGGTATAATGTGTAATAGCTTTCCAAAGGGTAAGTCAGCCACAAGCTCTACTTTACACAGAGGGTGGTAGGTGCCTAGAACGCATTGCCAACAGAGGTGGTAGAGGCAGGCATGGTAGGTTCATTTAAGATGCGTCTGGACAGATGCATGAGTAGGTGGGGAGCAGAGGGATACAGATGCTTAGGAATTGGGCGACAGGTTTAGACAGTAGATTTGGATCCACTCAGGCTTGGAGGACCGAAGGGCCTGTTCCTGAGCTGTAAATTTCCTTTGTTCTTTGTTCTCCGTTACAAAGGAGTCAAGCTTCTATGGGACAGAATTCAGAAAAAGGCAGGCCCATAGAAATACGCTGCATGGTAGCCTGCCAGGAAGCCTTCAGTCACTATCATGGAACATGACACAGCCTGGCGCCACCATTGCCTAGAGGTCAAGTTGAGCCTTCCCGCCATGGGTGGGAAACTCCATGAGTATAACTATGGACCCAACTGTCTGAGGGTTGATATCTCCACTTCCATTATAGCACAAGAAGAAGTCATTGACTGTCTGCATGCTGCAAAGGTAACTTAAATGGCAGTGAAAGGATATCTACTTGCAGCTTGAAGAATGCGGGCTCTCATTGCAGCCACAACAACTGTGGGTAAAAGTGATCAAAGGGTTTGTAGAGGCTCAAAGCTGTACAGTGCTCTATCCTCCGTGGAGAAGCAGTGGTTCTGTAGAACAGAAACCTGCTGGTGTCACTCAGGAACACAGCATTTTCCATCCATCCATTGTCTGTCTTCCAGATCTTTGCTGTTTTCTGTTGGTCAACTCAGGTTGACACCCATACTGAGGTGGAGCTATCTGAGTCTGGGTCCCTTCTAAGGTAAGGGATGCTCAAGGATATCCTCTAAGTCTCTCACCAGTGAAAGTCAGAGACCTTCCATTAGCTATGCTGCAATTACTGGGATAGCATTGCATTGACACTTAAGGACAGTCAATAAGACAGGACATGTGACTATTGTATGGAGTTTTGCTTGTGTTGTGAATGAGAATTAGAATTAGAATTAGAATTCCTAGCATGGAAACAGGCCATTCAGCCCAACACATCCACACCAACCCTCCAAAGAGTAACCCACCCAGACCCATTCCCCTACCCTATATTTGCCTGTGACTAATGCACATAACCTACAATTCCCTGAACACTATCGCAATTTAAGCATGGGCAATTCATCTAACCTGCACATCTTTGGAGTGTGGGAGGAAACTGGAGCACCCAGAGGAAACCCACGCAGACACGGGGAGAATGTGCAAACTCCACACAGACAATCGCCCGAGGCTGGAATTGAACGCAGGCCCCTGGCGCTGTGAGGCAGCAGTGCTAACCACTCAGCCACCGTGCTGCCCAAAGTTTGATTGTTTTGCAGCATCTTTTACTTCAGAATCTTAATCAAAAGGATGGTGCAATAATCAACTACAGGGAGATGGAAAATCAGAATATGTTGAGCCACTGGGATCTGCAAATTTATTTATGAGCACTGCAGTCTGATGATACATCTCTGGACTGTCCATTGAGAGCATGGATGGGCCAGCTACATCCTCCCTCTCCTTCTCTTCTTAGCCTCAGGTGGTCATCAACACCTTGGTAGTAACAGCAGTGATCTCAGGCACTAGGCCATGAAATGGGCCATCCACTGCAACAAGAACTGGCAGGGACATCGTCTCCTGAGCACTCCAGGGTGCAGAACCTTTGCTTCAGAATGCCGAAACACTATTCGAGGAAATTCTAATTGCAGCATGGCTTTTATTGGTGAAGGCATTGGCCACATCTGATGCATTTATGAAGGGTAACACCACTGCATGCTTAGTGGGTAACTCTCGTCACTAATCAGGCACCTTCAGATCACCAGGATGGCTACTAGATTCCTGAATCTGTGGACTAACCCAGGATGAAAGTATCACGACAGCTCTCAGGATAATGGGCATTCAACAGAATGATATTCAGAGCATGAAAAGATGGGAAATAACGCCAGTACGGTGGTATAATCATGTTTATTGCAGGTGCTTTCATACAACTCATGTTAATTGCTTGAAGCAGTTAGAAATTCCACAGGAAAATTAACAGTTCACTGTGCCTTGAATACTGAGCATCAAATTAGAGGTGAATATCAGGACAGACATTTTAAACTAATCCATTGGCTGATTTATTTTGTGATTCATCACTCAAAGCAAGTGGCAGCACAAAGTAAATATTGCCAACACACCAAATACCACTAACACAGATCTGGGGACTGCTGTGTGTCAATCTCACTCCAGCTGCATGAGTGTAGCACCTCTTGATAGTATTTGTTGAATGAAGCTAACTCTTCTTAGACAGTATTTCTAAACACAAGATGGTTTGCTTCCCTTCCAGCGTAATGGGTTTTGAGGTGACTAACCAGTCCAGTGCAGGAGATACACATCCTGACACAGGACACTTTGCTGAAGAGTGGGACGTATCATTTTCACATACATCCACTATTTGCACTTGGCATTCGTTTGGGCCTGTCTGAGTTGCTGGGTATCTTTGTGGAAGCTTCCTCTCCAGTTTGGGTGGAGTTGAACACAGGTTTATGAAGACATTGCAATTTTGGAGGGAGACTATGAGGATGACTTTGAAGCATTTCCTTGTCTTCCTGGTAACTGCTTGCCATGATGAAGCTTGGAGTAGAGAGATTGTTTTGGAAGTTAAATGGACAATGTGGCCCATTGAAAGTAGCTAACTTACCATAATCGGTGCCTTGATATTGAGCAAGTTAGCCAGCGAGACAACGCTGATATTAGAGAGCCATTTTTTTTCATTCATTTGTGGGATATCAGCATTACTGACTGGCCAGCATTTATTGCCCGTCCTTGTTGTTGCCCTTGAGAAGGTGGGGGTGAGCTGCCTTATTGAATCACTGCTGTTCATCTGCTGTGGGTTGACCCACAATGCCATTAGGGAGGGAATTCTAGAATTTTGACCCAGCGACAGTGAAATAATGGCAATATATTTCCAAGTCAGGATGATGAGTATCTTGAAGGGGAACTTGAAATTGGTGGCATTCCCATGTACCTGCTGCCTTTGTCCTTCTCGATGGAAGTGGTCTTGTGTTTGGAAGGTGCTGTCTGAGGATCTTTAGTGAATTTCTGCAGTGCAGCTTCTGCATTGCTGCTACTGGTGGAGGGAGTGGATGCTTGCGGTTGTAATGTCAATCAAGTGGGCTGCTTTATCCTGTAGGGTGTCAAGCTTCTTGAATGTTGTTGTAGCTGCACTCATTCAGGAAGTGGAGAGTATTCCACCATACTCCTGACTTGTGCCTAGTAAATGGTAGACAGGCTTTGGGGAGTCAAGAGATGAGTTACTGGCCACAGTTTTCCTAGACTCTGACTTGGCCTCATAGCCACTGTGATGATGTGGTGAGTCCAGTTGAGTTTCTGGTCAATGATAACCCCCAGTATATTGATGGTGGAAGATTCAGTGATGATACCACTATTGAATGCCATGGGGCAGTGGTTAGATTGTCTCTTATTGGTGATGGTCATAGCCTGCCATTTGTGTGATACAAATGTTACTTGCCACTTGTCAGCCCAAGCCTAAATATTGTCCAGATCCTGTTGCATTTGAACATGGACTGCTCCAGTATCTGAGGAGTCATGAATGGTGCTGAACACAGTGCAATCACCAGCAAACATTCCCACTTCTGACCTTATGATGGAGGGAAGGTTATTCATGAAACAGCTGGAGGCCTAGGACACCCTGAGCAACTCCTGCAGAGATCTCTCGGAGCTGAGATGACTGACCTCCAACAACCACGACCACAGTATGACTCCAACCAGCAGAAAGTTTGTCCTCTGATACCCATTGATTCCAGTTTTCCTAGGGCTCATTGATGCCACACTCGGTCGAATGCCGCTTTGATTTCAAGGGCTGTCACTCTCACGTCACCTCCGGAGTTCAGCTCTTTTGTCCATGTTTGAACCAAGGCTGTAATGAGGTCAGGAGCTGAGTGGCCCTGGCAGAACCCAAACTGGGTGTCACAGTGCCTGTTATTGCTGAGCAGGTGCTGCTTGATAGTACTGTTGATGACACCTTCCATCACTTTACTGATGATCAAGAATTGACTCATGGGGCGGTAATTGGCACGGTTGATTTGTCCTGCTTTTTATGGACAGGACATACTTGGGCAATTTTCTGCATTGTCAGGTAGATGCAGACAATTTCCTACATTGTCAGTGTCGTAACTGTACTGGAACAGTTGGGCGAGGGGAGCAGAATTTCTGGCGCGCGGGTCTTTAGTATGACTGTCAGAATGTTGTCAGGACCCATAACTCTGGCAGTATTCAGTATCTCCAATCATTTCTTGATATCACATGGACTGAATTGAATTGGCTGAAGACTGGTATCCTTAATGCTGGGGACCACTGGAGGAGGCTGAGATGGATCATTCACTTGGCACTCACGTCATTGGATCTGCAGGATTTCCAGAGCCATTGCTGACGATGTTCTCCAGAGGTTTGGGATGCTTTCTGTACATTGTCCATATCCTCAATGCATATAGAAAGACAGGTTATAGTACTAACCTGTAGACCACAACTTTGGTACTGCATTTGAGGACTTTTTCATAAATTACTCTGTTCCTCAGACAGTCAAAGGTTTGACTGGAGGTGATGTGGAATTTCATCATCCATATCTGACTTAATAGAAAGGGAGCTCTGAAGCTATGAGAATTGATCCAGTGTACAAAGGTTCACTGTGGATCTTGATAGTCGGAGGACAATGTTTTGCGGCAGGAGCAGACTGTTTTCCTATGGATGTTCTAAGGCCAACTCCCTCATTTTCCTCTCTAATACATTGATGAATGTTTGGAGCTCAGCCTCTGTGTGCGTACGTACACAAATGGGAAGCTTCACAGATATGTTGCAGCAACGAAGACCAGAAGAATATTAATACAACGGCCCAACCTGACTTGATCCAGATTGCACTTGTATCATTTCTGTGCTGTATACTTTGTTGAGGATCAGAGCTTCCATGTTGTCAGATGGGTTAGTACATTTGCAGATGACACTAAGGTTGGTGGAGTTGTGGATAGTGACGAAGGATGTTGCAGGTTACAGAGGGACATAGATAAGATGCAGAGCTGGGCCGAGAGGTGGCAAGTAGAGTGCAAAGTGGAAAAGTGTGAGGTGATTCACTTTGAAAGTAGCAACAGGAATGCAGAGTACTGGGCTATTGGTAAGATTCTTGGTCGTGTAGGTGAGCAGAGAGTGAAGAAGGTTGAGAAGTGACTTAATTGAGACATATAAAATAATCAGAGGGTTGAATAGGTTAGACAGTGAGAGCCTTTTTCCTCAGATGACGATGGCTAACGTGAGGAGACATAGCTTTAAAATGCGGGGTAATAGATATAGGAGAGATGTCAGAGGTAGATTCTTTATTCAGAGTGTAGTAGGGGTGTGGAATGGCCTGCCTGCAACAGTAGAAGACTGGCCAACTTTAAGGGCATTCGAATGGTCATTGGATAGGCATATGGAGGAGAATGGAATAGTGTAGGTTAGATAGGCTTCAGATTGGTTTCACAGGTCGGCGCAACATCAAGAGCTGAAGGAGATGGAGAGTGGTGACAAATGTCTGTAGGCAACTAAATTTGAGCGAGATGCTTCATAATCGCTTCCAGTTAACAGAGTTGAAAGCCTGTGTGAACTCAAAGAAGCTGAAAAATGTGTTACTGGAAAAGCACAGCAGGTCAGGCAGCATCCAAGGAGCAGGAGAATCGACATTTCAGGCATAAGCCTCCTGAAGAAGGGCTAATGCCCGAAACGTCGATTCTCCTGCTCCTTGGATGCTGCCTGACATGCTGCGCTTTTCCAGCAACTCATTTTTCAGCTCTGATCTCCAGCATCTGCAGTCCTCACTTTCTCCTCCCTGAACTCAAAGAAGACCATGTATAAACAATAATGCTGCTGCTCTGCTCTGTTCTTGGATCTGGCTTGCTGTGAAGGTCATGTCCAAGGCACCTCTTAATGGATGGAATCAGCATTGTGCGTTCACTTGGAGCTCCTCAGCCACTGAGAGAAGGCAGTTGAGTAAAATTTTGTAATGACTGCTCTATTACCACAATTAGCCTTATCTGCTTTCTGAAAGATGGTCACAGTTATAACATTGCTTGAAGTCCACAGGCATGCTCTACACTTCCCAGATGCGGTCATATGTACATGCGGAGAGTGCTTCGCTACAGTGTTTGGTATTTCAGTGGGAATTCCATTTGTGCTGACAGCTTGTTGGTACTCAGCAGTCAGATGGCCTGTTCAGCCTCATGTCAGGCTGGAGTTGAGCAGTGGTACGCTGTGAGATGCGAGATGAGGCTACAGATCAAAGATAAGATAACAGAGATCAGCAACTCCAGATCTTTAAGAGGAAAACAGACTTCATTGAAATCTGTTTGAACTGAGTAACAATAATTGACCTTAAGGTTCAAATCTACCCTTGCATTCTCCCTCACTGTGTTGAGTGGTGTGAAAAATATAGCAAATCAGGATAAATAGCAGTTAATTGGAAAAATGTAATAAGAAGAATGTTTCAATTCTAGTCACTTGTGGTTAATTTCTTACATTATTATTCTATACAACAGAAAAATGCAAACAACAGAGTATGGATCATACATAGTCAAGAAGCACAATAGGTCAGGCAGCATCTGAGGAGCAGGAAAATCAATGTTTTGGGCAAAAGCCCTTCATTCATCAAGCTTTTGCCTGAAATGTTGATTCTCCTCTTCCTCGGATGCTGCCTGAGCTGCTGTGCTTTTCTAGCACCACTCTAATCTCGACTCTGATCTCCAGCATCTACAGTACTCACTTTTGCCTAATACGTAATCTATTGTTCTCCAAACCTTCGCGTGCGGCCGAAAGAAATAAAAATAGGCCTGTTTGATAGTGTCCCTTGTTTGTGAATACTGTCAGCAGAATTTTAACTGTGTCACATTACTCCCAATGGCAGAATCAGAAGTGGCTGCCACTAATACTTTTGCTTTTTGTAGGCCCCACCCAATTCAAATTCAAATGTGAAGTGTCAGCAACGGTGCAAATCAGCAACATATGCAAATCAGAGATAGATGCAAATCAGAGACATATGCAAATCAGAGTCATTTGCATTCAAGCAGCAGGGCAAGCACCTCATTGGTGAAATCCACCATCAATTCGCAGTGCAGTGTGTCTGGGTAGGTGTTCCAACTGCTTTTCACACCATCAGGAAGAGCTTGCATCACAGCCTCAACTTTCCAGAATAGTTGTTTCATTTCTTACTGCACACATACATGCTCAGCCGGCATGGTTTGTCAACTGAGGGTTACACCCCACTTGCAAGTATCGAAAGGGAAACAATTTGAAATTTGCAAGTGCTGCTGGCTGGGAGTTCTACTTGCATATCAATGAATAATCTTTTTGGGCTCTAGAAAACTGAGTGGCCGGAATACCTGGTGATTTTCCAGACTGCTGTCATCACTTGTGGACAAATGTATGATCTCATCTGGACGATAGAAGAGGATATTGGACATTATGAACTTATATGGTAACCTGTTGATCCCTGGATTCCACTGCTTATGACAAAACTGAGTGTCACTTAACCTTGAGATTCATTGGCATGGGGTTTACTCCAAATACACGTCATTGTACATCTTGCTGAATGATGTCACTCATCTCAGTGACCATTTCTGGTCAATAGGTGCCCTATGCCCTTCTTCCACAATGCCTTTTCTGGATGGCTGCACCTTGAGCAGTCTCCTTCCATGGTGCTACTGGTTTTGTGACTGACAAGAAATTTTCTTTGATGCATCTTCTAGGAACATAGGAGCAGTCCATCAAGACTGCTGCACTATTCATTATGATCATCCCCTTTGATGCCTTTTTCTTTCTATTATACCCATATCTTTTGACATATTTAGAAATAAGCTCTAAACCTATTCAATAACTAAGCATCAATAACCATCTAGGGTAAAGAATTCCAAAGATTCGCCACTATCATAATAAAAAAAAACCCTCATCTCATTTAGAAATTGTATTCCCTGGTTCTAGATGAACCAACCAGGGAAAACATCTTCAGAAATTGCTGGAGAAACTCAACAGGTTTGGCAGCACCTGCAGAGAGGGAAATAGAATCAATGTTTTGAGTCCCATGTGCCTTTTTCATAATTGATAGCATTGAGGAAAAAGTGGCATTTGTCTTGAGGACAGAAGGTGCAGGGAAAAGGAGTGAGCAGTTGGTGGAAACAGAGCCCAGAGAGACAAAGGAAAAGTTAAGCTGACAAAGTGATTATTGATATTCGGCCAGGGAAGAAGAAATGTTAAGATGACCATGGAGACTATGAGTGGGTCATGATGTAGGTTGTTTTTAGCACGGCTAACCCATTTTCACCCTTTCATAGTCCACATGACCACCCATCTAGCTTCTCTTCTTCCCTGGCTTACAGGAGAAAGTGAGGTCTGCAGATGCTGGAGATCAAAGTTGAAACTTTATTGCTGGAACAGCACAGCAGGTCAGGCAGCATCCAGGGATGCAGGATGCATTCCTGAAGAAGGGCCTGTGCCCGAAACGTCGAATCTCCTGTTCCCTGGATGCTGCCTGACCTGCTGTGCTGTTCCAGCAATAAAGTTTCAACTTCCCTGGCTTACAATCAACTATCCTTTTGTCTGCCTAACTTTTGTTCACTCTCTGTCTCTGTCTCCAACAATCCAATCATTCCTTCTCCCCTATCATCCCCTGCCATCAAGATAAATCTAATTTCTTCCTAGATACAGTCAGTTCTGAAGAAGGGTCACTGGACTCAAAATGTTGACACTGTTTTTCTCTCTCCACAGATGCTGCCAGACCTCCTGAGTTGCCCCAGCAATTTTGTTTACTTGTTTTAGATTTTCAGCATCCACCATTCTTTCTTTTATTTTAGGGAAAACATCTCACTTACATCTTCCCTATCGGCCCCTTTTTTGTAGGTTTCAATGAGGCTGTCTCTCATTCTTCAAAACTCTCAAGAATACGGACACAGTTTCTCCAATTTCTCTTCATAAGACAGTCCTGCCATTCCATGAAAAAAAGATCTAGTGACCTTTTGCTGCTCTTGCTCATTGACAATAATACCCTTCCGAACAGAAGGGACCAGAACTGCACACAGTACTCCATGTGCAAACTAACTGAGGTTCAATTGATTCAAGGCTTTGCTGCTCCCATACTCAAATCCTCTTGCAATAAAGGCTAACATACCATTACACTTGCTAATCGCGTGCTGTACTGGCTTTTCACACTTCAGTAACTCACTGATGAAGCCAACAGGTTCCTTGTGAATCTACAATTTCTAATCACTTACCATTTAGAAAATATTCTGTATATCTGTTGCTCCTACGAAAGTCAGTCACCTCATACTTTTCCACATTATGTTTGATCTGCCATTCTTGCATGACGTTACGTTATTGGCTGGTTTTTGAGTTTGTTGAGAGCACACCAATGGACCTGACAGAAATACCTTTGACAGTCTGATACCATCACTCCAGCTCTACACTGTGATTCTCACTGAACTAGTGATCTATAGGCTCAGAATAATGCTTTGGAAACACGGGTTCACATCCAGCAGTTAGACAAATGTACATTCGTACTATATCTGGAATTGAAAGCTAGACTCACAGCCATGTGGTTGTTTCTTTACTTTGTTTCGGAGGAAACTACTACAGTTATCAGGAGAAAGTGCGCACTGGAGATCAGAGTCAAGAGAGTGGTGCTGGAAAAGCACAGCAGGTCAGGCAGCATCCGAGGAGCAGGGGAATCAACATTTCGGGCAAGAGATTGAAAGCTAGACTCATAGCAATGTGGTTGTTTCTTTACTTTGTTTCTGAGGAAACTACTCAGTTGTACCAAACTGTTACAGATATCAGCAGAAAGTGAGGACTGCAGATCAGAGTCGAGATTGTGGTGCTGGAAAAGCACAACAGGTCAGGCAGCATTCGAGGAGCTGGAGAATCAGCGTTTCGGACATAAGCCCTTCATCAGGAATTCCTGATGAAGGGCTCTTGCGTGAAACGTCGATGCTCCTGCTCCTCGGATGCTGCCTGGCCTGCTGTGTGTTTCCAGCACCACAATCTCGACTGCTGCAGATATCTGATGGACTGCAAAAAAGCACAACAGGTCAGGCAGCATTCGAGGAGCTGGAGAATCAGCGTTTCGGACATAAGCCCTTCATCAGGAATTCCAGCACCACAATCTCGACTGCTGCAGATATCTGATGGACTGCAACAGTTCAAGCAGGCTTTCATCATCCCCTTCTCAAGAAGGAAAAGCCAGTTTAGAAAAAAGTTATTCTTGGAAATTAACATACTAGTCCTCCTTCTGAACTATACAAGAAGTGGGAGGACTCCTGTGGTGAAATGATAATGTCCCTATCTTTGAGTCAGAAGGTATCAGTTTGAATCACACCTGTCCAATAGGTGTCTCATAACATGCCTGAACAAGTTGTTTAAAAGATCTGTACGACAAGTGGGACTAATATGTCTCATTTGCCAGTCTTATTGTTTTTTTACCTTCTGAGTGGATAGTCAGGGATTAGTAACAAATGCTGACCCTGGCAGTAACACCCACTTCACATGAAAGAATAAACTTTTTAAGTTCCCATAAAGATGCTGCAATCAGGCGCAATACTTCGCCAAGGCGATAAAGATAAACTTCACTCTGAAGATACCACTGGATTTTCCTTTTTTTTCTTTTTTTTTCCCCACATTATCGCCTGAGCGGTAGTGTTTATTTTTCCCCAGCACCCATTTCGTGTGTGTGCAGGTGTCGGAAAACAACAAATGAGTAAATCTTTATTTATATCCCACCACCAGGAAGAGAGGAAACACCCGAGTGGCCAGTGACAAGCAGTGCCCTTCTCAGAGGGCAATGCTGCGTGATCAAACAGTGAAGGGGAGGGCAGGAATTAAATCAAAATAGAGTTGGACGGGGGAATCACTGGATTTTACAGTAAGCCTTACCTCATGGTCAACAGGTTCCATCCTTTTTCAACACTGACCATAAAATATAAGCCCTTCTTATTCTTGACACACTCTGGGAAAAGTATTAATGTTACAGAAAAGTAAAATATTTTACACATCACCATTATATAACCGCTGGACTGAAATGATTTCTGTCTGCATTACACTTTCTTGTAATCAAATGCCCCAAAGTGTTTCATTATAACATTCAATTCCACCCTTTGGAGTTTTAGCTCCTGGTGAATTAGTTGGCATTTTTGTCATTGTGTTTTACCCTTGAATTAGATTCCTTTTTAGCTTTCTCTTGACATGATAACTCCTTATTTTAGCAATCTCCACATCTGGTGCTATTTTTGGACTCTGGGAATGGAAGATTCTCCTAAAGACACATTTGTTGCCTTGGAAGGTAGTAACAAGCCTTCTCTTTGAATGTTAGGTAACATTTCCTTTGTATAAGTTTCAACCAGTGAACATGCGCCTCTTTCTTCTGCTTCTATTTGGTACTTAGTTATGTTATTTACTTCAATCACTAAAGCAAAGAATGGTGCATCTTATTTGTTGCATGAATATTTTTGCTATAGATTGGAAAATGTAAAGTCTCTGTGACTGGCCATCAACGATTACATGTCATAGTGGCAATTGTAACTGGTTGCATTTGTTATAAATGTAAAACAGAGGAAAAAAGTACATTTTGTCTCAATCTGAGACTACTATCTCAATCCCACACAATGATTGGATAGCACTGGCGGTCATCTGAAATAGGCATTAGGCCTTTGACATATGTATATCAAGGAAATTGTTTTAGGTTCCCTCCAACCAACTGGATATTGCAAAACCAAACAGGAGCCAGGCCTGTTCTGCTCCACAAGTGGCTGCTGGAGTCTAAATACTGATCCTAACAAAAAGTAGGTTTAGAAAATAGAAGTAAGTTAGTGTGGAACTAGAATGATAATGTCAGAATATCTCAGCCTGATCTGTGCTCCCATTTATTCCCCACCTTCCCTACATGATCTTTGGATTCTAACTGATGAGGCAAGCTGTTATGAAGGTACAACACAGCAGTGTGTTCCACACTTGGTCTTTATTTAAGTGAGCCTAAAATGTGGGCCTGCAGTGTGTGTGTGTCTCATGATGGAGGTCACATGACTACACAGATCAGAAATGACACTTGTAAATTTCAATTGTCCACTTCAATTCAAGCATCCCTTTTCACAACAAACAGGAAATAGGTTTACATGCACTCTTTGTAATTGTTGAGATACCCAAGTTTGATATCATACAAGTAACATGGCTTTCTCCCAATCTGGCACATCAGATTCATTCGATGCTCCCATTCTGCAGTTTCCATTGCAGTAGTTACAAAACATTTTTCTTTTTTTGACCCTGAAGTTGCTCCAAGGTATAATTTGGATCATTTGAACCTTTTTCCAATATCTCTCTACCCATGCTTGATTTGTCCAAGTTATTGACAGACATTCATGCTGCCTGGTTTGAACACAGGAACAGACCCTTTCACCCATCATGTTTGTCATGACCTCAATACCATTC
Organism: Chiloscyllium plagiosum; assembly: GCF_004010195.1. Taxonomy (NCBI): domain Eukaryota; kingdom Metazoa; phylum Chordata; class Chondrichthyes; order Orectolobiformes; family Hemiscylliidae; genus Chiloscyllium; species Chiloscyllium plagiosum. The sequence continues at coordinate 146,931,138 of NC_057710.1, read as the reverse complement.
TAAACTATTCCTAGCTGCCTGCAAATGGTCTATAACCTCTAACCCCTGCATATACACTGCATCTAACACCCTCTGTGTAAAAGAACCTCTTTAAACTTTTCCCTCTCACCTTAAACCGATGTCCCCTGGTATTATACATTTCTACCCTGGGAAGAAGACTCCAACCAACTGCCCTATCCATGCCTCTCAAAGTTTTACATACGTCTATCAGGTCTCCCCTCAGTCTCTGGTGCTGTAATGAAAACAATCCAAGTTTTTCCAACCTTTCCTGTACCTAATACACTCCGATCCAGGCAATATCCTGATAAACTTCTCTTACACCCTCTTCAAAGCCTCCACATCCTTCCTATCATGTGGCGACCAGAACTGCGGCCAATACTCTAAATGTTGAGTCAAGATTAAAGTGGTGCTGGAAAAGCACAGCAGTTCAGGCAGCATCCGAGGAGCAGGAAAATCGACATTTCAGGCAAAAGCCCTTCATCAGGAAACCCTTCATCAATGGTCAGTGGGCTGTTTTTAACCTTTGTCCCTAATATTGAGCATGTGCAATCCATACATGATGTATACCTGGAGTTCAAATTATGCCTTCAAAGCTTTTAAATTTTTTGCTGAGAGTTTTTTTTTCTGATCTTCCAAGACATTTATTTTGGTATACACTTTGAAACAGACTCTCTCCACGCGGATAAAAGCATAGTGACATGTAAGTGTGCTGGCTTACTGGACTAACCTGTAGCTATTTTATAGTTCAACCACTGAGTATGAAACAAAATCTAATTTTGCTTGATAGGGACTGGGATGGGGAAAAGCTGCAGCCATTTTCTCTTAATCTGTATTTTAACTATGGCTTGCTTCTTTGTTTTTTTTTAAGTTTTGTGACACAGGTTACTGCTCTGCATGTGCCAAAAGCTGTGAACATTTCAGGTCAGAAACTGGGCCTTAAAAAAACTGTTGGGCAGATGCAGCATGGATTTATGAAAGGCAAGTCATGCTTAACTAATCTACTGGAATTCTATGAAGACATTACGAGATTGGTGGACAACAGGGACCCAGTAGATGTGATGTATCTAGATTTGCAAAATGCATTCAACAAGGTGCCACACAAAAGGCTGCTGCATAAGATAAAGATGCATGGCATTATGGGTAATGTATTAGCATGGTTAGAGGATTGGTCAACTAACAGGAAGCAAAGAGTGGGGGAAAATCAGTTCTTTTCAGGTTGGCAATCAGTGACTAGTGGTGTGCCTCAGGGACCAGTGTTGGGACATAATTATTCACAATTTACATAGATGATTTGGAGTTGGGGACCAAGTGTAGTGTGTCAACGTTTGTGGATAACACTAAGATGAGTGGCAAAGTGTGGAAGTTTGAGTGGTAGATGAGTGGCAGAGGAATGTGAAAGTTTGCATAAGGACGTGGATAGTTTAAGTGAGTGGGCGAAGGTCTGGCAGATGGAGTACAATGTTAATAAATGTGAAGTTATCCATTTTGATAGGAAAAACAGTAAAAAGGACTATTATTTGAATAGTAAAAAATTGTAGCATGCTGCTGTGTAGAGGGACCTAGGTGACCCTGTGCTTCAAAGCTTATTAGGGATCAATTATAAGTACAAATGTATTGGTCTAAGGTGATATTCTACGCATTTTACATTGAAATAGAAGAAAAAGCATTCAGTCTTTCCACTAACATCTTCTTCCTTCCTGACTTTATTATTCCTTATCTGCTTGATCTGTCTCTCTCTCTCTTCCATGCAACTTTTCTTGCCATTATTTCTTTCTAAACGGAAATAGAAATTGCTGGAGGAACTCAGCAGGTCAGGGAAGGATCTGTGGAGAGAAAACAGTGTTAATATTTTGAGTCCAATGACCCTCCTTCAGGATGGATGCAAATCTCCAGCAATTTCTGTTTAAGCTTGTTTCAGACCCCCAACATCCACCGTTCTTTTTCATTTTAGTAGTTTCTTTATAAATCTTCCGTTTCAACCATAGCTAAATGCCACTGACTCACAATCTTTGTTGGTTAAAGTCTCACTCCACAGACTACAGAACATACAACGCGGTTGACTGAGAGTGTGCTGCACCATCAGAAGCAATATCTTGCAGGATGAGCTGTTAATTTGAGGCTCTGTGTTTTCAAGTGGATGTGAAAGATCTCATGGTTCTGTTTTGAAATGGTAACAGTGTAGTTCTCCTTACTTTCTGGCTGCAAAGAACTTTTGGATGTCTGGAGGTTGCAAAAGGTGCTATATAAATACCGAACCTGATTTCTTCCATTAGGTATTCCATACTGGAGACTGCAAACATTGAAGTGGATTATTCTAATAAAATCTAAGTCTGTTTGGAAGTTATCTGGCAATGGTACTGGAACAGAGAAGCATCGCACTGCTGTATGTCCCATTTTCCTCACCATACCTTCTAGAACTTAGACCCGCCTTCAATTAGCCAATATGGCCCCGACAACCGTCCACTTTGCCAGTTAAAAATGTCTCACCATCTGACACTACACAGACACTGCACAGCTTGGGGACTGCCTTTTACAGGGCCAGGAGGCTGTGCCCAGCAATTGGGCCTGGTCCCCTCCTGTGCCCCCCACCCAGCAACCCCTTGCCAACTCTCCCCCACCCCCTTGCCCAGATCCATTCCTCAGACAGATGGCAAAATGCCTGATAGAAATTTCACACCCATGCAGGGTTTCAGGTCAGCATAGATAAGGATGATACCGTCAACTGTTGTGATGCTGCATTCCTGAACGTACATGCTTGTGGCTCCACCTGGTGGTGGCAGTCACAACAAACATGGCTTACAATTTTCGCACCCTGTTTCCATTGCCAGGAGTTAATGGAGGAATGCATTTATTTAAATGGCACCATTTTGAAACAGTACTATGCAGCATTCATTCTGTGGAGAAATATGGTACCTACACGGGCCGCACTGCTTCCTCCATTGGTATCATAACATTTCATTTTATTAGTTTGTGGGAGTTGGGCCTTGCTGGCTGGCCAGCATTTATTGCCCATCCCTAGTTTTCTTTGAGAAGATGGTGATGAGCTGCCTTCATCTTAGGGAGGGAATTCTAGGATTATGACCCAGCAACAATGAAATACGGGCAATATATTTCCAACTCAGGACAGTCAGTGGTTTGGAAAGAAACCTGCAGGTGGTGGTGTTCTCATGTACAGTCAGCTCTTCTATAATGAGATGGTTGTGTCCTTGTGCAACCCTCATTGTAGAAAAATCGCACTTTAGAAACAGCATTTAAAATATTGGTGCTGTGATCGCATTACAGCCAAAGCACATTTCAAACGTTAGTGCTGTAGAAACAGCGTTCGTCAATCATGTTACAACGAATTTGTGTTGACAAAATACCCATTATAACAGACCCACCTGTATCTGCTAATGGATGGAAAGGTTTGTGTGTTTGGAAGGTGCAAATCTAACAATCTTCGTTGAATTTCTACACTGAACCTTGTAGATAGTATACACATTGTTGTGACTGAGGACGGGTGGGGGATGTTTGTGGATGTGGTGCCAGTTAAATGGGTTCCTTTGTCCTGGATAGTGTCAAGCTTCTTGAGTGTTGTTGGAGCTGCACCCACTTGGACAGGTGGGGAGTTATTCCATCACACTCCTGCCTTGTGCCTTGTAGATGATGGACTGGTTTTTGAGGCCTCACAAGCCAAACACAATCTTCTTTGTTTTGATGCCATGCTTTATGTCCAAACTTTTCTCCCAATTTATATAAAAGTGATGGTGCAATTATCAACTTGACCTTCCAGAGACGGGACAGGATTGTGAGGGACAGACGACACATACAGAATTCCCATTGGAGTTTGAAAATTGGAAATTGCAGAAATTTGGAAAACTTCAGCAAGACATTACAGTAGAACCTCAATTATCCGAACGAGACGGACCGGGAGTATTTTGTTCGGATAACTGATCATTCGGATAACCAGAAACAAGTGGTAATTTATGAGTGCCAGTTACCCAAATATTTCTTGGTATTCCAGCAATGCTGTTTAACCAATAACTGATCTATCGTAAACAATCGGTAATTTGAATGCCGGTTATCAAACATTTCTCAGTTATCTGGCAATGCACATCATAATGCCATTTAACTGACAACTGAATGCTGAGTTACCTAATGCTGTTTTCTCGGGACCTTGGGATCTTGCTCGGATAATCTGAAATTCAGATAATTGATGTTCGGATAATTGAGGTTCTACTGTAGACTAATAAAATCTGAACATTTCAGAAGTAACATTTCAATGGCACTAATTAGCAATACATTAAGGAAGGTTAGTGAGTAGCTGATGTGAGAAACAGAATAAGTGATCTGAGTGCTCTTAATTAAACTAGTAATTATCATCCTGCATTTATCCAAATATTGACAACAGTGTAGTTTACATAATAAAGCAGTCATATTCTGGTTACTGTGAAAAGAACAAGGGCTGCCTCAGCTGTGACTTTAAGGACGTTGTCATTAAAATAAAGAGATTAGTCTGATTTCACTCTCCACACCTTTCACCTTGATTGATTTTACCAGCATGGCAGAATGACTCTTTGGAGGGTGATTCTATTCACATCAGCTGTTGCTTATGAACTGTAACTAATTACAGAGCTGATTCAGGTGAAGTGTGGTTTGATCTGCTGCAGGAGTGGTTGGAAATGTCATTAAGAATGCAGCTTTCCAATAGTTCCATCATGATTGAAAAAGAGAAGGTTTTTACGTAGAAGTACATTATTTTTATGTGTTTATGGTTAAGGAGATGCTTTCGGTAATACATGATGAGGAAAGGAATAGAAGTGTCTGATGACGGGTTACATGAAATGAGATGGAAGGAGATGTGTCTGCAACATAAATGCTGCCATAAACAAGTTATATGGAATTAGAGTCATAGAGATGTACAGCATTGAAACAGACCCTGCGGTCCACCTCGTCCATGCCGACCAGATATCCGAACCCAATCTATTCCCAACTGCCAGCATCCAGCCATATCCCTCCAAACCCTTCCTATTCATATATCCATCCAGATGCCTTTTAAATGTTGCAATTGTACCAGCCTCCTCTGGCAGCTCATTCCATACACGTACCACCCTCTGCATGAAAAAGTTGTCCCTTTGGTCCCTTTAAAAGCTTTCCACTCTCACCCTAAACCTATGCCCTCTAATTCAAGACTCCCCCACCCCAGGGAAAAGACTTTGTATATTTACCCTATCCATGCCCCCCATGATCCTATAAACCTCTATAAGGTCACCCCCTCAGCCTTCAACGCTCCAGGGAAAACAGCCCCAGTCTGTTCAACCTCTCCCTATAGCTCAAATCCTCCAACCCTGGCAACATCCTTGTAAATCTTTTCTGAACCCTTTCAAGGTGGCATAGTGGTTCAGTGATTAGCAATGCTGCCTCACAGTGCCAGGGACCCGAGTTTGACTCTAGCCTCGGGTGACTGTGTGAAGTTTGCACATTCTCCCTCGTGTCTGCGTGGGTTTCCTCCGGGTGCACCGGTTACCTCCCACAATCCAAAGATGTGCAGGTCAGGTGAATTGGCCATGCTAAATTGCCCCTAGTGTTCAGGGATGTGTAGGTTAGGTGCATTAGTTAGGGATAAATGTAGAGGAATGGGGCTGGGTGGGTTGCTCTTTGGAGGGTCGGAGGGGACTTGTTGGGCCAAAGGGCTTGTAGGAATTCTATGAATTCATAACCTTGCAGAGTACTCCAATTACTGTATATAACTTGAGCAATGTTAGATACAAACTTAGCATAACTTTTCTACATGGCAATTTTCTGCACACAGAAATAAATATGAGCGCTGATTTTTCTACAGTTATGGTTTGAACAACTTGCACTTGTAGTGGTTTATGAATTTGTACTCTCAGACTACTTTGTCCGCCTGTCCATTCAGATTCTTATTTTCCAAATAATTTGGATTTTTCTTCCCAAAATATGGCGCCTCACACTGATCCAAGTTAAATGAGTTTGACAATTATGTAAGCATTTTGCAAGGTTATTCACAGCCTTTTGTTTGCATTTTGAACCAATTTAACAACACCCACCACCCCCAACATCACATGTACACACACATCCATAATTTGGCGCTATCTAATAATGTAGAATTTGTGACTTCTGATTTCAAGGTATAAATCATTAATATAAATTGCTAACAATATTCCTTGCATTGATTTGTGCATCAACATTTTCTGCTGCACTGAATAGCTGGCCTTTACTCCTCATGTCTGCTTCCTGCCTCTCAGTGAGTTTGCTACAAATTCCGTTCATTTTCCCTGACTCCATATGCTCTAATCAAAACATTAGTCCATTAAGTCATGCCTTATCAAATCTTATTGGAAATCTAAACACAGTGCTGAAAGAGGCCATACCAACTCTGCAAAGAGCATCCCACTAAAACCCACTCTCCTCCACCCCAATCCCCATACCTCTGCCTTTAACATAGCTAACCCACCTACCCAGCACACTACAGAGCAGTTCAGCATGGCCAGTCTTTGGTCTGTGGGAAGAAACTGGAGTATCTCGTGGAAGCCCACGCAGACACAGGGAGAATGTGCAAACTCCACACATACTGTCACCCAAGGCTGAAATCGAACCCAGGTCCCTAGCACTGTGAGGCAGAAGTGTTAGCCAATGTGCCACCCCTAACATGGTCTTGACTATATTGTCCTTGTCTACCCTCCAGCGGTAGTGAGAACCTAAAACATAATTAAGTGGCAATTAAGTGGGCAGCACGGTGGCACAGTGGTTAGCACTGCTGCCTCACAGCACCAGAGACCCGGGTTCAATTCCCGACTCAGGTGACTGACTGTGTGGACTTTGCACATTCTCCCCCTGTCTGCGTGGGTTTCCTCCGGGTGCTCCGGTTTCCTCCCACAGTCGAAAAATGTGCAGGTCAGGTGAATTGGCCATGCTAAATTGCCTGTAGTGTTAGGTGCAGGGGTAAATGTAGGGGAATGGGTCTGGATGGGTGCGCTTTGGCGGGTCGGTGTGGACTTCTTGGGCCGAAGGGCCTGTTTCCACACTGTAAGTAATCTAATCTAATCTAATCTATGGGCGGATTGTCATGCCACTAGTATCTTCCTGGTAGTGGATGTGGTCCAGATTTGAGGGTCAGGCCTAGCAATAAAAGGCAAGTGGTTTGTTTGCTGGTCTGGTGAAGTCTGCGAGGCCTCCAATTTCAGACCCTTATCAGAGCCCTGGCTATCAATGGACTACAGCTGCTGGCAATGGATCCCCTTGCAGATGTGGCCACTGCAAATTGTAATTGAATCAGCCGATAGCTCAAAATGGAGGCACGTTCATTTTCCTCTTTGTACAATGGCCACATTCATCTCTGCTAACGGAACTGCATGTTGCCAAGGCTGGAGACCATGGAAATGGCTTGCAGTACCACCAATCTACCACCATCTTTAATTGGACACTGGTCGTAGGAAGATCTCCAGGCAAGCACTTTTGACAGTCAAAGTAGGGTCATGACACAAAATATTTTCCAACATATGATCACCTTTTTTTTATATTCATTCATGGAATGTGGGCATCACTAGCTAGGCTAGTATTTATCGCTCAGAGGGCAGTTAAGTGTCAATCATATTGCTGAGGGTCTGTAGTCACATGTAGTCCAGATCTAGTTAGGAGGGCAGTTTCCTTCCCTAAAGGACACTAGTGAATCAAATGGGTTTTTCTGACAATCAGCCATCACTGGACTCTTAATTTCACATTTTTATTCGATTAAAATTCCACCATCTGGCTTAGCAGGGTCCAGTGATAAAGCCATTGCCTAACCTACCTCACGTTTCATTGGCTACAAAGCACTTTGAGATGTCTGCTGGATGTAAAAGGCACGATTTAAATGAAGCCTCATTTTCTTTCCTCTTTTGTCTTAACGTCTTCAAAGAATTCAATGAGCTGAATTTAATGGCCTGTTTCAAAACTTAAATTCAATGTGTCAATCCATGCTTTGAAAAAAAGCAGTCTATTTGAAATAAGCCATGTCTATAATTAGGACTGAATTCTGCCGAACATTTGTTGTTAATCATCTGGTAAATTTTCCCACTCAAAATAAGTGTTGTGACAAAGCTGTCATTGGTCTTCTTAATTGTTATTGTCCTGACATCAGAAACTCAGCACTATGATTTCTAAGACTAATGAAATTTGGACAGCTTCTTTAATTTTTGATAAGGTCCAACTGGTTATTTATATACTGCCTGAAGCTTTAGGTTAAACCTGAAGCAGCTTTGGAGCCTTCGTTTGAATTCTATTAGCTGAGAGAAACTGTCCTTCTTCAAGGAGAATCAGACACAAATGGATCTCAATGTATAGCCACAACCACCTTAACCTGGCACAAGCAATCCAATTGGATAAGCACATGGATGATGATGGGATAGTGTAGGGGGATGAGCTTAGATGAGTTCACAGGTCGGAACAACATCGAGGGCCGAAGGGCCTGTTCTGCACTGTATTGTTCTATGTTCTGTGTTCTAATTGGATCATTCAGATTGAAAATCACACCCAATACTCAGTTTCATGGAGTATGATAGATATTTGTTTGTTTCCCAAATTGGTTACATATCTAAACTCAAAATCACCAATTAAGCAATCATTTTAAATGTCAATCTACCAGGGGAGTTTGTTCCATGAAAACATATTGCTGAATTAATCACCTTATTTTTAAAATTTAATCCACAGTCATATCTAAAAGAGTATTGAAATAGTTTTGACTAGATATTAAATAAACTTCCAGATATAAATCAAAATTACTTCTTTTCAATTGAGAAAAATAAATGCTTTGGGATATTTTGGAGAGAATAATCAAAGCAGTAATACATTTTAAAAATGTTGGTGGCATGCCTTGTCATTTTTATTCATTAACCTTGTCTTGTTCTATGTACACTTTCTCTGAAACCTGCCCTTATTTACTTTCCTGCTGACAACAGCAATTTTATTGTTACCCATTCAATACGTGACACATATTTTTCATAAAACTTTTCAAAATTCATTTTGAGTTTTCACTTACATCCAGTTGACATAATGCATCTCAGGTCTGGCCTGATTAGCTTCCAGTTTCAAATTCAAAGGTGGATTGTAATACTGCTTAGTACCTGTCTGTTGTAATTTCCATCAAATTTTAATCTGCCGAAATGTTAAGTCGATTAAAGGTTTAGAAGAGAGGTTGGCTTTATTATCCATATTTTGCTAACTGATCTATATATTTTGGAACAATCCATCTTCACTCCAAAATTCAGTTTCCAAGTTCTCCTCACAAAGGCAATTTTGATGCTTCTAATTTGCTAATTCCGATTTACGGTCCTCAAACTTGCCATAATTTGTGAGCTCCAAGCTTATTCTTGCCAATGCTTCCAGTTCAAATTATTTCAGATCAGTTTAGACCCTGCTCACACCATTGATACTGCATGTGCAAACAATGCAAATTACATAGTCTGTGACTCCATGACGGTGAATTATCCTAACTTCTTCTACTTGTGATATTTGTACAGGCACCTATTCAATCCCCATAGAATAAACGTCCAGCTTTTGCATCTCATCCTATGCCCCTGCTTTGACCCCTACAATATTGCACTTTGGTCCACTACTTGCCTTGATTACATTGGCTGCAGGCACTGATCAGCTTCCATACATGTTCTCCCATTCTCCCAACCCTATCTGACCACTACATCATTTGATTTCTTGTCACACAAGCAACAGTCTTGTCATTTTTGCTCAAGTCTCTGGCGTGGGATTTGAACATTTGAACCTGTTAACTGAAAGTGCTGTCCACTGAGCCACATGCTGTTAAGTATCTGGTCAGGGATCTGCATCTGATTTAGCCTCGCTAATTGCTAGTGAATTATCAATCCGACACTTCGAGTGCTACAACCTCAATTTATCCAGCGGCCAGTAACAGAGCTTCATCACTCATTCAGATAACAGAAGACTTGCAACTGGAACATACCACTCCATCCTACGTGAGCCTTGACCTGGTGATAGGCAGCAAGTTTTGTATTAAGTAACTAAAGCAAAACTAAGGAGGGATATATATTTACTTATATGACTGATTTTTTTTTAATATGAAAATGTAGTTGTGCTGCAGTGGGTCTGTAGAATTTTTTTTGACATGGGAAGGCACCCGCAGAAACAAATAGGTTGAGATACGCAACTCCAGAAAGTACTAGAATGTGCGTGTATGGAATGAGCTGCCAGAGGAAGTGGTGGAATTTGGTACAATTGCAACATTTAAAAGGCATCTGGATGGGTATATCAATAGGAAGGGTGTAGAGGGATATGGATCAAATGCTATGGTAAATATGAATATATAACTACAAAGTAAACGTGTTGGGATGTTGGGTAAGTGTAAGGTCTGGGTTGAGTGCTCGCGTCAGCCTTGCGTGACTGCACCCTGTCAGGTGACAAAAGGTGAAGGAAGATGACCACAGCATAACGTGAGGGTCTGCAGCAATCCAGAAGACAGTTGTGGCAGATTCTGATTGGTTAAGGGGATATAATGTAGGCTTAGGTACGATTGGTTATGCTAATGCTACAGGGATAGGGCATGGCTTTTAGACCAACATAAACATTAGAGTACCCGAGCTGTTTGCGGTCTTTCGGGGTTGACTGCTCTGATGGCCACAGCTTTGGTTTGCAAATAAAGGCCTATCATCTTGAGGAATTCTCTGCATCTCCTAGTCATTCCTAAAAGGTGCTATCAACCACCACAATACGGGCAAATGGGACTAGATTAATTTAGGATATCCGGTTGTCATGGACGAGTTGGACTGGAGGGTCTGTTTCCATGCTGCACATCTCCATGACTCTATGGCTTCAATGACTCATGTTGTTTGGAAAAAGATTAAAGTTTATTTGATACCAGAGAACTAACTCTTTTTCTCTTTATTTGCATTAAGTAACAACAGTTCGTCTGGCCCTGGATACTGAAGTAAACCTATTATTTTATCTTATCGGTAAAGTTGAAAAGCACACCACAAAGTCAATCACTGTGAAACAAACATTGATTTAAGTGGTGACAGCCAGAATATGACTGAGAAAAAGGCTTTAAGAAATGGTGCTGGGACTATGTAACAGAACCACAAAAGCATGAGTTTCTGCTTTGTTCGCAATTGAGAAGCCACACATCCATCAGATTGTTGAAATAGCTGAGCCCCATGAAACTATTGCTTTGATGACAGCTATGGATCGCTAACTTCTTCTGTCAAATACACAATATTTGTTTACAAAGGAAAAATAAAGGCGAATGCTTGGTAATTTCTGTTGTTGATACTTTAAAGGGTACGAATGATTGACACTTTAAATTCCCCGAAAACGTTTTTTTTTTAAGCAAGTCAAAAGTTATCAGTGAATGACCCATTTTCATCCTTTTATGATTAATGGATTCATTGGTTCAATACAGTGTGTGTAGGAAGTAAATCGGCATGTGAATCCCACTGTGTGAAGGGTCACAACGTTATTGGTAGTAGCACAGCTTTTTGAATGTCGGAGAATGGGAGGATGTGGGGCTTGAGGGGAGGGCAGTGTTTGGCCTGGGGGGGTGGGGGGTGAGGAGCCATGACGATTGCCTGGAAGAATAGCTTGGTTTGGGGAGGATGGAGACCCAATGGGGATGGGTGGTAATAACTTAGCATGGTGGCATAAGAGACCATGGGCAGGTGGATGGCATTATAGTTTGACACTGAGGGAACGAAGAAATTTTTTTTAACTTACATGTCAAAGACTCTCCTTATGTAAACTTATGGCATCTCTAAGATGCCTTGAACAAAGGCTCTGAAAAGCTGTCCCAACTCACAGAATTACCGAATTGTTACAATGCAGAATGAGGTCATTCAGCCCTCATGCTGACACTGGATCCTCAAGTGAGCATTAATACATGGTGCGAATCTCCTGCTTTTTCCCATCCCCTTGAACATTATTTCTATCCAAATAATCATCCAAAGCCCTCTTCGATACTCATTGAACCTGCCTCCTCCACCACACTTCCAGGCAATGTAGACAGTCACTAAGTTGAATGTTTTTTCTCACATCACCCTTCTTTCTTTTGCACATCATTTCAAATCTTTGCTGCCTCATTTGTGTCCTTTTTGTGAGTGGCAACAGCTTTTCCCACTCTACTCAATCTAACCTGCTCATGATTTTGAAAACCTCTATCAAATTTCCTCTCTGCCTTTTTGTCTCCAAGGAAAACAGTAACAATTTCTTCAATCTAACCTCCTAATTGAAAACGTTCATTCCTGGAGCAAGTCTTGTAAATCTCTTCTGCGCTCTCTCCAATACATTCATATCTTTCTGATAATGTGGCACCCACATCGGTACACATTGTTCCAACACCGTGGGGCGGCACAGTGGCTCGGTGGTCAGCACTGCTGCCTCACAGCGCCAGGGACCCAGGTTCATTCCACTGTCTGTGTGGAGTTTGCACATTCTCCCTGTGTCTGTATGGATTTCCTCCCGCAATCCAAAGATATGCAGGCCATGCTAAATTGCCCATTGTGTTAGGTACATTAGTCAGAGGGAAATGGGTCTGGGTGGGTTACTCTTTGGAGGGTTGCTGTGGACCTGTTGAGCCAAAGGGCCTGTTTCCATGCTGCAGGGAATCTAATCTAATCTAAAACAAAAACTGAGTTTTCACAAGTGATTTACACCAAAGTCAACCTTACCCCTGATCTTGTACTCAATGCCCCTCTTAATAAAGCTGAGGTCCCTGCATGCTTTACTAACTGCTCCCTCCACTTGCTTTGTCATCTTTAAAGACCTGTGAACATTTACACCCAGGTCCCTCTGCTCATGTAGTCTCTTTAGAATTATGTTGGCTTTAAATGTCCTTCTATCAAGGTGCATCATGTCACATTTCCCTCAGCTGCCATCTATCTGCCCACACTCCAACTTTTGAATGTCCTTTTGAAGTTCTATACTGTCCTCCTCACAGTTTAAAATTCTTCCAATTTTTGTGTCAATTGCAAACTTTGAAATTGTCCCCATACCCCAAGATCCAGATCATTAATTATATATCAGGAATTGTAAAGCTCCACTACAAACCTTCCCCCAATCCAAAAAAAAATCCATTGACTGTTACTCTCTGTTTATTATCATTCAGCCAATTTTGTGCCCACAATATCCAACGCCATGAAACTTGTGCCTATCACCAGGTTAGGAGCACAGAGTGCAGGTTCATCATCAAACCTCTTAAAAGATGTGAGTGAAATCTGGGAATAGGGTAATGGATCACAGATCACCCCTTCAGAATCTCCTCCCCTCAACGAAAATCATTGCAAATGATATCGGCCCGTTTATCCCTCTCAATTCAGTATGATCCTGGTCGACCTGCAGTCTAAATTCACACGTTTCTTTGCCCATATTGCTTAAGACCTTTGGAAACTAAAATCTATCAACTCTGCCTGGATAAGTGGACAGTTCCAAATTTCTATCACTCTATGTGTTTAGAAATGTTTCCAAGTTCCGCTCCTGAAGATCTCATTTTGATGTTTAAATTATGCTTCCTTGACCTGAACTCAGTAGTATCCTGAAATCTTCTATCAAGCCAACTTCTAATTTCCAGGAAAAGCAAGCCTAGTTTGCTTAATCTCTCCTAGTAACTTAACTCTTGCAGCCCGATATTATTCAGTCATTCCTTCTAAAGTCAGTACATCCTGCCTAAGACGTGGTGCCCAAAATTGTTCACTGTATTCTAGATATGGCCAAACCTTAGGGCTGTGCAAAATTGAAACATTCCTTGTTTTCTAGTCCTCTCATTATAAGGGCTAGCAATCTCATAGATTTTTGATTGTTTTCTGTATTTGTTGACGTCAATGGGTAATATCCTCCTGAGACCATTTTAAGTTAAAGCAATTGATATGAATGGTATAATGTTCAGCAATAACGTTAGCTGAACAGCAGCTGGGCCCTTGGTATAAGTAAACTCTTTGTGGCAAGAGTCTCTATGTTTCCTTTTGTAGTCATGATTCGGAGAGGCCGGTGTTGGACTGGGGTGTACAAAGTTGAAAATCACACAGCACCAGGTTATAGTCCAACAGGTTTAATTGGAAGCACACTAGCTTTCGGAGCGACGTTCCTTCATCAGGAGGACCACCTGATAAAGGAGCGGCATTCCAAAAGCTAGTGTGCTTTCTTTTGTAATGATTTTGTTCTTCTTCAGCATAATTCTTGAATGTCTGGAAATACAAGCAGTTCATTCATTCCCATAAATTCAAATGTTTAACCAGCCGGAGAAGCGATTGTTCCTACAATGCAACCAAAAGCAATCTCTTTATTGGGGAGGTGTTATTTTAATTTGAGTTAAGGGAATTGCCCCTTTTGGGCTTACTCCATGTAAAGTTCATTAGTACTCGCTGCATCAAACATGTATATGTTGAAAATCATCCAGAAAAGAAAAGTAGCAAAATACTAGATAGACAGACAAACACTGTGGAAGTCAGAGCAGGGTAAGGATAGCAGCACTCAGAGATGGACATGACAGATAACAAAAGCAAAATGGCAGAAATCTGAAATAATAGCTGTGCTTTAGTATACACCAAAGCCATTAACATGTTGGACATGTCACCACAAAATGAGAACAGAACAAAACAAAATCAAGATACTTGAAGTAGAAAGGTCTTAGATAATTGACAAACTAACCAAGCTTATTGTGCTTCCCTCCTTTTAAGTTATTGCTGCTAACGTCTGCATCACTGAGATGACAATGTTACTTAGACAGATGCCAATGGCATAATGGAATCCACCTTTGACCAACCATTAATGTGCAAGCACATTCACCACCCGCACTGCAAATGTGCTAGGGAAATGACTGCAAGTGAAATGTAGCTGGAGTTTCCAAATGCCTGCTTCATGTATTTGACTCTTCAATGTCCTAATGTTCAGCAGCTGTGAATCCCACACTCTCGCTAATCAAAATAGTGCGATCTCTGCTCACCCTGGGCACTGTCTGAGCCATTTTTCAGCTGCAATGAGCATCCAGAGAATGGAAAATGATTGTAGGAAATGCAGCTCTCAGTGGACACTCTCAGCACTGAGGATAACCTGGTTACCAGGTGCTGCCCCCATCCCCTCCAAGAGTCTCCATATCTGTTTTTACCTTATGCTCCCAACAATGTCTTTTAATACTTTGGACACAGCATGAAGGCCCAATATATTGTGCTTCTCCTCCAAATGTCTTTGCTGCCCCTAAACCCTGACATTACATTTTAATGATGCCAAGTCTGCTCCTCTTTGGTTCCCCCTATGGAGGCCATGGCAGTGGTTCCTGCAAATGACCCCTCCCTCCTATAGTTTGCCATGATGTTCTGTAAAACTCCATAAACCTTCGTAATCCCTCGTCACTGTCCTTGTTCCCATCCCTACAAATGCGTCTGCTTTCCCTTCTAAGCCATGACTCCCCAATGCTTCTTGGCAGTGACCACCCCCTTGGCCCTATGTGCCCTGCATGCACTCTCCTTAATGATAAATGAAAACATCCCCTGTACTGTACTTGCCCCAGCTTTCCGACCAACCTCAACAAGCAATCCCTGGATATGATTGACCAGACCCTACCTCTGCCTTTGAATCTCCCTGTTTGATGATACATGATTCTCTGACTAATGGTAGTGGCCCCATAGGTCTGACAGTTGCTCCCACGCTCCTGATCATCAGGCACCCGGTACGGAGGAGGGAGGGCAGTTCTGAAGACCTCCTCGTGGGTCTGCTCCTGGGCCTGGCCAAACTGGTCATTAACAGGTCCAGGCAGTGGGCCGTGGAGGGGGTCATTAGGGCCGACTGCCTGCCCTTCTTCCGCGGTTACGTTAGGGCCCGGGTGTCCCTGGAGAGGGAGCACGCGGTGTCCACCAACACCCTGGAGTTGTTCAGGGAAAAATGGGCGCCGCAGGGAGTGGAGTGCTGTATTTCCCCCTCCAACTCTATTTTGATTTAATCCCTGCCCGCCCCTTCACTGTTTGATCACACAGCATTGCCCTTTGATGTGAAGGGCAGTGTTTGTCACTGGCCACCTGGGTGTTATCCTATCTTCCTGGTGGTGGAATTTGAATAAAGATTCATGCACTTTGTGTCTTTCACTGTGTCTCACACCTGCACACACACACCATGGGTGCTTGGGAAAAAATAAGCACTACCGCACTTAGGTGGTAGTGTGGGGGTTAAATTATTTTAAAAAAAACAAAAAAAAGAAGAAAAAAGGATAAACAGGAGGTTTAGTCTATAAAAGCATGCTGTAGCTTCCGTAATGTTCTGGGACTTCAGCACAATTCACATGTTGTCCCCAATTTAACCTGATTGAGTTATAAAGCATTATTTAGATTAAGGGGAAAAAGTGCAATGTAATGGTAACACTAGTAAAAGGGGTATGTCTAAAACTTCGTATATGCTGAACTGTAAATGCTGCCCTATGCTGCCTGTGTGTACAGTGACATAGTTGTCGTCCTACATTTTTGTTATGTATTTGCTATAATAAAATATTAGTTTTTGTAACTGCAAAAAAAAAGGAGATTCAGAATCTCTTCATTCTAGGGACTGGCTCTGAGCTGACTGGTCAGAGCGCATGTACTCTACACATGTAAATAAGGGGTGACTTGGTGATAGGATATTGGCCCTTGTGCAATTATTTCAAAATCGTTACTCTATATTGTGAACAGCTGGGGCACAAGTGCTGATCTTGAGATATCCCATAGCCTGCCAACATCAGAATGACTCAATTATTCCTACACGCTGTTTTCTTCCTGCTAGCCAATCATTAATCCATGCCAGCACATTATCCCTACCCCTTCTACTTCCATTTTTCTAACCAGACTCTTGTAGGGGGTATTATTAAAAAGCTTCTGAAAATCTAAACATATTGGCTCTCCTTTACCAATTTTGGTAGCAACGTCTTCAAAACATACCAACAAGTTCTTCCGACATAAATACCCATTTGCAAATCCATGTTGCCTCTGCCCACTCAGTGTTTATTTATCACATTTTCATAATACATTCTAGCATTTCCTTGACTGTTGATGTGAAGGTAAAGGTAAAGTCAGTGTAGTCTTACCAGAACTGAAAATGTGTTGCTGGAAAAGCGCGGCAGGTCAGGCAGCATCCAAGGAGCAGGAGAATCGATGTTTCAGGCATGAGCCCTTCTTCAGGAATGGCTCATGAATGGCAGAAAAAAAAGATTTTAACCTACTGCGAATCCTCTGATGCTGCCTGACCTGCTGCGCTTTTCCAGCAACACATTTTCAGCTCTGATCTCCAGCATCTGCAGCCCTCACTTTCTCCTAGTCTTACCAGAACACAGGACTGCTCTCTCATTAGAGAGAGAAAATTGGTGGTGGTTTAACCTGAGGCTCCCTGTGTCTCAGGTGAGGGGAGAGATTGAGAAGGAGACTCCTTCATGCTAACCTCAACTAGTGAGGAATTGAACCAACACTAATTAACCAACATTAGCCACTATAAATGTAAGGTTAACAGGTCTGTAGTTACCTGTTTTAACTCTTGCTGTTTTTTTAAATAGTTAGGTGATATTTGTGACCTTCCAATCCACAGGAATTATTCCAGAATCTAAAGAATATCGGAAGTTAAGCACTAATGCATCAGCTAATCTCTATAGCCACCTCTTTCAACAGTCTTGGATGTAGACAACCAGCTCCTGGGGATTGATTCACTTTAAACCTCATTAATTTTTCTCCAGTACAATTTTATGGATGTTAATTTCCTTCAAACCCCCCCCCCACCTTATTCTGCCTCATTATTTGGATCTCTAGTTTGAGGAGTTTTCTGGTAACTTCCTCAGTGAAAACAAACACAAAGTAATCACTTAGATATCCTGTCATTTCTATACTTCTCATTATTAATTTTCCTAAACCTGCCTGTACTGAACCAATATTTCTTTCAGCCATTTTTTATTCCTTTTTAAGTACCTAGGACAGCTTTAACTGTCCTTTAATGATTTTTTTTTGCATGATTTAATTCAAATTCTATTCACTCTTTACTTATTAGTTGTTGTTCTCTTTTGTTGCATTCTCTAAGCCTCCCAATTCTCAGGATTTCTGGCAACTTTATCAGCTTTTTCATCCTGCTAAAACTGACAATTTCCTATTTTCCCACATTAGGCTATATTTGGTAGATTTTTACCCGCTCACTTAACCATATTTATTTATAAACTGTTCTATTTTACCTATCTTTGTGTCATCAGCAAATTTAGCAATCATATTTTTGGTCCCTTTATCTGAGTCACTTGCATTTGTAAAAAGTTGAATCACAAGCACATCAGAAAATGAAAGATTGGTGCCTACTCTCAGTTTCCTGTTATTGAGCCAATCTTCAATTCATTACACAAGGAGCTTTTATTCTCTGCAATTAAAGTAGTTCAAATACCAGGTAAGTGTCATTTTATATAGCATTTCTCATTTCATTAATGCATGGGGTCATCAGGGTTCACCTGGTCACCAAGATGGCAAGGAAATGGGAGCTATTTTTAAGGGGCTCTTCGGAAGCTATCAGGACAGCTAGCCCTTGGTGGCAAGAAAGGTAGGAGATAATGGAATAATGTCAGAACTCAGTAGAGGGGTGGACAGTCCCAGTTTATGGGGCATGACACTGGTCACATAATAGCAGTAACTTTGATGATTGGATCAAGCAACAACTTTGCAGGTGAGTGAGCACCTGGGTCACTTCATCCATGGGAGTCAGGAAGCAGATGTGTGGTACTCCACTGCTGGTCTGAGCCCTTCCTTTGCTCGTGTGAGTCATTTTCTACTGATGTCCCAAGAAGTTGGACTCATGGTGAGGCCGCATGAATGTCATCTGCATTTGTCCATCTTCAAGAGACCTTGTGTGGAACAGAAAAGACCACCTCTCACTGAGACACACCTGTACCTTTGACAGGATGTCTGGTGTCTTCTTCCCTCTCCCACCCTTTCACGTGACAATGGGAAGCAAGGGATTGCTTGCTGGCTCAGAGAACGTCGAATTTGGTAAACTGAATAAGGTCATGGTGTACTTTCAAAACTGGATCCAGGTTCAGCAGGTGACCCCACGACTGCTGACTTCCCTTGCAGCTTCAGTCCATTGGTTAGTTTGCATGATGGAGGTAGGTGGGAAGGTGGGTGCAATTGGGGGGAGGGGTTGGGGATTTGTGGGTGGGGGGCAGTGGGTTGGAGAGTGATGTCTCTCTCCTCCTCCCATCTCAGGGAAAGAGAACCTCCCATCTCATCCTCATAGCCTGGAAGAGAACCTAGATAGAAGCATTGATTCACCATGGGGTGAGAAGTTCCTTCTGCTACTGTTACTGAAACCTTACTCTTTGTTTTGGTTAAAAGTAGAAGTAATGAATTAGCACCAGTAGAATGGTGGGTAACAACTGTCAAGGATTGGCACCGGTCACTACAGGGCTGGCAGCATTTTCAACATCAGCTGATGCGACTACATGATCTGACTTCCCCTTCGCTATCCCAAGACGACATCAGTCAACCATTGAACAGCCAAGTAAATGGTGCCACCACCCTTACCATAAAATTCAGCCCAGAATTTCATTTAATGTGAAAGATCTCTATGCTACAGAATTAAAAAGGAACTTACTCAGTTTTAAAGAAAATGAGGCAGACTGCAGCATAATTTCATCATCAAACATTTTCCTGGGTTTCCATCGTTACGAAATGGTATCGGTGATGAGGTGCATCTTATAACACTGTGGATCCAGAAAAAGAGTGCTAGGGATATCAGGAAACGTGGTCAAGGACAACATTATTGTCCTGAGTTCTTGAGTATCAAGGGGATCAAGGGTTACCGGGAGAAAGCGGGAGATTGGGGTTGAGAAACTTATCTGCCATGATTGAATGGTGGAGTAGATTTGATGGGCTGAGTGGCCTAATTTCTGCTCTCATAGAACATGGCTGAATTGGCACCTGGTGGTCCTCTGGATGTGGATGCTGGTGGGATGGGAGGTAAGGATCAGGGAAATCCTATCGCTGTTGCAGGAGGGAAGAGGAGGGTGAAAGCAGAAGAGCGGGAGATGGGTCAGAGCCAGTTGAGGGCCCTGTCAACAACAGTGCTGGGGAGTCCTCGGTTGAGGAAGAATGTGGACATTTCAGAAGTTCCCTCGCTGAAATTGGCCTCAACAGAGCAAATGCAACAGGGATGGAGGAACTGGGAGAATGGAATGGAGTCTTTACAGGAAGCAGGGTGTGAGCATATATAGTCCAGGTAGCTATGGGAGTCAGTGGGTTTATAATGGGCATCAGTGGCCAGTCTATCTGCAGAAATGGAAACAGAGATGTCGAGGAAGGGAAGTGAGGACTCAGAGATAGACCAAGTGAAAGTGAAGGCGGGGTGGAAATTGGAAGCACAATCAATGAACTTTTCCAATTCCGGACAAGATAGGGAAGGAGTACCAATAATATCATCGCTATATCGGAAAAAGAGTTGTGGATGGGAGCTGGAATAGGACTGGAGCAAGGAATGTTCCACGTAGCTGATGAAGAGATAGGCATAACTGGGGCCCACGCAAGTACCTATGGCCACCTCTCTGACCTGAAAGAAACGAGACGAGTTAAAAGAGAAGTTGTTGAGGATGTACACGAGTTTGGCCTAGCAGGGGAGGGTGATGGGTGGGGATAATTCAGGCCTTTGCTCCGGGAAGAAGCAGAGAGCCCTGAGACCATACTGGTGGGGGGCAGGGGGGCAGACATGTAAAGGCATTGCATGTCGATGATGAAGAGAAGCCTGCACACTGGAAATTCTGAAACTGGCATAAAGTGTCAGAGGAATCACAGACATACGTGGGGAGGGACTGGACCACGGGAGAAAAGACTGAATCAAAGTAGGAAAAGATGAGTTCTGTGAGGCAGGAACAATGGGTCTGCTCAGGCTGTCTTGCTTGTGGTTTTTGGGAGGAGGTAGAAATGAGCTGTGTGGGGCTGGGGACTATCAGCTTAGAGGCAGTGGGGGAGAAATCAGCAGATGAACTATGGTCTGTTACCGTAGTTGATACAATGGCCTGGTGTGCCATGGTGGGGTTACAATCCAGGGGAAGATAGGACGAGGTACCTGAGTGCTGGCGCTCGGAGGGTCGGTGTGGACTTGTTGGGCCAAAGGCCTGTTTCCATACTGTAAGGAATCTAATCTAATCTCACTGAGAACTGTTGATTTGGCATTGGTCTCCTCAATATCTCTACTCCCCCTCTCATCCAATTCCATTCATCTCCCTCTGGACTGACTTTGCTTAGATCCAGCCCCGACTTCAATATTAAGCCTGCCGATAAGGAATGGTGCTGCTGTCATCTGGTGGACTAACCTCTACATTGCAGAGTCTGAGCACCAGCTCTCAGAGACCCACCCAGACCCATTCCCTTACCTTATATATACTCCTGACTAATGCGCCTAACCCTGTGGGCAATTTAGCGTGGCCAATTCACCTGTCCTGCACATCTTTGGACTGTGGGAGGAAACCGGAGAAACGGGCAGAATGTGCAAATTCCACACAGACAGTTGCCTGAGGCAGCTGTCGAACCCGGGACCCTGGCACTGTGAGGCAGCAGTGCTAACCACTGAACCACTGTGCCACCTAATGAACAGATCTCAAAAGAAACAAAGATGGGAGAATGAGAATGGGAACCAGTGGATTTATAAGCAGTGCTTCCTTTGATCATTGACTTTTAATGATTTTGGCACTTACATGTAGAAGAAAGGAAAAATAAATTATTAAAAGCACCTGAACTTGGTTCAAGTGTTTCATGTTAAAAAAAATTCTTCCATCTGATAAACCTAGTGATTGGACAAAATGAAAAGCATCTGTGACACCTTTTGTCTTGTCAGAGATTGATTGAATTTTCACAGAGGCATCAATCTTTCTTAACATCAGCGCATGTGTTACTAGGCCTTAGCTATGATCACATCCCAATCCTGAAGAGTTATGAAATAACCCTACAGGCTTCTGCATCAACACTACAGCATTATCACTCTGAAGTCAACAGGAATAAAGATACATTGATTGCCATGTCCAGTTATGATGCACCAGCTGATCAAAACAGTCAGCAACACATTTACAGATTGTTGGTTTCTATGGTGAACAGATTTTTAGGAGAATAAGGTGTGGCGTATTTAATTTCCAGACTCTCGGAGCTGCTTTCTGTAGGAATACTCCCGACATAAACTGGAAGAAAAGTGATGAAGTTCTTGTGGTTCTGTTCGCCGAGCTGGGAACTTGGGTTGCAGAAGTTTCATCCCCTGTCTAGGTGACATCCTCAGTGCTTGGGAGCATCCTGTGAAGCGCTTCTGTGATGTTTCCTCCGGCATTTATAGTGGTTTGTCTCTGCCGCTTCCGGTTGTCAGTTCCAGCTGTCAGCTGCAGTGGCGGTATATTGGGTCCAGGTCGATGTGTTTGTTGATTGAATCTATGGATGAGTGCCATGCCTCTAGGAATTCCCTGGCTGTTCTCTGTTTGGCTTGTCCTATAATAGTAGTGTTGTCCCAGTCAAATTCATGTTGCTTGTCATCTGTGTGTGGCTAATAAGGATAGCTGGTCATGTCGTTTCGTGGCTAGTTGGTGTTCATGGATATGGATCATTAGCTGTCTTCCTGTTTGTTCTATGCAGTGTTTTGTGCAGTCCTTGCATGGGATTTTGTACACTACATTGGTTTTGCTCATGCTGGGTATCGGGTCCTTTGTCCAGATGTAGTATACAAAATGTTAACACTTCAACCCCTTCGGCCCAACAAGTCCACAACGACCCGCCGAAGTGCAACTCACCCAGACCCTTTCGCCTACATTTACCCCTTCACCTAACACTAGGGGCAATTTAGCATGGCCAAATCACCTGACCTGCACATTTGGATTGTGGGAGGAAACCGGAGCACCTGGAGGAAACCCACGCAGACACAGGGAGAATGTGCAAACTCCACACAGACAGTCGCCTGAGGTGGGAATTGAACCCGGGTCTCTGGTGCTGTGAGGCAGCAGTGCTAACCACTGCGCCACCGTGCCGACCTGCTCTCTGACCATACCATGCCATCCAGCATCTGCAGTCCTTGTTTTTACCCTGTAATTGTGTGCCAATTTGTCCAACATGAGAGAGTGTCTGAGACAATGTCACACCATGTTTGGGTTTGCTGGTTGTCTCTGAGGTAAAGACAACCACATTCATTACTTGGGAACTTTGGTTTTGGTTTTGATGGATGCACAGGTTGCTGCTAAGGTTGCTCTGCACCCAAAAAGCTCACTTGTAACTAGGTTAAGAACTTGGAGAAGACTATGTTTTAGACAAGTTTTAGGCTCCTGGCCTCCAACTCCCAGCCTCCGCTCAACTCCTGGCCTCTGACATGCACTTTCTTTTAAAAGGTGCTTCATTATTTATTATTCATTATTTAAAGTTAATATCAAAATTCTTAAGTGACGATTTCAGAGGGCTCCTGTGGTACTTCCTGTGACCACGATGGGAGCAAATCATTGACTCACAGCCTCCATTTACGATTCACTTTAGGAAGCTAGAATCAGGCTTTCTGCCTCCATGACTAGCCCAACTCAGTTGTACCTCTCTCAATACAGTGTGGATGTTTGAAATATCACATGAGATGAACACCTCATTGTGTGGTATTTGGTCCAGTCATCTGAACTTTGGATGTTTCCAAAGGTAGTACAAGCAGTTAAGCTTCTTAACAATACCCAGTTCAAGCCTCAATAGTGGACAGAAGTATTATTCCATATTCAATATGGCGGGAAGACTTACTTCTCTTTTTTGGAAGTCTGACAAAGATTACACTTGCTTTGCCATTTCTTGCATGTGTCTCTTCATCAATAGAGAAAACATAGGAAAGTATGCTGTGTTTGAATGCCTTTCAAAACTGAATAGAATATAGAACATTACAGCACAGTACAGGCTCTTCGGCCCTCTATGTTGCACTGACTTGTGGAACCAATCTGAAGCCCATCTAACCTCCACGATTCCATACTCGTCCGTAGGCCTATCCAATGACCATTTAAATGCCCTTAAAGTTGGCGAGTCTAGTACTGTTGCAGGCAGGGTGTTCCACGCCCCTACTACTCTCGGAGTAATGAACCTACCTCTGACATCTGTCCTATATCTATCACCCCTCAATTTAAAGCTATGTCCCCTCGTGCTAGCCATCACCATCCGAGAAAAAGGTTCTCACTGTCCACCCTATCCAACCCTCTGATTATCCTGTGTATCTCAATTAGGTCACCTCTCAACCTTCTTCCCCAATAATTGGGGATATGTGAAGACAGGAAGAAATGAGTATGAGGCTGGCAGCATTGGTTGTTGTGTGAGAATAAGGTGGCATATCTAAATGCTAGGTAAGAGCCCTGAGTACCAGGAAGTGTTGTTAAGTGAATGATGGGATGTGAACCGACATGGAGTTTGGTGGTGCAATGTTATTATATATATAAATATTTATATATGTACATATAATATTTATATTCATGTTATTATTGTCTGGTGCTCTGTGAACATGCATTCTATGACTTTGCCACTTGCATGAGGTTACTTGACTTCTTGTGACACTGCTGCTAGATCTATCAGTCCACATGTTGGGAATTAACTTCCATAGCTACTCCTGCTGTGTATATAGTCTGTCAGAGCCTCTTAGTTCCTTTAGAACCATGGCATTTCTTCTCTTGCAACACAGATGCCTTTTGTGCTACATCTGTCAACCTCTACGACTCTCTCTGGCCGACTGTTCCACTCTCCTTGCTTTAAATTACGGCAGTATAATTCAGCACATTTTCCCTCGAGGTGTACAGAATGTCTTTAAGTTCAGAAGACTGGCTGCATGACACGCCCTCAATATAATTGTGTCTCTCTGCTGAGCGTGGAGGTAGCTGGCAGTGAGGAACCCTACTGGCCCTGTTTTTCATTCATGGTAGTGGATCGGCAGCCCCAAGTTTATGTGCTGCCCATTTCCCATTGAACTGATTTGAGCAGATCACAAATCACAACCCTTATAACTGAGATTAAGGTAAATACCGACTTCTGGCTATTACATTTCACACAGGCCTGTCCTCTGTTATATTGGATTGTTGTGTTAAGTTCTTTTCAGCAGAATTTATTTTCTAAAAATAGGCCCTTTGAATGTTTGATTCAGTAAAATCTGTCTCGTCCTTGCAACTGGCATGCTGTGTCTAACAAACTGAAGTGTTATGCTGCTGGTCAGGCTGTTTTTCCATGTCTATTTCTCTGTATTAGTAATGTTCATTCTACTGTGAAGACTGGAACCACAGCCCATGATTGTGGATAGTCTGATCCATTTATCCTCAGGAAACCTCCCCAATCAGATCTGAAATAAGTGTTTGAAAACAAAAGTTGGAAAAAAAACTTGAAATATTTCAAAGGTGTTGCAGCACTTATGAGAAAACAGTCAATATTTCAGACCTTTCAATTTCTTCCCCAGAACCCGGCAATTTACTGTTTTTATTTCAGCAGTCTTTAAAAAGTCTCTCACTCTCAACTATTTTTCTCCTCTTAAGCCACACTTACCAACTCCAGTTTCTTTTATCTTTTAAACATGAATTCTTAAAAGGCTCATCCCCTTCCTCTGAAAAGTGAGATTTTGTTTTGAAACAGTAATACTTTTACTTGGGATCAGAATCCTAACCAGTTTGTTAAATATTCCCAGAGAATACTGGAGAAACACGGCAGGTCTGACAGCATCTGCGTTGAGAGAAACAAAGTTAATGTTTCAAGTCCAATTATAACGCTTCTTCCAAAGTTATTGGACTTGAAAGCTGTTTTTGCCTTCAATGATGCTGCCAGATCTATTCAGCTTCTCCAGCATTTTCTTTGTTTGTTTCAGATGTCCAGCATCCACATTACTTTGCCTTTATTCTTACACTCTGACACAGCAGAAAATCAGTAGATTTAATCAGGTGGCACAGGGGCTCAGTGGTTAGCACTGCTGCATCACAGCACCAGGGACGCAGGTTCAATTCCAGCCTTGGATGACTGTCCGTGCGGAATTTGCACATTCGCCCTGTGTCTGTGTGGGTTTCCACCCACAGTCCAAAGATGTGCAGGTCAGGTGAATTGGCCATGCTAAATTGCCCATAGTGCACTAGTCAGAGGGAAATGGGTCTGGGTGGGTTACTCTTCAGAGGGTCAGTGTGGACTGGTTGGGCTGAAGGGCCTGTTTCCACACTGTAGAGAATCTTAAAATAAAAATTTCTAAAGTCAATCAGTACATGAGGAAGTATGTACTTTAAAGTGTATGAGCATTCACATGCCTGCATTATCACTTCAAAATAATAGAGCCAAAGTGACATACACTATCAGATAACAAGGACATTGTATTTTTTTTTCAAGACCATAAACATTTGCATAGTACTAAGAAATTGGTACGCAGTTAAAACATCCTTAAGAGTTTCAACACCCGTTTATTTGTTACGTACTCCTGCTTTTCCAGTGTATACCACTGTTGCCTTGGTAATAGTTTTCTGCCTAGGTGGACCAAAGAATGCTCCTGTCCCTCAGCTATGTGAGAAAAATACAGCTTTCAAACCCATTTCTGAAGGAACTTTATAGAAAAAAAATGCATTTTTACCAAATCTGAGACCAGAAGAACAAGATTCTAAATGTGTCTTTTTTTCAGTAATATTACAAGTTCTTTACTACCAAACAATTAGTTGAGCACAAGATTGTTACCGAACACTTGGCTCAAGTCTCTTAAAAGCAGCTTACAGTTCAGCTTTCATTTCCATGGAAACAGAATGCTTCTTATTGCTAATCCATTCTGACATTTCAGATTACGATGAACTGTTACAATTTTCTCCTCTTTCAGCTTCCAATTCTCTCTTGTAACTGAGTAGAACCTCTTTGTTATCCCTCAAGAATTCGTCAAGTGTGTCCAACTTGGAACAGACGGTGAGCACAGCTTGGTGGCCACTCTTTATTTGAGAATCTTCTTCCAGCTGGTACCTCGGTTTTAACATGAGTGCCACCTGCACCGACTAAATCCTCTTTCTTGCCAGGTCTTCAATGACCATCTGGCCACCTTTCAAAACCTGAATCAGTTTAGCAAGTAACTGGAGCTCACTTGGCTTCGAGTTATTTGATTTTCCCCTCATTTTCCAGCATTTCTTTAGATCCCTGCAGTCAAGCAAATTTCGCTTGAAGCGTTATTATTCCAACGATTCTCATGGAAACTGATCAATATGCTCTTGTGTTCTGCCAACCTTGCCTTCAGCCTCCTACATCATCACATTAAAAGCTACAAACTCTTCAAAATGTCTTGGCTTGCAGGTTTTTACAGTCAGACTGGCAGCTTTGGTTTTCAGACATAAACATATACTCACCTTGCTCTCCAACTCTCAGTCTAAACCAACGTTTTACCACATTTTCTTGAACCTCACTCTTTTATCTTTGGGTAACTAGCGAAAGTACTCAATCGCAATTAAATTTTAGCGGTG
Source organism: Chiloscyllium plagiosum (assembly GCF_004010195.1). NCBI lineage: Eukaryota > Metazoa > Chordata > Chondrichthyes > Orectolobiformes > Hemiscylliidae > Chiloscyllium > Chiloscyllium plagiosum. The sequence continues at coordinate 146,903,732 of NC_057710.1, read as the reverse complement.
AGGCTTCTTAAAGGGGCTTGCTTTTTCTTACTAAATGAGATCCTCAGCTTAGAGCTGACAGGCCTACCCTCACTCACCTGCCACAAGATGAACCATATGCAGCGAGGAACAGAATGAGGTGGGGAGGGGAAACTGCGCATTCAGAAAAATAAAATATGTCAAGATCTGGTTGGAAAAAAAGAAATAGTTAAATGGCAAAATTGACTTTAGCAAATGGAGGCCTAATGAGAGAAATGAAGGATGTGTTCAAGTTTCAGGAAGTGTTCACGTAGCTACAGGGCAGAAAAGGAAGCATTTGCAAATAATAACACAAAGGAAATGCCAATTGCTTAATGAATCTGGTGGCAGGCAGGAAAAACATGTCAACATTAAAGGTACAGACTATTCTATAGCATTACGCCGATCTTTGTGTCTGCCCCAAATAATATGCTCTTCCTTCGCCCATTCTCAGAAACACTATGTCACATTGCCAGGGAAACTCGTGGGAGTGGTAGTTCTGACTAAATATCCTCAAACATGTTTGGTCCAGCAATATTCTGTCACTAAAGATGATACTGAGATTAATAATTAGTGATTTTTGAGAAGGTTTGTAGGTGAGGTTGGTGATAAGTCTGTAAATTTCCTTGCTGAGCTTGAAGGTTTGTTTTCAGACGTTTCGTCACCATGACTAGGTAACATCATCAGTGAGAGCCTCTGGTGAAGTGCTGGCGGTATGTCCTGCCTCTCTATTTGTAGGTCTTGGTTTCTTAAGGTGGGTGATATCATTTCCAGCTCTTTTTTTTCAAGGGAAGGTAGATGGGATCTAAATTGATATACTTATTGATGGAGTTCTGGTTAGAATCTGGTTAGATATCACCAGCAAAACTAACGTCATTTATAAGATACCGTGCAAGAATTGTAAAAAACACTACATTGGGCAAACTAGCAGGAAACTTGCCACCAGGATACATGAACACCAATTGACCACCAAAAGACATGACCCACTATCACTGGTTTCTATGCATACAGACAAAGAAGGAAACCATTTTGACTGGGACAACACACACACCCTAGGACAAGCGAATCAAAGACATACACGAGAATTCTTAAAGGCATTGCATTCTAACCAGAACTCCATCAATAAACACATCAATTTAGATCCTATCTACATTCATTGAAAAACAAAGCTGGAAATGATATCACCCACCTTAAGAAACCAAGGCATATAAATAAAGAGTCAGGACATACCACCAGCGCTTCACCAGAGACTCTCACTGATGATGTTTCCCAGTATAGTGACAAAACATCTGAAAACAAACCTTCCAGCTCAGCGAGCTAACTTACAGACTGAGATAAATAATCTTGTAAACTGTCATGTTTATATGAATTTTTGGATGGAACAGTTGCTTGTCGAGCTGGTGAGCATGGAAGCTGATTGCTTTGCTTTTGAATTTACAATTTTATTAATGGAAGAGAATGCACGCAAAACATTAATTCTTTGTAGAAAATTGATTTTGGCCTTGGGATCAAATATATGTCTGTTCTCTTAAACCCAACTGTTATAACAGCTTCAAAGAAACATGGCTACAAAAAAAATTAAAAATTAACTTGCATACAGCGAATGGGAGATTTGAAAAATAGCCGTTACCTAAAGATGATGGCCTAATTGTATTATCGCTGGACTATTAATCCAGAGATAATCAACGTTTCGGGCATGAGCCTTCGTCAGGAATGAAGAAGGGCTCATGCCCGAAAAATCAATACTCCTGCTCCTTGGATGCTGCCTGACCTGCTGCGCTTTTCCAGCAACACATTTTCAGCTCTGATCTCCAGCATCTGCAGTCCTCACTTTCTCCTATTAATCCAGAGACTCAGGTAATGTTCTGGGAACTTGGGTTCAAACCCAGCATGGTAGATTGTGGAATTTAAATTGAATTTTAAAAAAATCTGGAATTAAGAATCTAATGATGACTATGAATCCATTGTTCAATTGTCAGAAAAATCCAGCTGAGCAGGAAAATAGATGTTTCAGAGAAAAGCCCCTCATCAGGGATGAAGGCAGGGAGCCTCTGGGGTGGAGAGATAAATGGAAGGGGGGTGGAGCTGGGGAGAAGATAACCAAGAGTACAATAGGTGGATGGAGGTGGGGAATCATTGATTTTCATGCTCCTCAGATGCTGCCTGACCTGCTGTGCTTTTCCAGGATCACTCTAATCTCGACTCTGATTTCCAGCATCTGCAGTCCTCATTTTTGCTTAGAAAAATCCAGCTGGTTCACTCATGTCCTTCAGGGAAGGAAAGTGCTATCCCTACCTGGTGTGGCCTACATGCACCTCTATACCCAGAGTAAAATGGTTGATACTGCCCTCTGGGAAATTAGGAATGGGCTAACCCTTGACACCAACATCCTGTCAATGAATAATGGAGAAAAAAAAGATGGATTCAAGTAAAACAGCATTACATGATATAATTGACAAAACAAACTACAGGCTCCATGCCTGTGACATGTTAACACAATTTGCTCGATGGTTGTGTGACCTGATAGGCATGAAGCACAGAAAATACAAATTTAACTATACTGATTGCATAAAGAGAACTTTTATCCATCATTGTATTTAATGTCTTAATGCACTGGTACCACATAATTTCTGCTATGCACAGTCTCCACATTCTCTACAAACATCACTACCATTCAAGAAGTGGTTAGACTTAAACGTGGGTGCGCAAGAGATCCTTCAAAAGCAGGAGTTAACTAGATCCTCTGATCTTTTCCGCAATCAAAACTAAAAGGAATCTTTATTTGTGTGTATGTGTTTTGATGGTGATACAACATCATACATAAAGAGACAAGCTTTGGAACTCTGTTTATTAGCACCGACTGGCATGGGTCCATTGAAATTCAATAGTGGGATCAAGTTCTTGTTTATCAAGTTTCCATTACAATAAAATGCAGTTAAAGTGTATCACATTGTATTAAAAATGAGATGGTAGATCACAATTGACAAGTAATGATATCAAATCGAATGAATGAGCGTCAATTGGAAAGGAGTAAATTTTATTGATTTTAAAAACTGCGAAACCTTTGCGAAGGATTTACACGTGAAACATTCACAGACTGTTTTCTTTCCAAAGATGCTGACTGATCTACTCAATGTTCCCAGTATTTTGTATTCTTGTTTCCAAATTCCATCAGGTGTCATTTTGTGAATCCTTGGTACAGCCTGTACTGGGATAGAAAGCTCAACTTCCAGGAAAGCTTCTAGTTGAGGCACAATTCGACATATAGTTAACCTTTAGGCAACATTTTCAACATGTCCATTTCACAGTTATTTGGCTTCCAAATATTCGATTCTTAACACATGCACCCTCAATAAATTTGATGTGTTTTCATACATATTTAATTATAGCCCAGTGACTTGGACAGGCAGAATGCAAATGCTGCCTTCATCCATTTCAGTTATTCTGCATTAAGCTAACAGCCTTACAAACGTGCATTAATATTGCAGCAAGGTTGACATTAGCTGTTACTAAGATCCAAAGGGAGAAGATCTATGAGCATGTATACAATGTCACTCAGTAAGGTGTGTTGCAATCTAATTTTGCATGTCCTTTCAGTGTGAAGGAATTATTTATGTTTGTCTGCCTTAGCAAAGAAAACAGGTTCTGCAGGCATTTGTTGAGTGTAGTTGATTACGGGATGTTGTGTAGATAGTGTGACGCACTTGCATGCAACAGTTAACCTGTATGAAATTGATGGCTGCCTCTCCTTAAAACATGCAAAACATTGAGATGAATGGAAAATCTGGGTGGTATTTCGCTATTGTTTGTGGTCTGGCTCTCTCTTTTCAATTCTCGTAGCAATGCTAGTTTTTGCAACAGAAGCAAGATTTAGAGAAAACAACTTACAAGGGATTAAAAATGTCATCTGACATTTATAACATCAGCTGCAAATGAACTGGCTGAGGCATGCACATTGTGAATCAAAGATCTCTTCACCTTCCTGAGGTTGAATAAATGAGGCTTCTGAATTCTTGAACCAAGCTGCTTCTTATCCAACACTGATACATGGAATGGAGGGGCACAGGAATAGGAGTAGGTCATTCAACACCTTGAGCTTGCCCACAATTCAATGAGGTCATGGTTGATCTTCAGCCTAGTTCTGTACCTTTGTTCCATTATTTTTGTTCTATTTACACATGCTGGACCAGCACTTATTGCCCATGCCCAGTTGGCCTTGAGAAAGTAGTGATGAGCTGTTTTCCGAATTGCTGCAATCCTTGTGCCATTGGCGTTTCTGGTGCCTCCGTCGAAGTCAAGTTCAGGTTCATTTGTTTTGTTTTGAGGCTTCATAGCAACTGAGTGGCTTGCTAGGCAATTTTACAGGACAATTCAGTGTCAACAACATTACTGTGGGGGGTCTGGAGTCATATGTAGACTCAACCTGGTAAGGATGGCACATTTCTATCCCTGAAAGACATCAGTGAGCCACTTAGGTTTTTCCCAACAATCAACAATGGTTTCACGGTCATCATTAGAATCTTAATTGCAGATATTTAGTGAATTAAAATTCCACCATTTGCCATGGTACAATTCAATTCCAAGTTCCTGTAACATTACCTGAGCTTCTGGATCAATACTTAAAAATGTGTTGCTGGAAAAGCGCAGCAGGTCAGGCAGCAACCAAGGAGAAGGAGAATCAACGTTTCGGGCATGAGCCCTTCTTCAGGAATGAGGAGGGTGTGCCAAGCAGGCTAAGATAAAAGGTAGGGACGAGGGACTTGGGGGAGGGACATTGGGAATGCGATAGGTGGAAGGAGGTTAAGGTGAGGGTGATAGGCCGGAGAGGGGGTGGGTGCGGAGAGGTCAGGAAGGTCAAAAAGGCGGTGCTGAGTCCGAGGGTTGGGACTGAGATAAGGTGGGGGGAGGGGAAATGAGGAAGCTGGAGAAATCTGTATTCATCCCTTGTGGTTGGAG